>NC_056739.1:1829268976-1829403976 GCF_019279795.1 Protopterus annectens
ACTGCAACACTGCAGTAAGCTAATAGAAGTGAAAACTGAAAAAGCTTTACTGAGACAAAAAATG
The DNA here is from genome assembly GCF_019279795.1 of Protopterus annectens. Classification (NCBI taxonomy): domain Eukaryota; kingdom Metazoa; phylum Chordata; order Ceratodontiformes; family Protopteridae; genus Protopterus; species Protopterus annectens. The sequence continues at coordinate 1,829,269,041 of NC_056739.1, forward strand.
TTAGGGGCTGCCATTGCTGTTATAAGGTGACATATGCAACATGCTGAGGGTGGTGATAATGCAAATGCTACTGGACAACCCACAGTGAGGAGACGGAGAAAAGTGTACAGGCCCAGGGTAACCTACCAGGGGCTACATGAGCTGGAGATAGTGGAGCACTATAGAGTGGACAGAGACCTCTTGTAGCAAATTGTTGAGCTGTGCAGGCCATGCCTCACACACAGAACCAACAGAGGGGAACCCATCCCAGTGGAAACCAAGGTATGTGCTGGCCTAAGAATATTAGCAACAGGTACCTTCCAGAGACCAACTGGTGATATGATGGGGATATCACAGGCATCAGCATCCAGGGTACTGCACTAGTTCCTGGATGTCATGTCAGCACGTGTCAGTGATCATGTATATTTCCCCAATTCCCGTGAGGAATTGGCCAGCAATATGCGTCTCTTCCAGCAAATAGCGGAATACCCTGAGGTAGTGGGTGCAATAGACTGCACGCATATACGCATCAAAGCACCAGCCAGTAAGTGGGGTAGGGTCTACTTCAACCGCAAGGGCTTCCCCTCCTTCAACTGCCAGGTCATGTGTGATGCACAGGGCATAATACTGAATGTGTGTGCTGGCTGCCCTGGTAGCTACCATGATTCCCATATCTGGCATCTGACGCAGCTGTACCAGACATTTGCCAACGGGACATCCCACATGGTCAACTAGTGAGGGATGCTGGCTATGCACTGGAGCCGTGGCTGATGACACCCATCAGAAATGCACACACACCTGAACAGGAACGCCATAATGAGGCACATGCACAAACACAAAATGTAATCGAGCGTGTGTTTGGGTTGCTCAAGTCATGGTTCCGGTGCCTGGACACATCTGGTGGAGCCTTGCAGTACTCACCAACTACATGTACCCAAATTGTCATGGGATGTGCTATGCTACATGATATGATCCTGTGAAAACAGCTGCAGCAGGACCAGCATAGGCCTGGGCCAAACAGCCCCCCACCATTGCCAAGGCCATCACAGGCAGAGCGTGACTCGGAGGAGGAACAACCTGAGCCTGGCCCAGTAGGCAGAAGGAGGCATGCCCAGTATGCTTTGGCCTTAGCAAAGAGGCAACGCATAGCACATACAGTGGCTCAGTAGGAACTCTGGAAATGATAACTCTCTCTGACTCGTACATATAGTAAAAGGGATGCCTAAGTTGACACTACCTGCTTCCAAACATGTATAGGGAGTATAGTATATGCATCCGACATAGCCAGCCCTGCAGCACCACCTGAGGCATGATTGCCATGTGTTAAGCAATATAAAGCAGTGCTAAACAGCATTTACCACCATGTAGTATATGTAAAGAAAATCGCTCACACCAACTAGCACAGCTGTGGTCAATGTTGAGTAATATTGGCCAACGTCCAGCAATGTTGGTTAATATTGAGCAATGTTGGACAAGCTGGGTCTAAGTATATGAAGGTGTCTCCAAACACCATTATACTGGGTGACTTCAACTACCCAAACATTGACTGGGAACATTACTCAAGCCCCAACACCCTAGCCCAAAGGTTCCTAGTATTTATAAACTCAAATTCTATGGAACAACTAGTCACCACCCCCACAAGAGGGGATAACATACTGGACCTGGTCATCACCAACATGGGGACTCTATGCTCCATACCAGAGGTATTCCCCTCATTGGTAAGATCGGACCATAAATCAATCTCACTGGATATCCACATCCCGATCCCACCCACAGCTCAGAAAACCACAGTGAAAAACTTCTCAAAAGCTAACGTCACACTTCTCAAAACCATGGTGGAATCCTTCAAGGCCCCCGGGCCAGTGGAAACTATGGCTCAAACTTCAGAATCCTTTATAAACGCATTCTATGGACACCTTCAGGAATGCATGGATCATGCTATCCCAAACAAAACCAAGACCCAATCATCCAAAGGCAGGTGTCCTGCCTGGTGGACCCCAGCCATAAATAAGCTGTACAACAGAAGGAGGATGCTACTACATGATAGAGCAAAATCCCTAAAAGGGAATGCATCTCTTATCAGTACTAGCAAAAAACTACGATCCCTCATAAAATCATCCAAGGCCAGCTTCGAGAGAAAAATTGCACAGGACACTAAAGATAATCACAAGGCCTTCTTTAGTTATGTTAGGAACCTGGGTGGCAACTCCCAGATATGCTCAGAGTTGGTCCAAAATGACAAAAAAATACACTGAACCCACAGACATTGCCAACATCCTGGCAGACAGGTTCAGTGCAAACCACCCCCCCTAAAGAGCAAATATCTATCCCAGCAGAGTGCTGCCTCCCTGACATCTCAGATGCTCAGGTGAGAGCCACCCTCTCCAAAGCAAAAAACACAGCATCAATGGGACCAGATGGTGTTCCGGGCTGCATCCTACATGAACTCCAAGAAGAGCTAAACCCCCACATAAAGCTGCTGTACAATCTCAGCCTTACTACAGGATATGTACCCAAAGAATGGCGTACAGCAACAGTGGTCCCACTCCACAAACGTGATGCCTCTACGGACCCTGGAAACTATCACCCCATAAGCCTGACTAGCCTGGTCTGCAAAGCTATGGAGAGGGTCATCATGGAACTCATAAACAAAGACATTGGGGACCTACAGACACTGGAGCCTACCCAATTCAGCTTTGTTAAGGGCAGATCCTGCCTCTTAAACCTGGTTGATTTCTTTGAAACAGTCACCAAGGCCATTGATGAGGGGAAGGTAGTCCACACAGCCTACCTGGACCTTGCAAAAGCCTTCGACACAATACCCCACTCGGGCATCATAGATAAGTTCTTCAGCTTAAATATAACCCCCTATGTCATAAGATGGGTTGCAAACTGGCTCAAGGACAGAACCCACATAGTCAGAATTGCTGGAGCCATGTCAGACTCTAAACCAGTTACAAGTGGCATCCCACAAGGCTCAGTCCTGGGACCTCTCTTGTTCGACATATATTTTTCGGAGGTTCAGGCTAACACGGGAGGACTGTGGCTGACCATGTTTGCAGATGACTGCAAACTGGGCACCATAATTGACTCTTCAGCTGACACAACCATCCTCCAAAAGGGTCTCATAGAGACTGATAACTGGTGCCTGAGCCATGGCCTAAAGCTAAACGCTAAAAAGTGTATAGTCATACCCTTTGGCAAAAATAAAGTGCCCACAAATGACCACATAGGCGGGAATCCATTAAGTACGGAAGAAGTAATTAGGAACCTGGGGACCCAAGTTGACAGTAATTTCCCCTTTGACAACCACATTGCCAAAGTGGTTAGAAAGACCTTCTATATAGCCCACCTTATCATGAAAGGATTCACATCTAGATCAAGGGAGGTCATTGTGCCCCTTTATTCATCCCTCATCAGGCCCATAATTGAATACAATGCCCCATTTGGGATGTACATTACGCGACACCTGCAGCAACTAGAAACACCCCAAAAGTACCTCACAAAGAGGATCATGGGACTCAAACAGATGCCATATGCTGCTCGGTTAAAGAAACTCCAGCTATACATAGTTGCATACCGCCTACTTAGAGGCGATCTATGCCTGACGTATAAAGCCATGTTCAACCCAGAATTAATGAGCATGCTCCACCTCAGAAAATCCAAATCCCTTAGAGCTATGCGCTCGAGGGACTTGAACCTGAGCACAGAAATAAATTGGACATGCTGGAGGGACAGATTCACAACCCAGAGGCTCCCTTCACTCTGGAATAGAATCCCAGTCCATGTTAGGCAGAGCCTCTCACTGACTCTCTTCAAGAGGAATCTTGACGAGTGGATGGGAGATCGTAGGTTTACCCTGGGGATTACTTTGGTGTCACTACTAGACAGAGGCAGAGTAAACTAACCTTAAAAAGGGCACAGTAAAATCAGTTCAGAGGGTGGTGAAAGCCAAACACACTCTGGCTAGGCTTGTAAATGCCTATGAATGAATAAACCTATGAACCTAAGTAGGGCATAGCTGAACAAAAGCCAACATGCTCATATTTGCTCTACTGGCCCTTAAGCAGTCTGTTCTGCTCAGTATGAAAATATAAAAGCAGTGAAGGGCCTCAAACCCAGGATACTGTGCATTATAGTCATAGTACTGAACCACTAAACCATGACAGTATTGCGGTGGTCAGCTTGTATGAAGAAATGTTGATAAGTCTATGCAAAGTATTCCATGGAAACCCTGCAGGCACAGCATAATCCCTGTTGAGTTATGACACAAAGGTGAGTCCCACAGTAAGAATAGAACCTGACTTTCAACACACACAGTAGAAATGTTAATATTGGACACATACACATACATCAACAAATGTAGTGTACCTCGGACAGCAACATACTGAAAGGTCACTCTGGGCATGCTCACACACTTGAATAAATGAGACAAATGTCAGGCAACAGAACGCTGACAGTCTGAACTGGGCATGCTCACACACTTAGACCATGTCGGAGTACAGCAGTGGGCCACACATATCAGGCAGTTGCATGTGTTAACCCAGGAACCTCTCACTATCCAGCAATTTGCCCTGTGCACACAGTTATATGACAACAGACATAATCAAATATGTTCTGCAGATACCTAAGTTGTTCATAGAAAGTGGGAAAGCAAAGACGATAAAACCTGCAAACAGTATCAGCAATAAACATTGTGCATCCTGAACATTAGCATAGGTTCAGAGGTTGATACTAGCCTATCTGCCCTAGGGCATGTACAAGCCTAGCCAGAGTGTGTTTGGCTTTCGCAACCCTGTCAAAGTAGAACACTGTGCCTGTGAATAGTAGGTCACACAAGATAGCCCATTTACGTTTAGTGTATTGTGCCTCTGTCTAGCAGGGACCCAGAAGATATCCCATGGGTAAACATACGATCACCCATCCACTTGTCAAGATGTCTCCTGTAGGTGGTCAGTGGGTGGCTCTGCCCATGCAGAACCGGGATTACAATCCAGAGTGAGTGGAGCCTCTGGGATAAGAATCTGTCCCTCCAGCATGTCCTATTAACATCTGTGCTGAGGTATATGTCCCTGGAGTGTGTAGCTCCAAGGGAGTCGGATATCCTGAGGTGGAGCATGTCCGTTAAATCTGGGTCAGATATTTCCTTAAACTACAGGCACACAGCACATCCGAGTAGGTGGTAAGCGACTGAGTAGAGCTGGAGTTACTGTATCTGAACTGTGCAGGGCATCCGTGTGAGTCCCTACATCTGCTTGTTGAGGAACATTTGTGGCCATTACAGTTGCTGCAGGTGTCGGGTAAGGTACATCCCAAATGTGGCATTGTAACCAAGCATGGTCGTGATGAGTATAGGGGCACAATGACCTCACCTGATCAACATGTGAAACCATACCGGATAAGGCGGGCTATATAGAAGTTCTGTCTAACCACTTTGGCAACGTGATTGTCAAAGGCGAGAGTACAAACAAGTCATGTCCCCAAACCCCTAACAACTACTACTGTATGTAATGGATTACTACCTATGTGGTAGTGTGTGGGCATGTTGTTATTTCCAAAGGGGATGACTATGCAACTAATGGCATTTAGCTGTAGGCCATGGCTCAGGCACCAGTCATCCTATCTCTGTGAGACCCTGTTTGAGTATGCATGTGCCAGCTGGAGAGTTGATTATGGCACCCAGTTTGCAGTCATCTGCGAACATGGTCAGCCATATTCCTCCTGTGTTAGCCTGTACGTCACACACATATATTCTGAACAAGAGAGGTCTCAGGACTGAGCCTTGTGTGATGCCATGTGTAACTGGTGTATAGTCAGACATGGCAACTGCAATACTGAGCATGTGGGTGCTATCCCTGATCCAGGTAGCAATCCATCGTGTGAGATATGTGTCGATATCGATGCTGGTGAGCCTATGCATAATGGCTGAGTGGGGTATTGTGTCGAAGGGTTGTGCAAGGTCCAGGCAGGCTGTGTGGACAACCGTCCCTACACTGATGGACCTGGTAACTGTTTAAAGAATACAAACAGGTCCAGGAGGCAAGATCTGCCCACAACAACGCTGAAATGTGTAGGACCCAGTGTCTGTAGGTTCCCGATGTCTATGTGCATGAGTCCCATTACAATACGCTCCATAGCTTTGCAGAACAGGCTAGTTAGCCTTATAGGCCGATATTGTCTGTGGTCTGTTGTGGCAGCAACTCTGTGGAGCGGGACCACTATAGCTGTATGCCATTCTGTGGGTACATATCCTACAGTAACTCTGATATTGAACAGTGATGTAATGTGAGGGTTACGTCTGACATGAAGCCTGTTTAAGACACAGGCCAAGACATTGTCTGGTCCCATTGATGCTGTGTTGTCCCCTGTGGGGAGGGCAGCACTCACCTGTTTATTTGTGATGTCAGGGAGGTTACACTCTGTTGGGATGGACAGTACCTCCTTAGGGGGGATGGGGGGAGACATCTGCACTGAACCTGTTTGCCAGGATGTTGGCAATGTCTGTGGGTTCAGGGTATGTTTAGTCAGTATGCAGTAACTCACAGCATATCAGTGAGTGTCCACCCAGGTACCTGAATTAACTGAAGAAGGCCTTGTGAGTGTCCTACGTGTCTGGTGCAATTGTCCGTTAGAAGCGGGCCTGACATAAATACAAGAGTGATTGTAGCTGTCTGCTAGTACAGATCACAGATGCCTTCCCTGTCTGGGATCGTGCTCCATCATGTAGTAGCATCCTCGTTGTATAGATTATTAATGGCCGGGGTCTACCAGACAGGTCCCCTGCCATTGGAGGAGTGAGTCCAGTTGTTATTTGGGATAGCATGATCCATGCAGTCCACTAGGTGTCCATAGAATGTGTATGTAAAGGATTCAGCAGTTTGAGTTATACTTACCACTGTCCCAGGGTCTCTGAAGGATACCACCTTGGTTTGGAGAAGTGTGACGTTTGCTTTTGAGAAGTTCACCAAGATTACCCAGGATGGGTGTGGGGACAGGATATGGATGTCCAGTGAGATAAATGTATGTTTGACCTTACCAATGAGGGGTATATCTCAGGTGTGGAACATAGAGTCCACATGTTGGTGATGATCATGTCCAATATGTTGTCCCCTCTTGTGGGTGTGGTGACCAGTTGTGCCATAGCATATGAGTTTACAAATAGTAGCAACTGTTGGGCAAGGGTGTTGGGGCCTGAGTACTATCCCCAGTCAATGTGTGGGTATTTGAAGTCACCCAATATAATGGTGTTTGGGGAGACCTTTATATTGTCCAGTGTTCCCCGGAAAGCCGAGTGTGGTTCCTGAGTTTGGGAGGGTGGTCTGTAGCAGGCAACAAACCAAAAGGTAGATTTGCACAATGTTAGGTGCATATGTATGGTCTGTGATGCTTTGTGCTGTACTACCATCCCTGAGGTATGTGTATCTGTGATGTATATGGATACTCCCCCTATTTGTGTTGGCCATTCTGAGTTTTGTGGTCAGAAAGCATGGTATGAAATATAACCTGGTAGTGCTGGTGTGCATTTGGGAGCCTGCACCAGGTGTCTGTTAGTGCACAGATATCACTGTTGTCCATACTGAGGAGATTCCTGAGTGGTCGCAATTCGAGGGTAACACATCTGGTGTTGAGCAGTATTACCCTCAGTGTCATGTACTCTGTAATGTCTATGGAGGTGGGTTTGTCTTTTGAGCCCCGCTTAAAAAAGGCAGTATGGTGGTAGCTAGTGCCTTAGCCAGTATTTGAAAGTCTAAGGGTGACAGGTCGAGCATGTCACCCCAGGCTGACAGACACTGTATCCCCTGTGAATGACACCAATATGTTAGCCAACTGTTAAACATGATCAGTTTGTTGGTATACTGTGACATCATACTTGGTGAGTGTATGATGCTAGACAAGGTCAGGGTCATACTGGCCTGGGCTACATGATCAGAGAGTTCCTCTGTGCATCATGTCATGTGGTTCAGGGAGGAACGTCTGAGGGTGTATGCACCAGCATGGACAATGATGGAGCCAGTCCTGTACTTGCTTTGGAGTGACCTGAGTGCATGTGTTATGTTGCGGATCCTGGCACCCGATAGACAGCTCAAAGTGACTATTCCCTTGTTTGGCCTGGTGAGTGTGATGTCAGTGTGTCTGACAATAAGTGTTACCTATTACAAGTGTATTAGGTGTGTTGTTTAGCCCGAAGGGCAGTGACTGTGTGGCACACTGACATTGTGAACTATGTGATATGTGGGTATTGTAGTGGGTTAGCAGTTGTTTGTGTGTCTGCTTTGGAGGCCTCTGCTGCTTAGGCAGAGCTTATGTAGAGCCTCCAAGTATGCTTATGTGTGATAATGTGGTTTGATTGCTGTCACTATAGGTTTATGTGAGACTGATATGTGGTGTGTGTGGTTACCTTCACCACCTGATAGACTATGCCATTCATGGGTCGAGAGAGCTCAGCCTCCTGTATGTCAATATTGTTGCATCTCTCACATATATCTGAGTTTGTTGGGAGGAGGAGAGGGTTGTCTGTGTACATGAGGCAGATGTGACATTGTGTCAAAACCACAATATTCACTAGCTGGACTGGAGGGTACACATGAAACCGACCCCTGGACATGCCAGGATATTATGATGACATACTCTGTAGCCTGATCACAAAGGATCAGTAGGGTGTTAAGTGTGTAAAAGAGTATAACAGGGATTAGTGCTCAGGTTTGTTGGTGTTTTGTAAAGAGTAGTTGAGAAGGATTCCAGATTGAATCATGACACCTCCTTCAGCTATGTCATAAATAGCAATGTACACTCATATATGTCCTGAGTCAGGGCTAACTGTACCTGACTGACAATGCCGACATCCTGTCAGACAAGCCCACATAGACATGCCCACCTCCCATTGACGATAGTCCCAGTCATCATATCAGGAGATATCACATGTAGAATGGCTGAACAGCTCCCCCCAAAGCCAAAAGCATGGCAGCAATTGGATTACATTGTTTCCCAATATGTGTCATGCATGAACTACAGAACAAGCAGACCCTGCACCTGAACAGTCTGTTGAGCCTCACCCTCTCCACAGGATCTGGAACCGCTGAATGTGTTACAGCAACATATGGCACTCCCCACAAGTGTTGGTGCACAACACACTATGGGAAGTATAGTCCAGTAAGCCTATGAAGTCTGATCTGCAAGGCCATGGAGTCCATCATGGTTGAAGTCATAAACAGAGCTATTGGAAGCTGACAAACACACAACCCTACCAACTGTGGTATGTTCATGTGCAGATCATGGTTCCCAAACATGCTAGACTGTTTGCAAGGTAGACTCCCAGGACATACATCACTGAACAGAACTACACATGTCACACATAGACTTTGAATAGCCCTTTATCAACATCCGTGACACATGTCGTATCCACAAAACCAATAATCTGTGCATAAATGTGTTGACATATGAAAGAATGTCAATGTGTCCACAGATAGATCACACAAGGTAAGAATTATGGGGTCCTGTTCAAGCTGTTGACACCTGCCAACCCACATGGCTCATTCCTGGGATTGCATAAAACAAAGTGTACACACACATTACCATGGCCAGTCTGATGATGTCAGCATGCTACAAATATAGCAGGAGAATAGAACCCACCCAGTAAAGCATATAGTGCGCTGTGTTAATGCGTATTTCTCTAGTCTCATAACATAGTTAGGTAGGGATTTGAATCCTACAAATGCTGGCTGTGTGTTTGTGTGTGATTTCCTATGAGAGGAGTGCCCTTTTTGGTGACTGGGAAAACACATTAAAAGAAGTACATCCCTCTTTGGAAAGTCTGATGATGTCAGCATCCTACAAATATAGCAGTAGAAGAAAAACCACCCAGCAAAGCATATAGTGCTCCGTGTTAATGTGTGTTTCTCTAGTATCATAACATAGTTAGGGAGGGGTTTGAATCCTACAAGCGCTGACAGTGTGTGATCTTCTGTGAGAGGAGTGCCCTCTTTGGAGACTGGGAAAAAAGAGGTACATTCCTCTTTGGAAAGTCTGATGATGTCAGCATCCTACAAATATAGCAGGAGAAGAGAAACCACCCAGCAAGACATATAGCGTGCCGTGTTAATGCATATCTCTCTAGTATCATAACATAGTTAGGTAGGGGTTTGAGTCCTGCAAACGCTGAAAGTGTGGATATATGTGTGTGATTTTCTATGAGAGAAGAGCCCTTTTTGGAGACTGGGAAAACACATTAAAAGAGGTACATTCCTCTTTGCAAAGTCCGAAGATGTCAGAATCCTACAAATATAGCAGGAGAAGACAAACCACCCAGCAAAACATATCGCACACCTTATTAATACATATTTCTCAAGTATCATAACATTGTTAGGTAAGGGTTTGAATCTTACAAACGCTGACAGTGTGTGTTTGGGTGTGGGGGGGGGTATGTGTACGTGTGTGATTTCCTATAAGAAGAGTGCCCTTTTTGGTGACTGGGAAAACACATTAAAAGAGGTACATTACTCTTTGGAAAGTCTGATGATGTCAGCATCCTACAAATATAGCAGGAGAAAAAAAGAAACACCCAGCAAAGTATATAGTGCACTGGATTAATGCGTATCTCTTAGTTAGGTAGGGGTTTGAATCCTGCAATTGCTGAGTGTGTATGTGACATAGTTGGTCAATGCTGTGTGGGTTTTGCTTTTACTATGGTATGACATATCATGATTAAAACAGTATGTGCATTGCACACATCAGGTATCTGCGTGGCAAATAAATATGTGTACATGTGACCTCAATCAGTACATAGGTGTGAAGCCTGCATACTACATGAATACATTTGTTTCCTTTGACAGATTGTGCCGCTGCTTCTCAGATCGTAGGTCACATATGTATGTATGTGACAAGCCCGGCCACTGTAGTGATCTGTGTCCAAGGTCATCTGTGCCACACACACCCATGACAGTTACTATAGAGTACTGTGAGTGAGGGTACATGCCTGGGGTATATGTCAGACATGTTCATACACAACAACGACTGGCAATAATGGACAGTCATTATAGGTTTACAACAGCCCTGTGGATATGCATTCAGGCCCCTAATGACTTATGTGACACACCGAGGGAATCAACAATACCTATGGATATGCGGATACCAAGGGACAGATGACATAACACATGGCTGTATGTACACATCGGTACCCAACATACATGTTGAGGGCTACCACCTATGTGGTACTGTCGGGATAGTATGTATAGTAAATGTGGATGACTATGCCATAGTCGGCTTACTGCTATACAGCATGTATTGGACAACAGGTATCTGTCTGTATGATACCCTTGTGTAGGATATGCGTCCCATCCAGGGAATGCATTGTAGGCCAATGCATGCATTTCCAGATGTGAATGGACATATCCCTAATGTGTTTGCATGTACCTAAGAGGGCTATATGCCAAACAGGTGTGGTCCCAGGAACAGGTGCGGTCAATACCACTGGTTACTGTTATAGTATAGTACCGGAAGGATCCAACTGTTACTGAGTTCCCTACAACTGTGTGTCATTTGTCAGGATATCATCTAATGATTGGTTATAGTCATGCTGTTAAGGTTGTGTATAGTACCAGACTGCAAATCATTGACAGGTATTAACCGTATCACCCACAGCATAGTGTCAACCCATGTCATACACACATGTGTACCCATGTTAGTACATATCTGTAGTATAATGCATACTGGCCATTGAAAAATACTATGAGATGTTAACAATGTGTACAACAGGGTATGTCACATGTCCCATGTGTCCACTATGCATGTACATGCAGACAGTGCACACCCACCATGTTCACAGATGTACACCTGCTAATCTGTAATGCACACACCACACACGTACTGTTCACTCACTAACACATGCTGGCAACACTGTACACTTCAGCCAAGTGGCACATGGGTGGACAATACATACTCAGACCTAACACTAGTGTAAACAATGCTACATTGACAATCAGAGCTGTGATGCATAATGCCTGCTCAGATATACCTACAAGGATATCATTACACTTTCCTGTTGACAACTTGCTAATATTGCTACACTGCTATAATGTAACCATGTGCATCAGAACTATGTTAGCCTGTTCCTGCATCAATGTTATAGATGGCAGGAGGTGGCACAGGTGTCATCATATGCACAGGGTGTGTTGTTGGTTTGCCAGAGCCCGACATTGATCCATCCAATCGACATATCTATGTGTGTGTGTGTGTTTGTGTGTGTGTGTGTGTGTGTGTGTGTGTGTGTGTGTGTGTGTGTGTGTGTGTATGTGAGGGACAACAGTACAGCATGGGCCAATGTTGATGTAATGTGTGTGTATGTGTGAGCCCTAGTTGCTTGGTTAATGTGTGTGTGTGTCTGCATGCACACAGCTCCACCATGTGGCTGCCATATATGGAAGATTGTGGGACAGCCACAGACTGTACCTGCTAGGCTGTACAGATCACTGTCTCTGGGCACAGACACGGTACCTGTGCCTGGCAGGGGTGCTACGGGCAGTATCGGGTACCAACCCTGACTGAGTACTATCATCAGAGGCAGAGGTATGATGACTGGACCCATGTCCCTGCTGGGATTGGCCAGAGCCATGTCCACATGGTCTACTAGGACGGTCAATAGACAGGCCAGTCCCAGCATTTCTGGGGCTGGTACTGCCACTATGGGAGCGGCTTTGATCTGTGTGCCGTCCGCGATGACTGCCAGCTGTTGCTGTTGCTGGCATGCGTCCATGTCGATGTCTCACCCATCCCGCATGGTCCTGGCTCATGGAAGACACATTGTGGAGGGCATCTAATGTCTCCCCCCAATGTCTATCAATGACCTCGGTGTAACTCCGCATGGCACCGGCAAGGTCACGGATGCTGTCATTGATAGCGGTGTAATGGGCCTTCTGCGCCCTTAGTCCCTGTCTGGTGTACCGTTCCATACATGCCTGTACCTGCATTACACCCCGGAACATACTGGAGGTTGTAGTACCTCTGGGGGCACGTCTACCAGGGGCAATATGACCAGTGGTGCTCCCCCAAAACCCCCTGGACATCCGCCTATGTGGTACCATTCCAGGAATCCGGCTATGGCTGCTGTGAGGGGATGCAAGTGCCATGGGCACCACACTCTCCTGGTCAATGCCAACTGTATGCTGTCCCTCGGCTAAGGGCATTGGTGATGAGGGATGTATCGGCAGTATGAGTGTGCGCATAGATGGGGTTGAATGCTGTGTACTCTCGATTGGTGGACCAAAGACAGACCCTGTCAAACCTTCCTGTGCCAGAATACATGTCCCATCATCTCCACTATTAGTGGCAGTGACTTCAGGTTCCCTGCTGCTTTCAGCCACCCCAAACTCAACACCTGTGAGAGGAAGACAGGAAGCACACTTTACAATCTGTACATGATGTTAGCACACATGCACACATGCACACATGCACACATGAACACATGAACACATGAACACATGCACACATGCACACATGAACACATGAACACATGCAGACATGCACACATGCACACATGAACACATGCACACGTGCACACATGCAAACAAATACACTCCTCACTACAGCGCATACACACACACACACACACCAGCAATCCAACACATACTCAATAGTGGGTGAAGGTGGGTGACAGTATCACAAGGCAAACAGTCACCTCACACGTGTCAGCATGCAGAATATGTATTACTCAAGACCATGCAGTGCAAGTGTAGACAGCCCTATTTAATGACATTATACATGGCTTTGATGCATGTGTGTAGTTGTTCAGTGATTGGCTACACCCTGGAACACAATGTGTACATGGACACAACATTGCTGTGCATGTATTATCAGTTCTGCAATGTCCTGTGCACCATCACTCACAGGTAAACATACCATGGCTGCATGTGTTATCTGTGTGACACATAGATTGCCATGTGTGATTGCAGTGTCTGTGTCCATAGCAGATAATAGTGGGCACAAGTGTAGCACATTCATGCTATGTACACACACGGGATGAGTGGTGCATGTAGACGTGAAGGAATCCCAATGCTCAACATGGCACTTGTACAGTGGTTATGGTGAGTGTGGGACATATTGCAGATGTGTCGGTGCCAGCCATGACATGGCATGCTACACGACTGCAACATTAGACACCACACATACCCAATGTGTGTCATGTGGCCTACACCCAATAGCATTCCAGGACATATATGTGACACTTTGTACAGATGGCGACTGCTGTGCATATTGTGTATACTGGCATATGTAAGCACACATACAACATGCTATGCATATTGTGTATAGGTGCATATGTTTGCACACACACAACACTGAGGTGCAAAGCAATGACTGCTATGTGTAGTACTATGGTCACTGTACCTGGATGGGGTGTAGTACCATGTGCCATCATCATCATGTATCTTGTGGTCACTCACAGCTACTAATGTGTGACAGACCACCGCCTAGCATGCTGTACCTGAACTGCAGTGCCGTGGCTACTTTCACAATTACACAACCACTTTGTACATGGGTGTATGAGGTGCCCAATAGGGAGCATTGCCTAACACGACTGTGTTATGTGTTGAAGAGTGTTGCACAGCCCCATGATAGGCCTCTACCCCTGAGGTACATCATGTGTGTGTGTGGATGACATATGGGATACTGAAGTGTGAACTAACAGCGGGTGTGTGGTAACGCCATATGTAGTATGTTTTTGTGTACTGCATATGATAAACGTGTTATGTAGTGTACAGCTGTAGCAACTATGCCTATCCAATGTGCAGTATGGTGTTGCCACAACTGTGTCTGATGCTCTGTGTATTGCATGTCATTGAGGCAGCTACTGACATTACTGAGCTGTGCAACGTCTTACAGCAAACATGCGAGGCATGCATTATGCGTAGGTGTGTTACGTGTACATGGCCTACACCTCACCTATGACATGGACATTTCATTACCAACATTGCAGTTATACCACACTCACCAGCATGGATCATCTGCCCTGCTGTCACACCAGAGGGACCTACGAGAATATGAGAGAGTTCATCAGTGGCCACAACTGTGGCATTGCTACTGTGGGTTTGCTAAACTAAATTAGAACAACAGTCGACAGTCACAGGTGTACAGATAATATTCCAAATATCAGTATTGTACTCACAGTCAGAGTGTCAAACAGTCACAGCCCTTAAGACCAAACACAATGCCAGACACACTAGTCATTGGTGACTCCATAGTCAGACACACTGACGTCCCGCTCACCAGACTGAGTAAGGAGAAGGTCACAGTAAGCTGCCTGTCGGGCGCTAGAATCCGCCACATAACGCAAGCACTCAGGTCTCTCAACAGCAGGTACAAATACAACTCAGTCATTGTCCACGCTGGTGTAAACGACCTGAGACGTACCTCCTTGGACTACATGAAAAGAGACATTGAGGAGCTCTCTGATTATGTAGCCCAGGCAGGTATGACCCTGACCTTGAGCAGTATCCTACCTTCACCAAGAATGATGCCACAATACAGAGATAAGATGATCAGCTTTAATAATTGGCTTAAACTCTGGTGTCATTCAAAGGGGATCCAATGTCTGTCTGCCTGGGATGACATGCTGGACAAGCCACGCTGCTTAAGGGACGGCTTGCACCTGTCACCCCTGGGATTCGGATATTGGCAAAGGCTCTTGCCACCCCATAGTGCCTTTTTAGGCAAGGCTCAAATTCTAAACCTACCACCCTAGAACACAAAAAGGAAAAAACTAAGGGTAATGCTGCTCAATGCCAGAAGTCTAAATCTCAAAATGCACGACTCGAGGCCCTTCTCAGTATGGAGAACATCGATGTCTGTGCAGTGACAGAAACCTGGTTCAAGGCTCCTGAGAGCACCCCAGCACTATCAGGTTTTACCTCTTATCATGCGTTCCGGCCCCAAAATCCGGACAATACCAAGAAAGGAGGGTATCCATATTCATCAAGGACACCCACACCTCAAGACTGGTGGCAATGCACGATGCATCGGAGACCATCCAGGTGCAATTAACCATAGGCAAGACTGCTCTGCAAATTGTAGCATGTTACAGGCCACCCTCATAAACTCAGGATCCTCACATGGCCTTCCTGAAAACACTAGAGGGGATAAATGTATCACCAAACACCATCATACTAGGTGACTTCAATTACCCTAATATAGACTGGGAACACTACTCAAGCCCAAACACCCTAGCCCAAAAGTTCCTGGAATTCATAAACTCAAATGCCATGGAACAACTAGTCACCATCCCCACAAGAGGAGAAAACATACTTGATCTCATCATCACGAACATGGGAGCACAATGTTCAACACCGGAAGTATACCCCTCACTGGTGAGATCAGATCACAAACTAATCTCGCTGGAGGTCCTCATCCCACCCCGACCTGAAATAAAAAGACCACAGTAAAGAACTTCTCTATAGCCGACTTCACACTTCTAAAGACTAGTGTGGTCTCCTTTAAGGCCCCGAGCATGGAAAACAGTACTCAAGCCGCTGAATCACTTACAAATGCCTTCTACCAGCACCTGCAGGACTGCATGGATAAGGCAATCCCAAGCAAAACAAAGACTCTATGTACCAAAGGCAAGCATCCAGTCTGGTGGACCCCAGCCATAAACAAACTCTACAACAAAAGGAGGAAGCTACTACAAGATAGAGCAAAATCCTTAAAAGGTAAGACACCCTTGATCACTATAAGTAAAAACTAAGAGCTCTCATAAAATCATCCAAAGCAAATTTTGAGAGAAAAATAGCTAAAGACTCAAAAGACAATCATAAGGCCTTCTTTAGCTATGTTAGAAACCTGGGAGGAAACTCCCAGATTTGCTCAGAACTAGTTCAAAATGATGTGAAGATTACTGATCCTACAGACATTGCCAACATACTGGCTGACAGGTTCAGTGCAAACTTCACCCGCCCTCCCCCCCAAAAGGAGAGATAACTATACGAAGCGATTGCAGGCCCCCAAACATCCACAATGCACGAGTCAGAACTGCTCTCTCCAAAGCAAGAAGCACAGCATACATCCGACCTGATGGTGTCCCGGCTGTGTGCTCCACAACTCAACGAGGAATTAAACCCACAGCTAGGACAGCTGTTTAATCATAGTCTTACCTCTGGATACGTACCCAGGAGTGGCACTGCAACTGTGGTCCCACTTCACAAAGGCGGTGCCTCCACCGACCCTGGAAATTACCGCCCATTAGCTTGACAAGCCTTATCTGCAAAGCCATGGAGAGGATCATAATGGACCTCATAAATAAAGACATAGGGAATTTGCAGACTTTGGATCCATCCCAGTTTGGCTTTGTCAAAGGCAGATCATGCCTTCTAAACTTGGTTGACTTTTTCAAACAGTCACCAAAGCCATTGATGAGGGAAAGGCAGTCCATACAGCCTACCTCGATCTGGCGAAGGCCTTCGATACAATACCCCACTCGGGTATCATTGAAAAACTCATCAGCTTAAATGTTAACCCATACATCACAAGATGGGTTGCAAACTGGCTGAGTGACAGAACCCACAGGGTCAGAGTTGCTGGCGCCATGTCAGACTCAAAGCCTGTCACAAGTGGTGTACCACAGGGCTCAGTCCTGGCCCACTCTTGTTTGGCATCTACTTTTCCGAAGTACAAGCAAACACAGGAGGGTTATGGCTGACAAAGTTTGCAGATGACTGCAAACTGGGTGCCATAGTACAAAACACATCTGACACAGATATCCTTCAGAAGGGTCTCACAGAAATGGATAACTGGTGCCAGAGCCATGGCCTAAAGTTAAATGCCAAAAATTGCATAGTCATACCCTTCGAAAAACAAGGTTACCCCTAGCTACCAAATAGGTGGCAATCCACTGAGCACAGAAGAAGTTATCAGGGACCTGGGGACCCAGGTTGATAGTAGTCTGTCATTCGACACCCATGTAGCTAAAGTAGTTAGGAAGACCTTCTACATTGCCCACCTTATCATGAAGGGATTCTCATCTAGATCAAGGGAGGTCATAGTCTCCTATACTCATCACTCATCAGACCAATGATTGAGTACAATGCCCCATTCAGAATGTATCTGACCCGACACTTGCAGCAGCTGGAGAGGCCACAAAGTTCCTCACCAAAAGGATAAAGGGTCTCAAACATCTGTCCTATGCTGCCCGACTGAAAGAACTCCAGCTCTATTCAGTCGCTTACGCTTGCTCAGAGGTGACCTTTGCCTAACATACAAGGCCATGTCAAACCCAGATTTGATGAATATGCTTCACCTCAAAAAATCTAGATCCGTCAGAGCCACAAGGGCGGGAGACTTAAACCTCGACACGGCTATTAATAGGACGTGCTGGAGGGATAGATTCATCACCCAAAGACTCCCTATGCTGTGGAATAAAATCCCGGTATATGTGAGGCAGAGCACCTCGCTGGCCTTGTTCAAGAGAAATCTTGACCAATGGATGGGAGATCACAAATATACCCCAGGGATTACCTCAGTGTCACTGCTTGACAGAGGCACAGCAAAATAATGGGTATAGTTCCCCATACTAAAGGGGTGGCGTAAGCCACAAAACTATGGGCTAGGCTTGTAAATGCCCTCGGGCAGATAGCCTAGTATGAACCTATGAACCTATGAACCTATGAACCTATGAACCTATGAACCTATGAACACTAGGCAGCACAACTGCTAACCACACAGTACACATCTCATGTAGACATAATCTAACAATACAGGTAACTGTAGTCTACAGATAGGGCATGTTACCTACTCACTCCATGTGAACATGCTGGGTGGCTCCGGCCTCCATGACAGCACATGTCACAAGTTGTTGCTACTGTTGTCCAGAAGCCACCATGCTTAGGAACAGCTCCTCCACTTTGGTGAGGGGAGGATGAATGGCCACCCCACCACCTGTGGCAAGCTGTTGTCTTTGGATATCAGACGCATGCTGCTGGACATGTCTAATTAAATCACTGCAGTGATGGCGTACATGTCCGGTTACGCATGCCTATGTCATTTACCTGATGAACAAGATCCTGCCACAGTTCAGTCCGCTCCTGCTGGTGATGGCTGCTTCAGGAAAACAGCATTGTGTACTGCTGTACCAGGCTTTGCACAATCTCATCTTCCTCCGCTGCTGTGTACGATGGGTTGCGTTGGTGGGCCATCTGGCTGAAAAAGATATGAACAATATGTGTGAGCGAGTCCTGTGGCACACTTTAAACCTTTAACCAAAGATATAACTTTACTGACATATATACCATCCATTTGTCTGTCAGAGGTTACACACGTTCAATACCACTTATTGGTTCTCAGGCCACAACTGACTAACAGTGCCTGGCACACTCTATATATCACACCACTATACAACAGTACCCAGCACACTGTTTGTGACACAATGCACAACCTCGACACAGGGGTATATATTACGCCAATGCACAAACAGAGATGTCATCCATTGCAATGAATGTAAAGTACAGTTACAGTAGTACCAGTCAACCACCCTAGTCATTGATGCCATAGCCCTGCCTAACATATGTGTACAGTTGTTACTATAGGTGGCATACTGGTGCAACAGAGTATATATGTTGCTGGATACACACGTATACCCTGTAACACACATATGATTGCAGCCATGGTACAGGCATAATTACACACACATCAGACAAACATACAATGCACCACTGTATGCCAACACAGATGAGCATTACCTGTGTACCATACAGTACTGTGTGCCACTACTTACAAACCCTTATGCCTGAGTTTTGTCCTCTGTGCAGACTACAGGAAACACACAAGACAGTGTTTCCAAGCAATGTGAACACACACCATACTGTGCTGTTTAGGCCTACATCTTCAGGTAGTACTACAGTTCATATGGGAGTTGGATTCACCAGCAGTACCACTCACTAAGCATACATGTATTGCTTTAGCCTACAGTGACACATCACAGTCGTCAACAAGGAACTACGTCACATCATATGCCATACTACTATGTCTGCATAACAATGCAATACACATAGTTTGCTGGCGTCACAGCTAGGATAGACACTACCTTGTCAGATACAACTTCACACTAACCTATCACACCTTTACAGACCTTGCACACATTCAGCGTTACACTTATTCAACCTCACATAGCAGGTATTGCATTGAGTACATGTGTGAGTGCATAGTGTCATAGGTAGGTAATATGCTATTGGCCCTAGGGCCTACAGCAGCCTAGCCATATGCTGGCCTTTGACACACATGTACTTTGATTTCACTTGCCCCTGCCAACAAGAACCACAGAGGGGGTTCCTGGGGTGTATTACCAATCTCCCAAACAATCATCAGGGGTATTTATGACAACTGCTAATGAGGAGCCTTGTTTGCTATTGCTAGGTGGTCTATTCCAGTGTATGGCATATCGCTGAGATAGGAAACTATCCCTCCAGCATGTGCTGTTTAGTGAGGTGACGAGGTTTAGGGTCCTAGACCGTGTATCCCGGAGGGATTGTGATATGTTGCCATGGTGGTTGCCACCCAGCTATGGGTGTGACATACCTCTGTATGTCCGGCAGAGGTCACCTCTGTGTGGCTGGTATGCAATACAGTCTAGATGTGGTTTTGTGAGTCAGTCTGCATAGGGCATCTGTTTGCGGCAAGTATTACCCTTTGTGAGGTATGTATGTGGCCTTTCCACCTGCTGTAGTTGTCATGTGAGGTACATACCACACAGGGCATTGTGATGAGTAGAGGGGAACACTGACCTATATTTCCCTAGATGACACACCTGTTGTCATGACACATACCACACAGACAGATTACAGGTCTAGTGTGGCACTGTCTTTATCAAAGAGGTGGCTAATGTCCACCTGTGCCCCATGTTCCCTTATCACACCTTCGGTGTTGGGTAGATCTCTACCTATGTGGTAGTTAATGGGTACAGTGTCTTGGAAAGGAGGAATGGCACTGCAGTATCAACACTTGTCTACAGTCCATGCCTTGGTCACCACACACCTGTTGCAGTACATATGGTTCCATGTCTCTCTCTCTCGCTATATGTATATAAATAAATATATATATATATATATATATATATATATATATATATATATATATATATATATATATAAATATATATGGATCCCTATCACAACACCGACACTCCACAAACTCGACACCCAAAACACCGACACCAAAAGACCGAAAACGCACAAAACCAACAACTCATAAAACCGAACACCATAACACCGACACCCAAAACACCGACACACAAAACGTAAACTACACATTACACACAACTATATATGCACTAACTGTAACCCAAACCCTAACCCTAAGGTCCGACACTACCGCACACTTACCCTACCCGCACCCTAACCCTAACTCACTTAACCCGCCACTAAACCTACAGTCCATCACTATCACACACTTACCCTACCCGCACCCTAACCCTAACTCACTTAACCCGCCACTAAACCTAAAGTCCGTCACTATCACACACTTACCCTACCAACACCCTAACCCTATCTCACTTAACCCGCCCTTAAACCTAAACTCCGTCACTATCGCACACTTACCTTACCCGCACCCTAAGTATGACACTACTGCACACTCACCTTTCCCGCACCCTAACCCTAAATCCCTCACTATCGCACACTTACCGATTTGCGCTCACACGTTGCCCATGTCGGTGTTTCGGCTGTTGGGATTTCACCTTGTTGATCATCTCTCTCGTCGGTCTTCTGAGCGTCGGTGTTTTGGCGTGTCGATCAAGTCAAGGGGACCCATATATATATATATATATATATACACATACATGTACACATCCATTGCTGTACACATAGATGTACATATAGACACATGTACAGTCCACCTTTCATGGTGGGGATATCAGTTATGCGACAGTTGTGGGATGTACAGTTATGTGATTATATTGCACAGTGTTGTGCAGAATGCATGTGGGTGTCCTCGGCCCATGTAGTTTTAGCAGGCCTCACTGGCTGTAACACAGCAGATCTGACAAATCAGTCCCACAGCGTTTAACCAGCACATGACATATATCAGCACTGCATGATGTTTTCTATGCCACAGACTACAACCTACATAGATATATGCACATAACAACCTTCAACAACAAATATCTGTCCACCCTTCACTAACAGTTGCAGTATGTCCCTTGTCCTATGCACATGTGCAGATACAGATAGATATGTACTGCTGCCACACATGGATGATTTGCAGTGTGCAGACTACTCTTCAGGAACATCTACTACATGCCAACACATACGTATGAGTTACATACCTTACCTTTGTATTTCCCTGCTCCATCTGTTACAGTTTTGTAGGTTTTTTTTTTTGGTTGTTTGTTTTGGGTTTTCTCCCTCTGTTTCTGTTTCTGTCTCTGTTTCTCTCTCTGTTGTCTGTGTCTCTGTCTGTGTCTCCCTCTCGCTCTTGCTCTCTATCTCCCTGTACCTGCAATGATATTATTGCATGTACGGACAGCAGGTACAGCCTGCTTTTCTAGGTATCTGCACTTGTGCATGTGACAGCCTCTGCACCAATTGCTGCCCACCATTCAGTAATTGCATGCAGCCTGCTGTATGCTGATTGCATTACTCACTGTGATTGCAGCCCACTGCTATAAAATTCTAGGTTTGGTAGGCATAGCCCTTTCAGCTTTCCAAGGTGGGGCCCATGCTTGTTTGCTCTGGACACCGTTGTGTCAGTCAGGAGGTTGTTATATGTCTCTTATCTGAAGCTAGGGTTGTAGCCAGTGATATGCATGTTCTACTCAAACCTGAATGTTGCTTCTTCCAGTACACACTTCTCAGTGTAGACATCTACTCACCCCTCCAAATGCTAACACAGGATACATGGGAGTATGTACTTTCTTTCTGAATTAGACATTTAACTGCCATACAAATGTGGTTAGTGCACTGTATTCCTGTGGCACATGCAGTGTTTGTTAACTGCTATACTGTAATTATTACGTTACTCACCTCTGAACAGCTTGTGGTTTGTTTGTGTTGACATTATCACAGGCTGCTCAACACAACTGGACATATTTCAGTACTGAGTATGCCCACCTACACCCTGGTTTTTGCCTGAATACACAGGTGCGTTGTACCTTTGGGTAGGGGTGCAGAACTGCAAAGAGCATTTTTTATTATCATGTGAGGTTTATCTTGCTGAATATACAGGATCGCTGTGTACCTGTTAGTCTAGCTAGGCAATTAGTCTATCTGCGTAGCTTCCACCTGTGGACATATCCAGATGGTAGCTAGAGGTTAGCCTATTATACTTTGTCTGTGCAACACACCAGTCTTTTCAGCACTGGCACATTGGCATTGTCACAGTTGGTTGCTAGCAGTACATGGCTACATCCTGTGATATTTCTGTGTTGTACTCCTACATAAGGGCATGCTTGTGGAACTCCTTCCAAAGCTATTTGCAGAGTGTGTAACAGCAGTAATGCTTATATGCCTGTGTGTTTCTGCCTATGTCAGGCCTCAGATACTCTCAGGTATATATTTGAACGGCCTCAGTGAAAGGTACATATACGTTAGATACACTTGCAATATATTACAGACATATTGCAGTTGAGACTTTCTTGGGAATCAGAGCATATGTATACCTACACCTTTTCTGACATGCAAGCAGTGTCTACTCTCACCTATTGACATTCATTACGTGTGATTCCACACTTGTCTGCCTAAAGTTAGTACTTTCCGGAGTGATTCAGTGGGGCACAGCTAACATTTGTTTACAAATCAGGGACATCCCTGTAAAGCAGTCACAGTTGGGGTGTCTGGCTTCTGCTCTATTCAACTTTGCCAGTATTTATCCTGGTCTGATACTATGTGGTGTTTGTAATGTGCTACTGTAACATTATTCCCTGCTTGGATGGCTGGTTCTCTTTTCACAGTCATGTCATGCAATTCCACAACAACTGCTGGTAAAGACCCACAGAACAAGATTTGTGTTATACCATTCCTAATTTCCATTTACATTCCCCTCATTATAATTCATGATATATTTATTTCAGCACCAAGTTATTTGTATATCTGCTGTGGCTTAGTGGTAATTCATGCAGTCTATTGTGTCAATGGTCTGGGGTTCAAGACTGGCAGAGGTCTTTTCTTTTGCTGCTGAGCAGAACAAGGGCCCTTCCATAGAGTGACTAAGGCACTTTTAAGCAGTTGTAAGTGGGTGTTCGTGGGTTTGCGTGACGCTTAGCGATGCTTAGCAAGTGCACACATGCGCACACTCGCTTAAACCCGCTTACTCCCGCTAATTTCTTTTAAAGAAAAGAAAATGGGGAGATAGGAAAGTGGTGAAAAAGGGGGCACAAAGAGGGACAGACAGTAGGTAAACAAGCTCGGGATGTGCAGGACGGGTGTAGGGAAGGTCCATAGCTGCCCATTTCTTTACCAGCAACAGTTGTGCATATGCAATAAATTTGGAGTGAAATTTGAAACCATCCACCCCTGGGAGAGGGGTGAGGACAACAAAGTATCTTGTACTGCCAATTATAATTATCAGTTTACATGTCCAATGGACATGTGTGCGAAATGGGCAGCTATGTATGGGGTGTAATTTTTTTGTGGGTACAGATTGCCCTTTTTTTTTTTTTTTTTTCAGGTGAGAGTGGAAAGTGAGGTAGAGGAAGTAGGTATATTCGGGGAGGTAGGTTGGCAAGGTAAACAGACAAGACAGACAAGACACATACAGGGGCGGTGACACAATGGGTGGGTGAACACAATTGATGGGGTTGGATGTTTGGAAATCGCAAGCCCATGAGCCCACAGATGGTAACAGTGGAACTGAGATCTCCACCCATGGGCAGTCACCACTGCACCTTCACAGCCCCGAGGGTGACTGCACTGGGGGCTGCGTAGGATGGGCAGGCTCACCCATGAGACGCTCCACTCTCGCCTCGAGCTGGCATAGGGGATCAGCAACTGAACACTGGATCTCCCTATGCACCACAGCCCGGACCCTTCGAAGGGTGACAGGTGGCCCTTCTCCACCCACGCTTGCATGAGGGGGACGAGCCCCATTCCCTGCAGCACTTCCACCCGAAGGTGGCATAGGACCAATGGAGGAGGGCAGCCCGGGCTGGGCACCAGACCTGCTGGTGCCAGATGCACTCGCCAGCTGAGGAGGGACAGGTGGGTCCTCTGGGACCGGCCTTCCCATACATTCTGTGGTTAGGTGTGTTTAATTACAACATAAACAACAGCATTCCAGATTAGTTGTAACAGCATGCAGTAATATTCCCATTAACCCAACACACCAAGGTTCCAACAGTTGAACAGCAAGCATAACACATGCATATATTGAACAACAGTGGATATTCCAACAGCATGCAGGGATGTTTGGTAGCAACAGGCCACCATGATTGTGGTGTTTGAACAGGGCACATGCATCAACGTGAATGCAAATATTTATAGAACAATAGGATATATGTCCCAACAAATATTTAAGATTACACATACCCATTGAGGTGTGGAATTGCATGGTTTATGCACATACAGTAGGGTGTAAAAAAAAACCTTGATTAACATCTTATAATTACTTTTAGTCTACATTACATTCCTAGTGACTGCAAGTGTATATCCCCTGCATGTATTATTACACTTGCCACCATGAATTAGGTTGTGTAATGGGTTTGGCTAGTTCAATATATGCCTGACCTATATCTGACGTACTAACTTTCCAAGATGCAGATGTTACTGCTACATATTCCTTGATTGCATTTATATTTCTTTATCTACATATCTGGATGTTTTCACATGACATTTTTACTTCTATTTGTACAGAACCCTGCATTTCTTGACACACACTCACGTTTCTGGGGAACAAATTAACATGCTTCTTGTGTGCCAGATTTACTTATGCATGCCAGCCAATAACTGACTGTTGAGGACTGTATATATGCTTCACAGCTACTAGCACTTCCATCACCCACTTTATATGGGACTGCACAACTCTGGGTTGCCAGCACTTTTTAAAACAGTACTATTTGTATAATGCAAAGGTACAACAACATTTCAAACTAAGTGAGACAGACACACTCCGGGTTTTAGACCTTTATTAATGACATTACGCACTTTTCCACAGGCTCACTCCTTTATTTGTTATAACGGTGCATATGGAAGACATATTATACCTTTATTAATAGGTTAGAACACTCTTTTTCAGGCTCACTCACTTATTTTATATGATAGTACATGCAGAGATATTATTCCGGACATATGTTATCTTTCTTAATGGGTTACTACACTCTTTTTCTGGCTCTATGACTTTTGTATCTGACAGTACATGCAGAGGACTTATTCAGGCCATTTTATGGCTGTATTATTGCACTACAACACTTTATTTCATGCTCTCTCCCCTATTTTATATAACAATACATGCAGAATAATCACTAACCTGCCTGGTGGCGCAACCTTAGCAGCCTATCTGCATAGGCTTGTTGATTCGCAGCATGGTCACCTGCAGCTGTAAAGTAAATAAAGGGATATTGAGACATACCTATCCATTATACAGAATCAATTATCAATCCTTACATACTGCATTCCATGGCTACCTACTCAGTTGTGGGGCATTCTGCATCCCACAGGCCTCCTGTATCCATTGGTTCAGGTGGTCCTGCTTCTGTCTCTTCAGGTCTGCATGGTGGTGAGCTGCTCACCAGTCCGAGGAATGCCTGTGACACTGGTGAGGTCATGAGCTAACCGGTTCCAAGCCTCTGCCTTGTACTCCTTCCCTTGGAACTGGCCCTGCAGGAGTCTTGACTCATGACGGTGGACAAGGAGCCAAACCATGTATTTCGACTCCTCGATGCCCCAGTGTTGCACTCGGAAGCATGTACCCTCTCCAGCACCAGCCATTCTAACTGCAGATGTGAGCTACAATCAGTTATGGTGAGTATTCCCGCCTATGAGGCTTAAATACGCCACATTTCGCGCACTTTTTTGTGATTGGCCATTTTTGAAAATTCTCGGCTGACTGCAGACCTGCTTAGTAATGGTTAATCTACCATTACTAAGTATATGTATGTTAACAGTGGCTGTTTCTCCTAAGTTGTCATGGCTTAATGGTTCTGTACTTTGATTATGATGCACAGAGTCCTGGGTTCGAACTTTGTCATTCATTTTATTTTCATACTGTCTAGACAGGCTAGGGGGTGTGGCTGCATTTAAGCAACTTTGCTCTACGTTGCTCCACGGTGCCCTACGGTGCCCTGATTGGTGCGGTGCGCACGTCCGTGCAAACACATTGTGCTAGTTAAAGCACTATTTTGCTATGGGCACCTCTACTGCACTGGGTAAAGTGCTCTTACACTTTGGGCAACTCTATTGCGCTGGGTAAAGTGCTCTTAAACTTTGGGCACCTCTATTGCGCTGGGTAAAGCGCTATTAAACTTTGGGCACATCTATTGGGCTGGGTAAAGCGCTATTAAACTATGGGCAACTCTATTGCGCTGGGTAAAGCGCTGCTTAACTGCAAGCAATTATATATCAGGATCCTTTAAAAATATATAATTTGTTCACTGACACATTGGCCATTTCACTGCTTTTTACTAATATTTTAATCATATTTGTCAGGTATTATTCCATATACTGATTTAAAACATAAATAAGAAGGGAAGTGGTGGGACTCAAACCCTGAATGCCTCTTCTTTGTGCGAACGCTCTACCATTATGCTATTGCTATTTGGTGTGATTTGCATAAACATTCTTTCTTATGCTCTTCCATGTCGGAATTGCTAACTACAGCTAAGCAATGGGCACACCCGCGCACACACGCGCAAATACGGGCAGCTATTTCGGGAATTAAAAAAAATTAATGTTTTACTTTTTATAACTGTGATGGGGGTTTACAATGTAGGCAATGTGGTGTTGGGTGCAAGGTCATTTAAGCGGACTCTCTCTTGTGTAATTTCATTTTACTTTTCCAAACCTGCGTGGACATTTAGACTGCTCGGCAGTCGGACATGCCCCCTGCTTTCCTACAAGGTCTGTGTAAGACTTACGGTTGAGTCAGCATGCCCTCATGAATATTCATGGCACGCTGACATCATACCATTCAACTGCAGCCTCTGAGTAAGACTTATTAAGTCTTACAAGGAGGATTTGTGTATCCTGGGGATTGTTTTTTTTTTATTTACTCTAATTGTTTTGCAGTTTGTTTCACATTAAACTTGTATACTTTACATTTTTTTCTCAGAGTTTTAAAAGTTATTGGTTAGGACTTGCCAATTTTTTTTTCTTATTGTCTAGCTGCAAAGGAATTATGTTTAGCTGATTTGTGGCAATAGCTATGAAATAGCATTTTTTTATAAAGTAAGCAGAACAGGGAGAAGACGTTTACTTTTGGGAGGTGACAGTGCTCTGTAAATGCATCTGTTTCTATTTCTGTTCCCACTCCAAGTGACTGAATTGCTGACACTGTAGTGCAGTATTGACGGGGTCTTACACCCCTGAGTGTGTCATCCTTTCTATGAGATGTTAAACTGCAGTTCCATCTGAGTTGGTGAAAGTTCAGGTAGATGTAAAACATCCCATGGCAGCTATTGGGAAGAGTAGGGGGTTCTTTACTGAATATAACAGCTTATATACAATATTTATGTTATTTATAATATATCTGCAATTACTTACATCTTAATTACAGCATCATATAACTGTATATGTTTCCAATATTTCAATTATTCCCCCCCACTCTTTTTTCCACAACCAAAAACAAATCTTTTTCAACATTTCTGCTAATACCCGTTTTCTGTTATATTTTATCTCATTTAGTCTTTCATTAAATATGACCCACAATACATAAAACAATTTTTTATCATTTTCATTCACTTCCTTTGTTACCATAATATCTGTATTCTAACATTCATGTTTATGTCCTTTACAGTTTTAGAATGATTTAATATATTAATTTCATATATTTTTCCCATAATTTTCTCACTCTTATACAATTTAAGAAAACATGTTCCATCATCTCAGTCTCTCCACAACAGTCACGTACTCTTTCCTGAATTCTTTTATATGGCATATTTGCTTTGGTGGGCAGTTTATTTATCATTAACTTCCACATAAAATCTTTGCATTCATATACTTTTTTGTCACATTTAAGCCTTATTTTCATTGCATTTCTTTTTTTCATTATCTACGTTTTTCCATGGATAAATATAATAACATTCCTTTATTACATGTTCATACCATTTTTCTGTTTTTTCCACATTTGCTATTTTCAATTTCCATAATAATAATTTATTTTGATATTCTTTAATCTCATTATTGACATTATGCTTCCATCTTTTCCCATATCTTAAACTTCCCAAAACATCTTTATATTTGATTTTCATTATATCATGTATTATGTTTCTGTTGTCTTCTTTCAATCCCTTCAACTCTTTATACATACAGATTCAGTGAAGCTGCCTGTATAACAGGGTTTATTAATCCTAATGCTCTTCTTCTTCCTGAACATACAAAATCCTTCTCCTTACACGGTTTAATCTTGATCACTATATAAATGAAAATATAATTAATAGCAGTTATTTTTTCATATTTAGGTGGGATCATATATACACTTGCCAAATAAGCAATATTACCAAACAGATTAGAAAGTATTAAACAAACATTTTTCTTATATGTTAATCTATATGACCTCCAAAATATGCATATTTCTCTCATCTTTTGTATCAGTCTTTCCCATTGTATTTCCTTTTTCATATTAACCCAAAATGTTATTCCTAAAATATCTACCTCTTCGTCATTAAAGTGAATACCTCCTAACTCACCCAATAATCCATTTCCTTTACCTTTATCCTTGTTAATGATTAAACCAAGCATATTTAGATGCTTATTTAATTTCTTAATTCATTGTTTCATCCATTTTTTAGAATCACATTCATAACATGCAAACAATATGCTGCTTGCTGGACAAACTTGCCTTATCTCACACTCTAATCTTATTTAGTTACATAACCATCCATTTAATGTTATTTTAATAATAGTATTCCCATATACTGATCTTATAACTTTTATTATTTTGTTGCTTACATTATAATCTCTTAATATTCTCCATAGTTCCTCATATTGTATTCTACTGAATGCTTTGTTTACCTTTCCAACCAATACCTTAGTTTCCACTTTTGATTTATAATATCATCAATTACCTCTCTTAACACACATAATAAATCTTGATTTCTTATCCATTTTTTCCAAAAATCATAGGTTCCATCAGTCTAGCCATCCTTTTTCCTAATCTCTTCCATATTATTCTCATGTATGTTTTATAATATGTATTTTTTAATACTATTGGTCTCCAGCTCCTAATCTCTTCCTTCTTCCCCTTCTTCCATATGAATTTCATGGCCCCCATATATATCTCTTTTCCATTTATCCCTTTTTTAAACATTCATTCAAAGACTCTACAAAATATACTTTTTGCCAATTTTTCATATTATAATACATATGATACTCAATTCCTTCTAATCCCATAGCCTTCTCTACATCCAAGTCTTTTAAAATTTCAAGCTCTTCTATATTTATATTTTTCCATTTCTCATTGTATTATTTTTTAACTTATTTACCTCCCATATTTGTCTCTCTTTTATCTCTGTCTTCTTAAATGTATTTTTATATACTGCTCTATTACTTCAAATATCTCTTTTTGTGTATTCACCTTTCCCTCTTCATTTGGTTTCAAGTTCTCTTATTACTCTTTCATTTTCCATTATTATTTTACTCAAATATGGAGCTACTGCTTTTTTCCTTGTAAAAATATATTTGCTTATATAACATATTCTTAATCATTTCTTGATTTATTTTATATATTTCTTTCTCCTTTTCATAAGAATTTTTATTATTTCTTAATATTTTTCTGAATACTGTTTGACTTAACCTTTTCATCGCTTGACATTCTAAAAAAAGCATTTTTATACTTCCTTTTAAAACTTAAGCACCAACCACTCCAGTTTTTTTAAATATTCTCATTTCTACTTGATCTTCCCATAATCAATCAATTTTTCCTCTTTTCTTCATTTAAATGTTTTTCATACAATCTTTCAATACATTTACTTATCCTTATGCATTCTTCCTTTTCTTTTACTTCTACCCATACAGTCAAATGCTCTGATAAACCTGTTTCATTTGTTCATCTTTCTATAATTTTTAATGTATCAGAAATTATAAATTAATCAATTTCTATTTTAATCTCATTTTTATTCTTCCAGTGTATTTTATCCCATATATATAACTTTAAAATTTTAACGTCATTCCCTTCTTTCTTTCTTTTCCTCAAAGCACAATTGAAATCTAAAGCTCGATGATGTAAAACAAATGTTTTTAATGTAGAAAAAATATAAAAGATGTAAGCACTTTTGTTTAAAAGATGTAAAAACTTTCGTTTAAAACAGTGTAAACTTCTTCAGACAAAGCTGTAAGACATGGCAAACATTTAAATAATACACAGATGCATCTAATTGGGCACAGGGAAACAACTAGTACAAACCTGCCCTAAAAATTAACCCTTTAGTCTCACAAGTCATACTGCTGAATGTGTGTTAAAATACAATATTTAAAAACATTATGTTTATACCAAAACCTTGTCATATACAAATGTTGACAACTTATGCTCCATGTTTTTATTTTTATCTTGTATGACATTTTGTTTTTCATATTCATGCATATTTTCTGCTACGCCATGTACATTTTACAGTGCAGCTTCTTTCACTTCATCTTCCTTGATTCTATCCATAATGTCACCCCAAGATGCCACTTCTTTGCTTTCTGGTTCAATTTTCACAAGCAACCTGCAACCCTGCCAGCTGGAGGATTATAACAGCACAGTCTTGTGTTGACCCAAAAAGGTCACACTGGAATAGATCGTCTGAATCTTCTATACATCCTTCCAATGTCTTTGATTACTTTTTAAAAAGAATGACTGCCTTTTCTAATACTTTCAATCCTTCCTTATCTCTTACATATGCTTCCTTAACTTTCAACTCCTTCTCTGACTTGAACAATGCCTCTGCCAACCGACTATCAGCATTCAATACAGAAACATCTCCTTCTCGGACATTACTCTGTCTAGCTTCCTGCTTCACAAGGGCCACCTTCATGTCTGGAACGGAAGACAGGAACTGCCACAGTGAAGAGTCCCTAGGGGAAGTTCCCTGATGCCCTGGCTAAGTTTTCCTAGTATTAGAAATGCCACCTTGGGTCTCCCCTGAAAAGAGGTAACTAGCCTAGTGGGACTAACCTGGTCAACAAAAGATAGATAAATATATATATATATATATATATATATATATATATATTGGGACAGTGGGCAAGTCTGTGAGCTGACAGCACACATGAGTTGAGTTATACAAATATCTTATTTGGTTTGGGGCATAAGACTTTCTCACAAAGACCTGTAGTAACTTTATAAAGCCTGATAATTTACCTAAATAAACATCGGGAATATATTACAGCTACAGTGGCTGAACATGTAGCACACTTGTGTTTCATGCTGGTAAAACTCAAAAGCACTGTAGGTTTTATCTCCATACCATGTGCTTGGTTTCTTACGCCAATATCAATGTTGTAGTGTATCAGTAGGAGAGGTTGCACATCTAATGTGCTATAGCTGAGGAAGCTATTAATCGACAATTCCAACTGTCTGAGAATATGATAGATCCATTGGTTGCTAAAGATTCCTTGTCACTTTCAGAAAAGTCTATAGAATTTCCAAGATATCTGGCCAATTTTTGTTTAATTTCAATTAGTACCACCTTGGTTTCATAGCAGAGTAGGCACTGGATTATTAAGACTAACAGGGTCAAAGCAAATTCATGCATACATGGATCTATTTTACAAGCTCAAAGTTTCAAAACTTTGAACTGCAAGTGGTCAACACCATAACATTGAAGTTTTGAAACTTTGAAATTGTAATAAAAAAAATATATATTTTTTTTACTTTTTTTGCAGCCCCCTGTAAAATAAATGTACCAATTTCAATATCACACTACAGTGAGGAAAATGATATATTTCCCATTCTGTGCTGTACAGCAATTTCCATTCTTAAACATTCGAAGTTTCAAAGCTTTGCTCTTATGGTCTGGACCATTTGCAGGTCAAAGCTTTGAAATGTTTAGCTTGTGAAAGGAATCTGCATACATATGTACATAAATAAATAAATAAATAAATAAATAAATAAAATAAAACATTTATGCCAGTGGTGATACCTATTTTAAAAGGATTGTAAGACTTCCATAGTGGAAGAAAAATCCTGCTATACAGACCACCATTTTAATGATATCAGCCATACGTTAACATATTGGAGATTATTAAATATGCAAAGCCACACATTTTTATGGTTCAAAGTATAGCCTCTTGGTTGGTTAACTTGTTTTGTTGCACCTGATTTTTGCCACAAATGGATATATTTAGTTCTTCAAAGTCTATGTAGAAATGTAATTGTTCTCTAAATTATATATGTGTATTGTACTGGATACACAATGCATGACTTTATACAACTGAATATTATTTAATTTTATATCTGTATGTCTTCTTTTTGTGTGATGTCTAAGCCTTAACTCATAAGACCACCTTGACTTAATACACCTACTAGAAGTATTCTGAGTAAATTATCATAGATCAAGCCTACTACATTCACAAAGCAGAACAACTAGAGGTGGTTACATTATTAATCTGCATACTATGATATACAAAAAATATTTCAAAGCAGATGGGCCAGGTGAGCTACTGAGACCTCTCTTCCTTCAGTGAAAGAATATACAAAATTATTCTTCTGTGCTAGTAAAACCCTTTAACATTGAACTAACTGACACATAATTTAAATAACTGGAAATGCTAGAGTCTTAAATGCTTAATAACCTTTTTCCACCTTACAATGACCTCTAACAACATGCCAAATAAAATTTTGAATTTAGATCTACAGCTGTGTATGCCTGGAGATTCATTATTTAAAGCTCCTCTTAATGGTCCATTTGTAGAATGTTTTTATTTTTATAAGGAAGCATGTCTAATAGATATAGTATATGGTATAACATTAACCAAAAAGTATTTAGGACATTGATAACCATATTAAGCAATCATAAAGAAGCCCTTAACTTTTTGTACTGCTTGAAGAAATATGTTATGTTAAGGATTTGTGTTCCTACTGCAATGCTCTCATTAAAGCTGATGCATTATTCCTCAGCTCATGTCAGTGAGTCTGGACCATCTTTTATTTCTGCAAGGCATACTCTGCTGGAAATACCACAAATGGAATATTTAAATACATATTGTTTATATTTATTGTTTAGTATGATTTGAAGCCAGATATTTAACAACTCATTTAGTTTAAAAAAAATAATTTTGCAACATTGGCACCATTGCCTCATAAAAGGAAGTAAAAGAAGATATTTCTCAATATTACATGGGATGTTTATATTCTAAGTATTAATAGTTCACTGAACAGGTTAAGTATCATATTCTTATGTACCGCAATAATCCTTAATTTGCTATTCATTCATTTCTGTGCATCAGACTTGAGTAATGCTGCACAATTTTATTTTCTGCAGAAATCCAGCTTTTCATTTTTTTGTCCTCTACACTGTGCACTGTCATCAGAGCTGTTACTATCCAATTAATAATGCATGCTTCAATGATCATTAGCTTGGTTTGCAGAAATGTTAAGTAGCAGCATTCATTTACTGAGAGTATATGAAGCAACAGCCACCTCCTGTGGATGACTAAATGACATGACAGAACTAAGTAAATTAGTGCGATTACAACTGTTTCACTAGGAAATACATTTTAAATAACTCCTAATAAGTGCTATTGCAAACTGAAATGATTCATTTGGGAAGTAAAAAGATTCTGCGTACACAGGAGAATCAGAAATGAGTACAAATGCACAGTTATTAAAGAATCCAGTTTCACCCTGTCATCCAGCATAAGCATCAGAATGTCACAAAGGACCAAGTTAAGAAATACAGGCTTTATAAAGAGTATTAGGATTTTAATAATTAGAGCCATTGGTGTCTTCTGTTGTCAGTTTCTCTATTTTTATGCCAATCACTTCTATGCTTATCTGATGATGCAAAACACATTCTAACTTGTCATCTATCTTCTTTCAACATCCATGAGAGCTACAAGAAATCCTGTTTAAAATGCAAACCCTAGTCAGCCTGGTGTTGCTACATAAGCTGAGAGCATGCCTGCCAATGGACTTAAGAATAAAAATGACTAATGGATGTATGCAAAATTTGGTACTGATATCAGTTTATTACCATTCTAGCAGTTGAATAAGATGATGAAGACATTATTGCTCTGTACATAGCCCAGTGTAGATGTGTAAGTATTAATGCCTGAATATTTTATAGTTATCTTTGCATCTGGCTGTATTTGTATTAAATAAGATGCAGAATTCCAAATGGAAATTAGGATTCTGTAGCATGATTTCCTGGGGAGTTACTCCTTGCAATATTTGATTAACAAGGCTCAGTCAGTCCACTTTTGGTGTATGTTATGATAACTGGAGAAGCCTTACACCTTATTTCAAAATGTAATATGGGCTAGTAATGTCACAATAATTCAGATTTTAAATTATCAATGCACACCAGTGTCAAAGCCCAAAGCAACCAAGTAGCCTAAGCTGCAGTGTTGCTACATCTTGACTTCTAAGAGAAACTTGGTTCTGTGGGTATTATTTTTGTGAAGCCACTACAGAGTTTGAGTTGATGGTACTATACAACTACACAATGCTAGTTGGTGGTACTGCACTACTACACAATGGGAGTTACTGGGGAGGCTCTTAACAGCTGTGCACTTGCAAAGTACTGTGCGCTATGAATTATGCTTGAGCTACACTGGAAAAAACCTCACAGGAGTAATATCTGAAAAAAAAGTATTAAGAGAGTCCATAAGCAGGTATTCCGAATCTGGGAATTCATGCATGGAGGACGAGGACTTGTCACCTGTTATGCAAGCATTCTCCTGTCTCTCTGACAGGTGATGTTTCCAAGTAACATTGCTAGTGGAAAGAAAGACACAGCAGTTGAATATAATAAAGTCAACATTATATTTCTTTTAATTATGGAATGCTGGCCACAGAAGCTTATTTATTTATTCATTTGATTGGTTGGTTGATTGGTTCTTTGGTTATGCATGACTGAAAAGGAACATATAATAATTAATGTACATATCTGAAAAATGCATTTTTATTGTTATGAAAATATATTAAATAGAGACTTGTAGAAAATGTGCCCATCATGTTTGGTTTACAAACAAATAAATTAATATGTAACCAACCAAACATCTAATAAACACACAAACACATAAGAATTTTTAACCCGTTTCAAGACTATAGCACTGTTTTATACCCACAATGTACATGGTTTATTAAACTCTGCTTTCAATAGTTCTGAAAGACGAAGTGAGACTTATCGATATGATTGAATGTCAGGCATGCTTTCCTGGTAAATGATCAAGCCCTTTAAACAAGCACTGTATTCTTTCAACTGGTGACTACATTCTGATTTAGTAAGGTTGCAGATTCTAAGACTC
Source organism: Protopterus annectens (assembly GCF_019279795.1). Taxonomy (NCBI): domain Eukaryota; kingdom Metazoa; phylum Chordata; order Ceratodontiformes; family Protopteridae; genus Protopterus; species Protopterus annectens. The sequence goes on from NC_056739.1 coordinate 1,829,305,583, forward strand.
TCTTCATTTGGTACTTTATTCCACAGTCAGTTAAGCCAAATATTACTTACAGTTGTTCAACACCATAATAAATGAGAGTGATTGTGTAGTGCGTTTACACATTTCTTTTTCCATATGTTTTCCTTTAATTGGAAGATTATCTTCTGAACAATTTATCATCTTTATTTGCGCACCGTGTAACTTTGGTCTCAGCTAAATGTTTAGAATATGTTTCTGAAATCACACCCATTTATGCCTAATATTAAACATTAATGAAACAGGCAGCCAACTTCTGAAAGAAGAATTCAGTCTCTTGTTTCATCATTCTGCTATATCCATATAAAACTTCAATCACATTCTGAGCTCTGAAATTCATGATTTTCATTTTGTTGTTTCCTTCATTCTTGCTGTATGTCTTTTCATAGAACAAACTGTTTTCATTAGATGCTGCCTTCTATAAGCACTACACTTTATATAAATTATACCATCCGATGGCTTACTGGTTCATACTGTTGGTACTGCTTTGTTCTGTTTAGACCTCTTTGTTGTTCATAGTTTTCACTTCATCTAGATACAGCATTCATTAATCAGATCTCTTCCTTGTGACTTGGTTTTTTAGTTGAATTCAGTTATGTAATATACATCAATGCTTTCCATGACTGAACCTTTTTGTGGTGGTGGTGCTGTGGACCCAGAACAGGGATTCAGCCTAATTCCTTTTACTCCAGCCCAGGCACATATTATTGTAGATTTTTAGGTTGGATAAGTAAACAGAAGGCAGAAATAAAGGCGTAACCAAGTGGAGAACTGAATGGATTACACTGTGTGAAGCCTGAAGAAAATAATTGCAAGGAGAGATAAGAAACTTTCTGTGGAAATGGATTTTCTCCTGGAATATATGGGAGAGGTGGTGGAAAATAAGATGTATCTGTGCAAATAATGAGGTTATTACATTTTCACTGACAAAAATGGATCAACATACTTCTAAAATGGAGACCAAGATAAAATGGCAAATATGAAATAAGAAAATTATGGGCAACTCTTTAGTCTCTGGCTAGCAAACAAGAAGATTTAGCGGGAGATCAAGGACAGGGAAATTTCCACCTAGTTGTTCTGCCTAAGTACCTTGAATATTTGGATCCTACTGTTGTTTCATAAAGTTCATTGAACAACCTGTTGCAGGATGTGCCATACATAGACCGAGCCCAAAGTGTGGGAAATCTGGACTCCAGAGTGAATACACTAAAGCATTCACTTGTAAAGTACCACAGCTACAGAAATAAATAGGTTCATAGGTTCATATTAGGCTATCTGCCCTAGGGCATTTATAAGCCTAGCCAGAGTGTGTTTGGCTTTCACCACCCATTTTAAATTAATTTTGCTATGCCCTTTTTCGAGGTTAGTATACTGTGCCTCTGTCTAACAGTGACACAGAAGTGATACCCGGAGTAAATCTATGATCCTCCATCCACTCATCAAGATTCCTCTTGAAGAGAGTCAATAAGGGACGCTGCCTAACCTGGACTGGGATTTTATTCCAGAGTGAAGGGAGCCTCTGGGTTATGAATCTGTCCCTCCAGCATGTCCTATTTATTTCACTGCTGAGGTTCAAGTCTCTCGAGCGCGTAGCTCGATGGGATTTTGATTTTCTGAGGTGCAGCATGTCCATTAATTCCGGGTTGGACATGGCTTTATACGTCAGGCACAGATCGCCTCTGAGCAGGCGGTATGCCACTGAGTAGAGCTGGAGTTTCTTTAACTGGGCAGCATATGGCATTTGTTTGAGCCCTTTGATCCTCTTGGTGAGGTACTTTTGGGGTCTTTCCAGTTGCTGCAGGTGTCTGGTAAGGTACATCCCAAAAGGGGCATTGTACTCAATTATGGGCCTGATGAGGGATGAGTAAAGAGGCACGATGGCCTCCCCTGATCTAGATGTGAATCCCTTCATGATTAGGTGGGCTATATAAAATGTTTTTCTAACCACTTTGGCCACGTGGTTGTCAAATGAGAGATTGCTATCAACTTGGGTCCCCAGGTCCCTAATTACGTCTTCCGTACTTAATGGATTACCACTTATGTGGTAATTTGTGGGCACTTTGTTTTTGCCAAAGTGGATGACTATACACTTTTTGGCGTTTAGCTTGAGGCCATGGCTCTGGCACCAGTTGTCTGTTTCTATGAGGCCCTTTTGAAGGATGCTTGTGTCAGCTGGAGAGTCGATTATGGCACCCAGTTTGCAGTCATCTGTGAACTTGGTCAGCCACAGTCCTTCCATGTTAGCCTGTACCTCTGAGAAATATATACCGAACAAGAGAGGTCCCAGGACTGAGCCTTGTGGGATGCCACTTGTAACTGGTTTGGAGTCTGACATGGCTCCAGCAATTCTAACCATGTGGGTTCTGTCCTTGAGCCAGTTTGCAACCCATCTAGTGACATAGGGGTTTATATTTAAGCTGGTGAGCTTATCTATAATGCCCGAGTGGGGTATTGTATCGAAGGCTTTTGCGAGGTCCAGGTAGGCTGTGTGGACCACCTTCCCCTTGTCAATGGCCTTGGTGACTGTTTCAAAGAAATCGACCAGGTTTAAGAGGCAGGATCTGCCCTTAACAAAGCTGAACTGGGTAGGATCCAGTGTCAGTAGGTCCCCAATATCTTTATTTATAAGGTCCATGATGATCCTTTCCATAGCTTTGCAGACCAAGCTAGTCAGGCTTATGGGGCGATAGTTTCCAGGATCCGCTGAGGCACCACCTTTGTGGAGAGGGACCACCATTGCTGTACACCACCTTTTGGGTACATATCCTGTAGTAAGGCTGAGATTGAACAGTAGTTTTATGTTTGGGTTTAGCTCTTCTTGGAGTTCATGTAGAACGCAGCCTGGGACACCGTCTGGTCCCATTGATGCTGTATTTTTTGCTTTGGAGAGGGTGGGTCTTACCTGAGCATCTGAGATGTCAGGGGGGCAGCACTCTGCTGGGATAGATATTTGCCCTTTTGGTGGGGGGGGGGAGAAGTTTGCGCTGAACCTGTCAGCTAGGATGTTGGCAATGTCTGTGGGTTTGGTGTATTTTTTGTCATTTTTGACTAATTCTGAACATATCTGGGAATTCCCACCCAGGTTACTAACATAACTAAAGAAAGCCTTGGGATTATCCTTAGTGTCCTGTGCAATTTTTCTCTCAAAGCCGGCCTTAGACGATTTTATGAGTGCCCGTAGTTTTTTGCTAATACTGATCAGAGATGCCTTCCCTTTTTGGGATTTTGCTCTATCATGTAGTAGCTTCCTCCTTCTATTGTATAGTTTGTTTATGGCTGGGGTCCATCAGACAGGACGTCTGCCTTTGGAGGATTGGGTCTTGGTTTTATTTGGGATTGCATAATCCATGCATTCCTGAAGGTGTTCATAGAATGCGTTTATAAAGGATTCTGCGATCTAGGCCGTATTTTCCACAGGCCCGGGGGCTTTGAAGGATTCCACCTCAGTTTTGAGGAGTGTGAAATTTGCTTTAGAGAAGTTTTTCACTGTGGTTTTCTGGGCAGGGGTTGGGGTCAGGATGTGAATATCCAGTGAGATTACTTTATGGTCTGATCTTACCAGTGAGGGATACACTTCTGGTCTGGAGCATAGAGTCCCCATGTTGGTGATGATCAGGTCCAGTATGTTTTCCCCTCTTGTGGGAGTGGTAATAAGTTGTTCCATAGCATTTGAGTTTATAAATTCTAGGAACCTTTGGGCTAGGGTGTTGGAGCTAGAGTAATGCTCCCAGTCTATGTTTGGGTAGTTGAAGTCGCCCAATATAATGGTGTTTGGAGAGACCTTCATATTTTCCAGTGTTCTCAGGAAGGCCGAGTGGAGTTCCTAGGTTTGGGAAGGTGGTCTGTAGAAGGCTATAAACTGGAAGACAGTCTTACCCACTGTTAGTTGCACATGGATAGTCTCGATGCTTCGTGCTGTGCCACCAACCTGGAGGTGTGGGTATCTTTGACGAATATTGATACTCCCCCTCCTTTTGTGGTTCGGTCCAAGTTTTGGGGCCGAAAAGCATGGTATGAGATATAACCTGGTAGTGCTGGGGTGCTCTCGGGAGCCTTGAACCAGGTTTCTGTTACTGCACAGATATCGATGTTCTCCATGCTAAGGAGAGTTTCGAGTGCATGCATCTTGAGGTTTAGACTTCTGGCATTGAGTAGCACTACTCTTAGTTTCTTATCCCTTGTGATACCTATGGAGGTGTTTTTGTCTTTTGAGCCTTGCCTAAAAAAGGCACTATGGGGGTAGCAAGAGCCTTTGCCAATATCCGAAAGCCCAGGGGTGATAGGTGCAAGCCGTCCCTAATGAAGCATCGTGGCTTGTCGAGCATGTCATCCCAGGCTGGCAGGCATTGGATCCCCTTTGAATGACACCAATACTTAAGCCAATTGTTGAAATTGATCATCTTGTCTTCATATTGTGGCATCATTCTTGGTGAGGGTAAGATGCTACTCAAGGTCAGGGTCATACCAGCCTGGGCTACATGCTCAGAGAGCTCCTCTATGTCTCTTTTCATGTAGTCCAGGGAGGTACATCTCAGGTCATTCACACCAGCATGGACAATGACTGAGTCATATTTGTACTTGCCTTGGAGTGTCCTGAGTGGTTGTGTTATGTGGCGGATCTTAGCGCCCGACAGGCAGCTCACCATGACCTTCTCCTTGTTCAGCCTGGTGGTGGGACGTCAGTGTGCCTGATGATAGAGTCACCTACTACAAGTGTATCAGGTGTGTTGGTTAGCCTTAAGGGCTGTGACTGTTCGGCACACTGGCTTTGTGAGCTATGTGTTGCACGTGTTTTGTTTTGGGGTAGCGGTTGCTTGGCTGTCTGCTTTGGAGGTCTCTGCTGCTTAGGCAGATTTTTATTTAGAGCCTCCGAGTATGTTTTTGTGTGTTTATGTGTTTGGTTTGCTGTCGTGGTAGGTCTATGTGAGACTGGAATTGTAGTGAGTGTGGTTTCCTTTTCCTCCTGACTGGTTATGCCAGTACTGAGTTGAGAGAGCTTAGCCTCCAGTTTGGCTATATGGTTGCATCTTTCACATGTGTTGGAATTTGTTGGGAGGAGGAGAGGGTTGTCTGTGTACATGAGGCAGTTGTAACATTGCCTCAAGATTCCCAGTTTCACCAGCTGGACTGGAGAGGAGATTGACAACTGACCTTTCGACATGCTAGAATAGTACTGGGAATTCCTTTATAATTGAAAAAAAGGGCCAATGGGGAACAAGGTACTCAAGGGGAGTTTGTGAGGGTGTAGTGCTTTTAATTTTTTAGTGCTGACTTATATAATTGCTTTAGTGAGCAAGTGCCAGGTAACTTAAATGCAATGTGCTACAGGTAACTTAAATGCAAAAATGACAAACAGTAACTTTCATTCAAGTGAAACAAGGAAATAAGTACAGTAAGCAATGCAGATATCACTAGGGATCCACAGAAGCAGTGAAAAGCCGCGTTTTAGGTGGAATTAGCATTTCAGCGTAATAACAAGCAAACAAACAACAAGCATACAAACAAAGCTAGATTCAGCAGGCCTGGATCTAGTCTATGCTACAGCAAACAAGGTGTACCAATTTCAGTAATAAGCAGTTCAAATATGCAGGCACTATAAGCCTTTAACCAGAAATTCCCAGCTCAGAAGGGCAGAGTCCAGCCTCTCCTCCCACAAGAGTGCAGACCACAAACCCTCTTAATGTAAAATAACTGGCCTGAAGCCCAAGTGCTTAAACCAGAATTAATACACTTTTAGAATAACAGACACTGAGCCCTCAATCAGCAGTTCCCAACTTAGAAGGATGTAAGCTACCTGTCCTGTCACCACAGTGCAGGCCACAAACCTTCCTAATGTAAAACAACTGATCTGAAGCCCAAGTGCTTAATCCAAAAGACTTAGAATGATAGCTACACTTTAATCAAGTTACTACCAAGCAGTAATAAATACAATTGAATACTTTAAAGAATGCCTGGATTAGTGCTCAAGTTATACGAACAAAGCTAGATTCAGCAGGCCTGGATCTAGTCTATGCTACAGCAAACAAGGTGTACCAGTTTCAGTAAGAAGCAGTTCAAATATGCAGGCACTATAAGCCTTTAACCAGAAATTCCCAGCTCAGAAGGGCAGAGTCCAGCCTCTCCTCCCACAAGAGTGCAGACCACAAACCCTCTTAATGTAAAATAACTGGCCTGAAGCCCAAGTGCTTAAACCAGAATGAATACACTTTTAGAATAACAGACACTGAGCCCTCAATCAGCAGTTCCCAACTTAGAAGGATGTAAGCTACCTGTCCTGCCACTACAGTGCAGACCACAAACCTTCTTAATGTAAAACAACTGGTCTGAAGCCCAAGTGCTTAAACTAAAATGCTTAGAATGAGTTACACTAAGCAGTAATAAATACAATTGAGTACTTTTAAGATGACGCAAAAGTAAAATAAAGTAGGAAGAAACACAAATACAGTAAAAGCAGATGCATTTTTTTTTTTTGAGTGAGCAAATGAGATGGGTCCAGGAGGAGTATCCAAGTGCAAATTTACAAGAGAGGTGGGCAGTTTCAAAGCCACCAAGATTAACACCAAGACAAAAACAGGGAAGGTGGGTGGGGACCTACTGAAAAAAACAGTCACAACTTCCAGCTAGATGCTGCTCAATGCAACACAAACAAATTACTTTAAATTGTGTATTATTTGATAAAAGTGCAGATAAAAATCTACTTAACTCCACTCATGCAGGTCTCAGTTGGCCAAAGCTCACAGTTTAAACAGAAAACAATTCACTGTACCACTTGTATAAGACAGAAACCGAATAACAATTAGGTAAACTACCCCCACTTATCACTGGCTATGCAGGTTTTTTTAACAAGCCTTAACTGCAAATACCACTTGATTAAGAAAACACAGTCACAACTTCCAGCTAGATATTGCTCAATGGAACACAAACAAATTACTTTAAATTGTGTATTATTTGATAAAAGTGCAGAAAAAAAATCTACTTAACTCCACTCATGCAGGTCTCAGTTGGCCAAAGCTCACAGTTAAATAAGTGAATAGATCAACAAGCTGCCCTTTGCAATGACTTGAGAACTACCAGCAAAGTATCTCCCTCCAGGTGACTAGATTACTGACACTGCAGTGCATCAGTGGTGGGGGATGCTGCAATCCTGAGTCTGTTATCCTTTGGATAAGATGTTAAACTGAGGTCTCGCTTGCTTGATGTGGTGATTGCTCAAGTGGATGTAAAAGGTTCCATAGCACCTATCAAAAGCAGTATTGGAAATTCTCAGATGCCATGTACAAATTTCCCCTTGTTGTATAAATACTATTTTGGATTTCTCCTGAAAAGAGTCCATTGAGCTAGTTGGACTAATCTGGTCAAAAAAGGTTAAATAAGTAAAATTAATATTTGTATAGACACAGTTTAAGCAACTAGGGCTGAATAAAAAGGTGAAACTGATCTCAATTATTTTGACTATGAGAAGGGAAGGATCAACTGCATGACTAGTCTTTAGTGCATATCTGTGTAGGCATTTTGTATGTAAATCCACGTAAGTTGTTTCCTTTTACCAAGGTATGACGTAAAAAAGAGCAGACTAGTGGTCTATAAATTATATGGCAGTGGTAGAGAAAATGGACATTCACCATTCATGTGACAAAGCAGTGGTTTCTTAGCAAGTTCAGGGCCATGACTTGGAAGGACAGCATCCTATTTTTGAAAATAGGCTTGCCAGTAAAAGGAACTGGGCAGAAGACATCAAGGTGAAATGGTTTAGTCTAACAGAGACAAGGAGAGTTCATCAGACTTTAGAGAAAGGTTACCTCTGAACTCCAAGATGGAGATAAGACGAAAATAGGGTTGCCTTTAAGAGATGGATGCCTTTGATGTGAGAAGAAGTAGTCTGCAAGTGATTTCTCACCAGGAAGTGAATGCAGCACTCAACCAAGGAGGAAGAGCAGGCAGAATCATTCCTCATACTGACCCAATGAATTGATGAGCCCTGTGTAGGATTGGTTTGGCCAGAAGCAGAAAATAAGAGCAGGTCAGTAAGTAATTAAAAGTAAGTAATAATGGAGGATAATGGATGATTATCTGGTATCTATACAGCTGCAGAGGGTAGAGTTTTGCTTACATTTGAATTATTTATTTTTCTCACACTCATGATGAAGAAAGAGTAACCCACCTTCGAAGAAGTAAGTAAGTATAAAATGGAGGAAAATTTGGTAAGGGAAAGCTGCAGACTCAGATGAAGTCATAGCAGATATGTTCAAGAGTTTGTGTGAGTTAGGGGAGGAATGCCTCCTGAGAGCACTAATCACAGTATGAAGAGAAAGCACATTACAGATGACATGAGAATAAGATAGTTTTCAGTACAGAGGTATCAAACATCTGTCACACAGCATGAAAGTACTGGAGAAGGTAATTGATAAACTAAGAAGCAGAGGAGGAGAAAGTCAGATATGAGATAAGCAGTTCAGAGTCAGAGCAGGATGCAGTATATTTAACCCTATAATTGCAGTGAGACAAATACTGGAAGAAGAAGCTGGAGATGAGGAAAGAACCTTATTAGATATTTGTAGACTTAGAGAAAATATATACCAAGGTCCCAAGAAAGCTGATTTAGGCAGTTATGTGATGGTTCTTATTTCTGAAACATATGCAGAATTAGTGCAGACATGTACAAGGACCCTATAATTGCAGTGAACAAGCACAAACAGTGTTAGGAATCACAGAAGGGTTCCCAGTTGGACTGGGTCTGCATAAGGGATCAGTTCTGAGTCCATTGTTGGCCATACTCAAGTTGGATTACATTAGCAAACAGATCAGAGGGGACATATCAACAAGCCCACTGTATGCAGGGTCAGTTATATTACAAGCAAACTCTGAATAGGAACTTCAGCAAATGACAGGAAACTGGAATGCCAAACAAAAGGCAGATAGGATGAAACAGAATACAGACATGACAATTGTCATGACAGAAAATGAAGACATCAGAAGAGGCTGAAAATTGAGCTAGAAGGGAAAATAGTAGGATAGGACAACTTCAAAATATCTGAGAAGAGTGGTTCTGGATAATGGAGGTCTGAAAAAGGGTGCCAAAGTTAGAAAGAGAGGTGTTGGAGGTAATTGGCACAGGGTGTCGAGGTAGTGTGTGTGATAGAAGAATGACAAAAGGACTGAAGAATAAGATGTACAAAATAGGGTTGTGACTAGTGCTTCTGTATGACACAGAAACCTGAGCAGTGAATGCAGAGCAGATGAAGAAGTCTGAAGTGATGAAGTCCTTAGGAGAGGTGAGAAAATGTACACTATGGAACAGATTTAGAAATGGGGACATCCGAGTAGAAGCCAAAGTAGCTCAGTTATTGAGAAGATCAAAGAGAACAGATTATGGTGGTTCAGGCATATGTGCAGCAAAACAGAAGACAATTTAATGGAGAAGATTTGGGGGAGACAGGAGTAAGGTGAGGGGAAACAAGGATGTCTGGCCAAGAGGGTCTGTATGGATTGTGTCAGAAAAATTTACAACAGTCAGACAGGATGATCAGAAAAGCTAGGACAATGACAATGAATTGAAAAATGTGGCCATACATAAAGTAACACCCTGTACATTTAGAAAAATGTGTAAATAGAGGTCAATAATGACAATGGTGATGTACACAGTAATGATCATTGCTGTGGTATGGTGACGGGTGAGGGCAGTGTATAGTGCCTGAGATATACAAGTTAAAATGCATTACTGTGATCTTCCATTTTCATCACAACTTAAGATCAGAGAAGTTGTCCATCTCTTGGATGGAAATATGGGGTCAGGGTATTTGCAAAAATACAGGGATTTTGTACCATTCAGCTAGACTGATAACAGTGCATGTGCCTATGAAAACAGTTGAAACTCATTATTTAAGCCACTGTGCCTTTCACTTACTTTAAAATCACATACGAGAAATGTATACAAAAAGTTCCTACCTTGTTTGTTGGCAGGATGTGTGTATGAAAGCAAAGGGGAATTGCATTATTCATGCTAAATGATTATGGAAACATATAGTTTTGGGTGTGTATCTATATGTCTAAGAGTAACAGATTGAAATAAAATTATGTAGTCACTGCTTCTTTTAAGACAAAGGTTCCATAGCACCTATCAAAAGCAGGGGTGCAGCAGTTAGCGTTGTTACCTCACAGCAAGAGGTGCTCCGGTTCGATCCTCGGCTAGGGTGCCTTCTGTGCAGAGTCTGATTGTCCTCCCTGTTGTCGCGTGGGTTTCCTCTGGGTGCTCTGGCTTCCTCCCACATCCCAAACACATGCTGTAGGTGGACTGTACACTCTAAATTGGCCCTAGGTATGCATGTGTATGCCTTCTGTGGAAGGTTGGCTGGCAACTTGACACCATAAAACTCTACTGCCAATCATGAGCAGACAGGTAATCCACTATAGCCACCCCTAACCTGGAAAAAGAAGAAGTCGCTGCTTCTTTTACTTTCCTCATAATCAGGCATCAGAGGTGCACACAAAAGATGACTGCTTTTATGTTTATGTATGTAATGAAGAGGCATGTAGCATAGGAAGGCATGGAAACATTATATGATAATTTATGAATAAAATTGCATGGATTATTGAGATAAATTTATGTTTGTCATGGTAGCAAGATGAGTGTGGCCATTATATTTTTTGTTTTTTTCTCAATGAGATAAGTGTATCATATATTGTGGTCAGGTGAAGCAAGAAAGCAGAATTCACTTACATGATTACTTCTGAATGGTTACTGATATGGTTTGTTGAAAGGGCAGTATAATTCTGCCAAAGTAAAATGAGACCATTGCATTTATGTGATGCCTTCACAGTCGGTGGTGTTTTATCCTCTCAGAAAGAGCACATCCCAATGAGATAATATGTGTTTATATCTTATAAGAATTTTCTGAATTTTATGGTAAATTGCTTCAGGGGATGGACAACTAATAGACAGCTAACATATCAACCATTCCACATAACATATCAAGCATTCCACAGGCTTTTGTTGCCATGGCCTGGTACTCTACCTAGATACCATCAAAGAGATATGTGATACTCATAAATCTCATTGAAAAGAATTCCTGAAATACATGTTCACTTAGACCTTGTTAGTCCAGAAGCAAAGAAAGAAATTCTTATTTCACAAGCAAGGGCAGAGTTTTATTTACTGTGCCTAGATTAAAGACTACTTTATGTGTACTTAGAGATGGAGTTTGCACCATGTAACTACAGATGGAGATGCAATGAAGTACTAGAGGGTAGAGTGGTATGCTTGATTGAATTTTGTACCTAACTACCTTATTATAATTTCTTTATCTTTAATGTTAGCTGTCTTTAAGGAACTGAAATATAGCCTCTTATATTCAGTTAATATATCCACCATTTTATAGATTGTGTTGCTGTAGTTTGGCACAATGTTTGGTTTCCACATGAGGGCTATTTGACTTCTGCACAAAATGTCAGGTAAAACTAAAATCCAGAATATATCTGTAGCAAGTTATCATTATGTCAGAAGTAAATGTTTTATATATTTTAACAGAAATAAATTCATTTTAAATGCACTGTGGCCAAAATGACATGATTTCAAGCTTCTAAAGCTGTGGAATCAAACCCAAAGGTATGCAGCAGCATAATCTATGAAGTTTGAGTTGCAGTGTTGGGTATATTTTATATCTGTGCATCATGTTAGTTATTACCTGAACGTTTCATAATAAAATCTCAAAGAGGGACATAAATAGTGCATAAAGACATGCCCCAGTGACTTAATATCATATGCTGTTACTTCCATTTTTTATTACACTCTGTTTACATTGCAGGTTCTGTGCTGAAATTCTGCTCAGTATACTTAGTACTGTAATAGCCTACAATACTTCTTTACTGAGCTACTATTGTACCAGATTTAAAAAAAAAATCCTAATAAGTTCTCCCGAATATAGAAGATTACTTATTTATTTATTTTTTGCCAGTGTGCTTAAGACTCCCTCTTCCAGATTAAACTCATATGTAGTAAATTATATAACATTAAAGATAAAGTTGCATGTAAGTTGTTACAGCTGGAACCACCAGCTAAGTGAATTTTGTATGAGATGGTCCCGATACATTATTCTGAGAAATTTATTATACTACTTTTTATGGTTACAGAGAAATGGTCCTTTATTTCTTGGTTAGCAGTAGTATTATTCAGACATATGGGTACTGTTGCTTTGCTACTTATTTTGCATTATGTATATTTTGCACCTCTTCAAGCTGACAGGCTCAACATATAGCTGAATTATATCATCTGCAAGTGAATATGAAGTGAGAATCAAGAATAATGTTCCTTTTCAATAAAAAAGAAATATCTTGTATCATTTTATAATTTATTGTAAAATGCATGTATTTGATGCTCGGAAAGGCATGCGCAAATCTTATATTCTGTTTTCTACTTCCCCAAAAGGTATAATACTGCACAAAGCAAACTGAAGCTGTGATTACCGAGGGCTCTTCCTGAAAATCTTATAAGCATACCTTGAAGCAGTAGAAAGAGATTGTCATTTGAGGTTAGGGTGGAATGCAGGCTAGAATAACCTCTGTAAATTGACAAGAGTACAAGTTTTATAAAATTTGTAGCTGGAAACAAATATGTTGCTTTCAGGTCTCTTCAGAGTAAATTAAACAAACACTATAAAATATATAACATTGCAATTTCAAACTTAAGAGGAGTATATCTTCTGTATCAATGCTCTTTTCATTCTTTGTATATGTTGAGGCATAACAAATACATTAATTACTTTTATTGCAATTTAAGATGCAGTTTTTCTTTTCTTTTTAAGGATAAGAGCCCTTTTAATGCTGTTTTATAAATACTTCTACCATTAACATTCTCTGAATATTTCACAAACAAATGCTGAACTGGTTTGGAAACTAGTTTGCCTTTAAATGCAAAGAAAAAAATAGCCAAAAACAGTCAGTATTCTGTGAACAGACCTTTTGAAAATGTTCAGCAGCTTTGGGGTTAGCTGTTCATATTCAAAACATTTGAACTGTTCTGTTTTATTTCACACACCTGTCAGCACATTTCACTCTTACTCTGAGCTCATTCAGCACATTGCACATTATATGGAAGAATATAAAATAAGTTGTTTAATTCAGCAGTGTTGACTCCATAGTGCACAAACACATCCACACAAACTATTAATTAAAATGTTATGATTGTTTGTACACACACACACACACACACACACACACACACACACACACACACACACACACACACACACACACAGGCACACATACACATGCACACATCAACATGCAAACTGCAGCATTAGACATTATCTTATGATGTCCAATTCACTAATCAGGCATAACCAATATAACATCTAATATTGCAGTACTCTTGTTTGAAGATCCTTTTTAGGAAAACTAAATGACAGATTCTAGATGTCCTGGTACAATTTTTTCTTCTGTGCCATCATACAGTATAGACATCCAGATGGTGACATTTCATCTCCTTTAGTAATAGATTTTTAGACACATAGTCAAACGCTTTCTGAAAAGTCCAGTTGGGAAGGATGGTTTCAGAAACAGATGAATTTCTGATACAATGTGGGGTTTTAAAGGAAATGTTCATAAAAAGAGGGTACCTGGAGAACTTTTTAAGTGATATTTTCAATGAAGTGGTACAAAAAAGACTTAAGGGAGTTTTCACCCCCTTTATGGGTATAGGGTTGAATAAACAGTCCCAAGTTATGAATAAGGAATCTATGAACCACTTCAGTAGAGCACTAGTTTTAACTTTTAGCAGTGATTTCTCTGATATAAGACATATAACTGAGATAAACTGGGTAATTTTCTCACAGGACTCCCAACATATTAAAGTTGTGGGAGAGAGAGACCGCAAATAGTGTACCAGAAGGATGTAGGTATAAAAAACATGGTGGAAATGGAAGAGACAACTAATTTAGAGGGTAAGATAATTAAGTGTGGGTCCTGTACTCAATGTCAACACATTTTAGAATGTAACTCAGTTAATGTCCATAATTATGTGTCCATATAACTTAAGAAGAAATATAGTTGCAAATTACAGGGTGTGGTATATTTAGCATCTTGCCAACAACATCCTGCATATTATGTGGGAAAAATTCTCAAACAGTTCTGTACTAGAATTTATCAACATGTTTATAGTATTAGAAAGATGGACAGGAACAATGCTCTGGCAAAACATGTGATTATTTTTCTACAACATATTTTCAAATTTGTGGTGATTGACCATGTAGATGTGGGATGGGGGGTTCATATAATGAATTTTTGGAGTTCAGGGAACTGTAATGGCAGCTTAAACTAAATGCAGTGAGCCCTCCTGGACTGAATGACCAATGTTCCATTCAGAGTGTGTTAAAGCTAAAAGCCAGTTCTGAATATTAAACCATCACAGCTTCTTATGTGGTAACATACAGCATATTTTAGAAACATTTTTTTTCTTGTTGAACACATTCCTTAAATTTTAGAATGGTATTTTGCACAAAACCATACAGAAAAGCAAATATTTTTATATTTGTTTATATGCTATGCATTTTTAACTTCTAGTATAGATAATTTCATGCAGGGTTTTACTGTACTATATCTTTAAATGTGGAATGAAAGTTTGTAGTTGTCCAATCAGGTGTTTTTGAATGGTATATAAGGTGGCTGTTCAAATTATGTTTCATTCTGATGAAGTCTTTTGCATTGTCAAGACTAAAGCACTAAATTAATATACGTTGGTGTGGTTCTATTTTCATAGTTATTCTTCGTTATTTGCTTTCTGAAAGTATGTAAAATAATCCCATGAATTACACCACTCTCCTTTTTATTCTTTTGCTATTTTAGGCAGCAATATAACAGTGGCTGTTTTCTACTTGTTTGACAAAACACCAAAGTCTAAGAAAAGGTAAAAATATGTAGAATTGTGGTTTCAAAAAGTTTCTTAGTTACATGCAGAAATATCAGTAAAGCATATTTTCACCAGGCTTAAATGTAGGTAATCCCTTTAGACATTCATTTTGTTATTGAAATTGAAATACACTTTTGTGTGAGTGGTGGCAAAAAGCTAAAACTCTGGTTGGTTATTTCAGAAGGTGGTACAGAATTATATAACTCAGCCTAGAATTGCATGTTTTTGTACTTGCCAGATAATGGATTTGTGTGTAGAAGGACATTTTGTGTAGGTCCTCATAAGAAAAACAAACAGGTGTTTTTCCAATGATAATAAGGTCAGAGTTCATAGCCCTGTGTAAATTTAGTCTGATTTTATGTGTCTTATTTCTTCAAAAGATTGACTGGGAAGGAAAATAGAAATACTGTGGGTTATTGAGTTGGTTAAACTCTTTCTGTTTGAAGTAGGCAGTCATAGCTTGGTTTAATTTTTATTTGTAATGGTATTATAGTCTTAAGTAGATGGGTTCATTATCTTTAGAGCAGGACTGCTTGTGTGACCTTTAGTCATTATCTCAGATTTCAAACAGTGTCCTCATGTCAGTTGTAGTCAAAAGTAAATGTTTATCTTGAAGTGGAAGAAGCACGTTAAGAAAATATTCTAATTGTTATACCACCATCAAACTGTGTCAGTACACTGTGAGGATCATGCTGTGCCATTTGTAGCAATAATGCAGAGTGATGACTTTTAATGAAAAGCCTGTATGTAAGAGCATTGTCAATGCTTTACTAAGTTTATCAAAAAATTGGTAAATTCCTGATCAGTGATTACAGATGTTGGCTGGAATTAGATGCTACGATCGTCCTAGGGCAGTTTGTTCAAAACCAGTCTTGAGTAACGTGGGACCTGATTAAGGGTTCTGTCTGTTGTGATAGACTGATGGTGTAAGTCTGTAAGAGGAAATAAGATTAGGTTTTTATGAACTGATGCTTGACAGAATTGCACTTCTTCACATTGAAATCATAACCATCAGTCAACACTGTTAGTATTATAATGTCATGTTGCTGTTCAGGTTAAACTTTTATATGTAAATAGGATATTTACTTTTACTAAGAATGGCAAGTTTTATAAAATCCAATGGATTATTAATCATAATAATTTCCATTGAAAGGAAGTAGAACAATGAAAATACAAAAGATCCATTCCATGTTTATAGTCATGTCCTAAAATATGATGACACTAAACCTTTCTATTCAAATTCATTGCCCCTCAATTATGTGCTCATACAACCTTATTTTTTTTGTCTAGGATCGCAAACAATGTAACTATAGATCTTGCCTTTGAAATCCTCACATCCTTCTTTGTCTCCACAGTTGTCACCTCCATAGAAGAAATAAAGCTATGTTAGGTATCACAAGCTGTAGAAAAGTGCCTTATAAGGGTCGTGCCTCCATCTTCTGCACTTACATCTTTGAGTCAAGTGTGATGTTACATTTGCATCCCCTGAGGTAAAACAGTTAGCAGCTATTATGGCCATTTATGGTTTGAGCTGTGGTCATCAAAACTTTAGTTAACTCTGACTGGAGATGACAGCTCTGTCTCTCAGTACAAAGTTGGGCCTTAGAAACTGGCCAACATTCTTTTTTCCAAATTGATTACAAAATATTTTCTGCACCATAGTTATGTTTTTTATTGCACCATTCTAATCACTTATTTTGGTCTGTTAAATGCAATGGCTGTTTTGATTTCTTTCTTTCTGAATACTTGCAACTTTTATTTATTTCAAAATTTGCTTTTGTTGTCCCCTTTCTGTCAATTCCTGAAGTTCTTTGTATCCACAAAAGGGAAGTGTGCAGATTGCAAGCTATTGGGTAGAGATAAAAGTTTTAATAGATTCTATTAGGAAAACTGATCCCTTTCTTAAACCTTTCAAATAAGACATTTAATTAAATCAGTTATAGTAAATAGCATGCAAAATTTTGGTGTACTAATATAACTCAGTGACATTTGAACTCAAAGAGAAGACAAACATATTAATAGCTGAATAATAAAATACATAAATCCTAGCAAAATACATACAAGGTGATTTAAACTCCTCAAATAAAATATTATAGTTTATTTTTATTATTTTGATAGTCCAATGCATTCTCAGTAATAAAGACAGTTTAGGAAAAAAGTCATAAATTGTAGATGTTTGTTTAGATCTAATTATAATAGAGCTAACTTTATTTTCATATACAATAATGAATATAATCGGAAAGTCAGAGGAGGTAAATACATTTTGAGCTTTTATTTGTTATTTTAAATGGAACAACGCACTCAGGTGCTGCACTCCTGAGTTTGTCATCCTTCAGATAAGATGAGAAACCAAGGTCCCAACTGCTTGTAGGGATGTAAAAGATTTCAAGGAAGCTATCAAGAAGATTACAGGTCTTATATATATATATATATATTTTATATATATATATATATATATATATATATATATATATATATATATATATATATATATATATATATATATATATATATATATATA
Organism: Protopterus annectens; assembly: GCF_019279795.1. Classification (NCBI taxonomy): domain Eukaryota; kingdom Metazoa; phylum Chordata; order Ceratodontiformes; family Protopteridae; genus Protopterus; species Protopterus annectens. The sequence continues at coordinate 1,829,323,018 of NC_056739.1, forward strand.
TATATATATATAACACTTATTTACAAAGTCATTAAGATATTTATAAATATTTACAAATGTACAAATATATAGATATACAAATCCGTTTACACAATCATACTAAATTTTTAAGCATACCATTTTTTCCATACATACATACATACATACATACATACAAATATTTTACGCATGGGCATTAATGGCCTTCTAGCTTGCCAATATACCAAAACACTTGTTCCCATAATAAGTATCCAGGCTGTTTTTAAAAATATCTAAACTAGTACTTGTTTTAATGTAATTTGGTAGTCTGTTCCATGCATCAGAGAACCAATTAGTACATTTCTCATTCCTCTAGAATCTTCTACATAGGTTGTCTGATGATTCTGTGGTACTTTTTGATAACCTCAAACATTCCCAGAGATCATTGTCTTTAAATGCCCTATATACCTGAATAAGATCTCCTCTTAGATATCTGTAAGAGACACTGTACAATTTCAGATATTTTAGTCTTTCATGATAACTTAAATTTTCACATTCATGGATGCCCTTGGTATATTTCTGGTGTACTCTTTCCAGTTTACTCATGCTTGTTTTCTTATAGGGTTTCCATATTTTTACTCCATTCTCAAGTTTGGGTCTAATGTAATTAACAAACAATGACTTTATACTTTTTGATTTCCTATACTTTATAAAACTTTTTATATAAACAATCGGTTGATATGGTTAGAAAAACTCATAGCTGAATCTACTTTTATACCCAGGTCTTTAAATGAGTCTACAGTTTCAATCTATGTGTGTTGTATTAAATATTCACCCTTCAATGTATGTCTCCCAAATCTCATATGCTTAGTTTTTGACGTATTTATCACCATATTATTCTCCCAAATGGTCAATTTAGTCAAGTTATTTTGCAAACATGCCTTGCCTGTAACACATGTAAACAGTTTACCCAATTTCAAGTCATCTGCATATAGACTATAGAACACTTCAGATGAAAAAGTTAGGTCTGAAAGATACAATATAAACAAGTAAGGGTCTAGGACAGAGCCCTGTGGGACACCCTGACTGTAACCAAGGATTTCACCGGTCTAGTTGCTGCATGATACTTGCCATGTCCTATTTGTAAGCCATGAAGCTATCCATCTTATCAAGAATACATCAATACCTAGTTGTACTAATTTATTGATCAGTGTTTTGTGCATGACCCTGTCAAATGCTGAAGTTAAATCTATATAAATTACATCACAGCACAATTTTTCATTCATAGCTGTTATTATATTATTATAAAACATCATGTTACAGGTGGCAATAGATCTATTTTCAACATATGCATGCTGATATATAGTCTCAAGTGCCAACCTATCCAGTTCTGACAATAAATTATCCAATATTATCTTCTCCATTATTTTTCCATACCATGAAAGTAGACTTAAGGGTCTATATGACTCTGGGTTTGTCCAACTCCTCTTTCTCTTAAAGGCAGGTTTAATAAGTGCATGTCTCCAATCTTCAGGAATCTCCCCATATTTATATGACCTAGTGAAGAATAGATATAATGGTACTGTAGGAAGTGTTGTCAGATCATTGTTACTAATTCCATCTCCTCCCTGTGCTTTGGGTGGATCCAGTTTGTGCAGTTCTTTTTCAATAAAATCTGATTTGATTCCAGTATCTGGAGTTACCTGGATGTCACTAGAACAACTTATCACACCTTTAGTGGAGCAAAATTGTTTTGCATAAGATTTTGTAAATATATCTATAATCCATTTTGTATGAGAATAAATTTTAGAATCAGCACACAGTTTATCAATTTGTGTGTCTTTACTCCTACCACATCTTATGTATCTATAAAAAGGTTTCCTATTATGCTTAATATCTTTATATACATTTTCTTCACATTTTTCTTGATCTTGTCTCACACTATGCTTAATCTATTTGTCCAGCTTTTTTATTTCAGTTTTAAAAGTTGTAGTTTAACCTCTCTTCCAGTCCGTATGCATTTTGTCTCTCACCTTAATCAGATATTTGTTCATATGGAAATATATCCCCCTGATATTGTATGTCTAGATCCTGATGTTAAGCATTTCTTTTTAATTTTTACACTCAATTTCTCTTTCAAAACTTTCCACTGAACACCTCACTCCAGTTAGTTTTACATAGTGACTGTTCTGCTTTCATATAATCTCTAATTAACCTTGTGTGCATTGGTTTAGATTTCAATTTGACAGAATTATCTAGCAACAATTTAACCTTTATAACCCCATGATCACTGCACATCAATGGTGTTAAAACTTGACTTGAAGTAACAGTAATTTCTTTAGGGAACACAAACAATGTCTAGTATGTTCTGTCCCTTGGTAGGTTTTTTTACAGTCTGAAGCAATTATTGTTCCTGAATATATGTTGTGAATAATTTCCTTACTAATGTTGTTGAATCAGTATTATTCCAGTTTGTTTCTGGTAACTTTAAGTCCCCAGCTAATATTATTCTTCCCTCCTGTGTTTCATGCAAGAAATGTATGAATTCCCCTAGGTCATCTGCACTTGATGGTCTATACACTCCAATATTTGTTGTATGTTCCAAGCTTGTCTTTATTGTCACAGTTACATAGGCTATAGTATTGGCATTATCATTGAACATGTAGTAATCACAGGTGCCATTAGACCTCTCAACCATATCGTTTTTTACAGAATTTTGGGATCCAAATGAAGCCCCAATGGCTTTGGATTTATTTAATCAGCAGCACTCCAGCTTCAAGCAGCAAATGCGAGCGAGCTTTGGAGTTTTCTAACTCGAAGTGAATTATTGACAGCAGCACTCATCAGGGAAAGTAAAGTATTGGACTCAACACTCAAGTAAGGTGTGTGTGTGTGTGTGTGTGTGTGTGTGTGTGTGTGTGTGTGTGTGTGTGTGTGTGTGTGTGTGTGTGTGTGAGTATGTGTGTGTGTGAAAATGCCCCCATATAATACACCTGGTGGCTAGAGGTATTCAGGCTCATAAAAAGAGCCTAAAGTCCCTAGCCACAACCATGTCTGAGCTTTTTCAAGATTGTTTTGTGCTAAGAGTTGAGAGCTATGGTGAGAAGTGAACAGAATTTGTATTCCCCCATTATTGGCTTTGTTGTTTGCCCAGGTTTTTTGTGCTAAGAGTTGAGAGCTATGGTGAGTGACAAGTGAGAACTGAATTTGTATTCCCCCATTAATGGCTTTGTCCAGGTTTTTTGTGCTAAGAGGTTAAGAGTTATGGTGAGATGTGAGAACTGAATTCACTAAATGATAGCCATTAAGTTTCAGTCATTCTTTTTTTCAGGAAATGGCTGATTTGGCATAGTGGTATGTTGCTCTGGTTGTAGTGCATAGGGGCTTGGGTTCAAGACTTGCCATTGACATGCATGGTGGTAACACATTTTATTCTAGCAACCTTCAAAAGTTATACAAGCAATGTTTAAAATGTGTCCCTGGTTTTTGACCCCCCCCCAAAAAAAAAAAAAACTGAAGTTGAAAATAAGTGTGAGAAGCTGTGCAAGATGCCTATGGCTTACACTACTGTCATTCTATTTATAGTGTGGGTATGGAAGTAGACTTTTATGATGGAAATGTTCTGAATTGAGCAGTTTTGTCATTATTGGTTCATGCATTTTGTTTCATTGCCTACAGTATAGCCTACTGGAAAAATGTTCAAACAATAAATTTAAAATGCTCTCTGTCTAACAAGTGTGCTGTATTATACAAGGAATATAACTTAATAAAGTCAGGAAGGTGTATCAAAGAAAAGAACACATGTATGTTTCTTGTTTTGTGTGCAAGGGGCCAATAATTTGAAAACAGCCCAAAGGTAATCTTTATCCACCACTAGCCAGATGCATTTTCTTTGGATGTGGTGTGTGGGTTTCAATGCTATTTCAATGAATGTGAGTTTCAAGGACAAAGAAGTTTTAATGCCAAGTCTATTTTCATTGTGAGACAGTATTGCTTTGTTTAGCAGATGTCTTATTGGTTGTGCATTGTTGTGCTGCAAAATGAAAAAATAAAATCCAAATAATCACTGTAGAAGTAAAGCAGTATGCACATATTAGTGTTTATGGTAAATGGGGAGAAATCACCAAGTAATGGGACATTGGAATGGCTGCAGGGGGACTCTGGTGCCATATTTTGGTTGTCTGTTCTTCAGTTTGCATTTGAAAGTTGGTATTCCGGAATACCATTGGAATGGGTGGGGTTACATAATTATATATGAACATTAGATGTTAATCAGCATACAGATTTGTACCTATTTTTCATGAGCCTTGTCCAGATTTTTGATGTTTCCAGGTTGAGAGGTATGGGTGTCATAAACATCTTTAATACCTATCATAACACCTCCACCTGATTTTTTTGTTAGAATGTCTGTTATAGTAAAAACATTTATATCCTAGCAGAATTGGTTTCCAGTCATTGTTCTTTAACATGTTTCACAAACAATAACAATATCAAGTTGGTGGTAATGTAGCAAATGTCCCAGTAAAAAAAAAAAAATATTATTAATGCTGCTAGCATTAACAATCATCGGAGATGCATAAAATGTTGCTATCTGTGAAATGTTAAATTTTCCCCCTTGCAAAAATCCTGCCTAGTGTTTGTTAAATATTGCAAAATATCTGCTGCAAAAATTCTCTTCACTGATCTTGACAAATGCATGCCATCCTGTCTGAACACGTGTGCCCAAAACGAGGCCTGGACGGTTTCCGCATTTCCATTTTTTAAAACAGGACATTTTTCCTGTGTAGGTATTTACCCCCCAAATCTTTTCATTCACAGTGACCTGACAATCCTTTCTATAAGTTAATTGTGAAAAATACATCCTAACACCAGTACAAGCTATACTATCTAAGAGGGCTGACAGTTCCCTATTAACAGTCAGAGAATCCTTGCAGATGACATCATTTGTACTGACATGAATAAAAAGAGACCCATACTTCCTTATATTAAGGGGTTCCAAGGCTTATCTCACATCTTTTATTTTTGCTCCTGGCAAGCATAACACTATTCAATGTTCATTATCTTCTCTCCAAATATAAGTATCAGTTCCTCTGATAATTGAATCTCCAGTTACAAGAATATCTTTGCAGGCCAGCTCTGAAGAATCTCCAGCTTTTAGTACAATAATATTTGCTCTATCAATTGTTACAAGGGATACATCCTCATCACCATTAGTCTAATTAATCCTACTGTTTTCATTGTATATTACATTCTCATCCAGCTGGTATTGAAATTCCACAGCTTGAGCCATGTAGTCAATATCTGTCTTTCTCTTCTTTTTTCTTACAGTAATGTTCTTCAGTTCTTCCACATCCAATTATGATTTCTTCCTTTTCACCTGCCTGCCCCTTGCCTCTTTTTTCAACCTTCTCTTTTGGAAAAATTATGCCTTTTTCTGTAGACTGAAGGTTTTCTGATAGAAACATATTATCATTCCCTGTAACCTGTGTGTTACATAACAAAGCAGTGTCCTTGTTAGTACATGTTCTCTTTTCTTTACAGTCATTAATCAGTTTCTTTTTCTTCTTTATTTGTTGTGAACTTCTTCCTTTCTTTCTTCTTTTGTTTCCTTCTAAACAAACCAGATCCTCAGATTGCTGAATACTTGCATCCAGAATTCTAGAGTTGTCAGGGTCATTGTCTTGTTTCATAGGAGTTGAATGATCTTTGCAGACAATAGATGCATCATTTCCTAAATGTGTTCTTTTTGTTCTTTGCCTAACATTATTTGTTTCATCAGTGCAGTCATTAATATATGAAACAACAGTTCAAAAAGCCATGCCAATTGTACAAGTGCAATCATCGTCATTAAGTCTAGATTTACTTCTAACAATTGTAAGCAAATCATCCAACTTTTGACACAAGGAACACAGATCACCAGAGTTATCAACTGTTAATTTTAAATATCCATAGCATCTATTACACTGTACAAGATATTTGTGCATTAACAAATCAATTGCATATTCATTAAAGGAATCCATATTCAGCTTCAAATGAATAAAATATTGTAAAAAAAAAAAATCAAAATCAGTAACCACAGAATTCAAAGAGAACCTAAATCAACTTCTATGACAAAAAAATCACAAGTCCAATATACAACTAAATATTAAAATAAGTACAGTAAATTTCTTCTGACCATACAAGTTCTGCAAGCCAGACAAAAGTTGTAATTCCTTTATGTAGTGCACAAAGGTACTCAGTAGCTTCTCCTCACTATCACTCGCAGTTGCACTTCTTTTTAACAGTAAAGATCAATAAATCAAAAAACCAAGGTAGGATTGTTTAGATATCCTCAGGAGTCTCCTCTCTATGGTCTGTGTAAATTTATAGCTGGTTAGGCCCCTTGGGTGGCCTGAGCTTGCCTGTCTAAAACCTATCCCTTTCTAACAACCAACAGTGAAATTAAAGTTAAAAAAACAAAATATGAATGAAAGTAAATCTTGTTTAGATATGCTCCATAACCATTATCAGATTTTACTTAATATTCTTGCTAAAATCCATTTACCATTAACTATAATTTCATTTATTCTTTCATGCCATATAATCTGTGTAACATAAACTAACGTTTTATTTATTCTTTTAGCATATTTTTACTTCTAGTCTTATAATATTCATTTATATCCATGTTTATTTTATCCATTTCTATCTTCTAAAAAGTCTTCTTTACATAGCTTCTTCATAACTTGTTTCCTCTTTTACATTTAAAAACCACATGTTCTGTAATATCTTCTTATCGTGTTTCTTCTTATATAGCATATTTCCTTTTACAGGCAATTTATATATTACCAGTCTCTACAAAAAAACTTGATATTCTACTTTTCTGATTACACTATTTGCTTATTTTTATAGCTTTATTTTTTTCATTTGCTAGATTTTCCCATGGTTTTACATAGAAATGTTTATTATTACATTCTTATGCTATACTTTTCTATCTTTTTTTATATCATCAGTTTTTATTTTCAACAAAAAATATTTTTTCTTGATAATATTTAATTTCTTTGTTTATACGCTCTTTTTCTCTTTTAATCTTTTTTTACAAAACCCTAAAATCGATTATACTTATTTTTATGCACATTTGCTACTAAACTCTCAATTTTTTCATTTATCCATTTTAACACTTTGAACAAAGTTAATGAAACAGCATATATGACTGGGTTAATTAACCCTAAAACCTCCTTTTTCTTTATTTATGTATAAAGCTTCTCTTTTTATTGGGTTTAATCAAGAACCCCATATAAATAAAAAAAATATATGCACTAATTGATTTTCATATACTTTTGGCAACATACATACACTTGCTATGTATGCTATTTTCCCTTCAGTACTGAATTTAACAAATAAGCTTTTTTTCTGAATTATAATTTATATGTTCTCCAGAAAAGGCAGGGTTTTTTCTTCTATTGTTTTTCCCCATTGAATTATACTTACATTTTTAATCCCAAATTTTATGCCTAAAACAGAAATGTCATTCATTGTAAAATATATACTACTATCTTTACTACATAATCTAAACTTTTACTTTTCCCTTTATTTACAGCCATCCTATCCTCTGCAGACACTAATTATTGCAAATTATTATTTCTTTTATCCATATTTTGCTTTTTTTTGCAATTATTATAACGTCATCTGCATATTTTAACAGAACTGGAATTTTTAACTAGTCAGGAGCTGTATACATCCCTCATTTTTCATTTTATTTCAGATACTATCACATTCATAACTAATGCAAAGAATATACAGTTCATTGGACATCCCAGTCTTACACCAGTCTTCATATGTACCTCTTGGCTTAACTAGTCATTTACAAATATTTTTACTTTATTATTACTGTATGCTGACATGCATAATTTCCTAACTTTCTCAATTAAATTATATTTTTTAATTATTGCCCATAAGAGTTCATGTCCATTTGTGTCAAATGCCTTATTAAAGCCTCTCATAATTGCTGTTTCTTTTTTCTATTCATATCATCCACAATTTCTCTGTCATTAATAATTCCTGAAAACCCTTCCCCTGTATACTATATACATTATTTTCTATATTATTTTTCATTTTAGATTCAAATCTCTTTTGTATTATTTTCATAAATATCTTATAATCATTATTATTCAATACAATTGGTCTCCAGTTTTTAATTGTCTGCTATTGTCCTTCTTCCACATGAATTTAAGTATTCCACGACATAATTGTTTATACATAAAACCTATATTTAACCATTCATTGAAAATCTTTAAAAAAAAATGTGTGTGTGTGTGTGTGTGTGTGTGTGTGTGTGTGTGTGTGTGTATATATATATATATATATATATATATATATATATATATATATATATATATATATATATATATATATATATATATATATATATATATATATATATATATATATAAATGTATGTATATATGGTTTACTATGGTAAGGTTGAACCGGACCCCATCGAATGATGGGATCATCAAGGCGCGTCTGCAAAAGTGACAATGTCTAATCCTGATGTTGTTGAAATATGACTCGACTTTGACCTTGGAATGGGCTTTAACATGGGTTGAGATAGGGGCGAGATTCATACTTCGACAGTGTCAGGTTTGATATTGTCACAGTTAGGACTCCGGAATTCCACTGAAGTCGGTTTGACCAAACCCACTTCAACCTTACCATAGTAAACCTATACACACACACACACACACACACACACACACACACACACACACACACACACACATATATATATATATATATATATTATATATAATATACAAAGACAGCAAGGTAGACCACCAGAGAACAACACTGTAGCAAAATAGAAACTAAGAAATATTCCAGAGTTGACAGGTGGGAATGTCCAAGGCACAAATAGATGTAAAGGCTTAAATAAACATCAGTGAAACTTTAATAAAACAATGCAAATAAAACGTATATAAGATGAGCACTTTTGGGTCCAGGAAATAAACTTTCTTCAAATCTAAGTCTCATAGTAATGACTTCAGTTTTTAAAGGCAAATAGCCAATCAAAAGCATCTCCTAAGCTGACACCCCCAGGGGCCAGCTTCAATGAATAATTAAAATCTAAGCCTAAAAACCTATAGACAGCACGCAAGTCAATCAATGTTCATACCCTATTCCATCCTGGCCACTATCCAAACCTAAATTTACATGTTCTAATATTTTATCTAGCTCATTTAAAGAAATCTGGTTTTCCAACTCTTTATTTTCTTTTACTGTTATTTCTTATTTTACTTTTCATGTTTATTTCAGTACCTTCTTATTTCTTTAAACATTTCTTGTACATATTCTACTACACTATTCATAATCTTTTCCTGAGATATTTTTATTTTACCTATTACATGTTTTTTATTTCTGTCATTACACTAAAAACTTCCTTCACTAATCTGCTTAAGTAACTCAATACTTCTTTTCTTTTTCCTTGTAAAACTATCTTTACTTATATAATGATTCTTGTATTTTTCTTGATTTCTTTCATATAATTCTTTTTTTGTCAAAGTTCTTTCTATTATTGTGCTGTAAATCTTCCAAAGCATCTTCATATGTGTTTTTATATTTTTCTTTCTTTAGTTTTCTCACATCATATTGCCACTGTAAAAAAAGTTTCTGTATTTTCCTTAAATATTGTCCACCATTCAGACAAATTTTTATAAAATATGTTCATAGTAACATGATCTTTCCATAACTTTATTATTAATTGTTTAACTTCTTCATTCCATGCTTTCCAATTTATCCTTTTTTATTCTTTTGCATATTTGTATACAGTCCTTGTTTCCTTTATTTCTAGCCATATTGCAAGATGAACAGAAAATCCTGTTTCAAATACACCCCATTCTCCTATAACTAAACCTTCTGATACTATAAAATAATCTATTATGGTTCAATATATACACCATTTGTAAGTACATGCATTATTGTCCCAGAGTTTTAACTTACCACATCTTATAACTTCTAGCTTTTTTCTTATATCATTTCCTTTCTTTTTACTCTTGACTCTTAAATCACAATTAAAGTGCCCTGCTGTTAAATATTCATATATATCACTACATAATCTAAAATCTGATGAAATAAGTGTTTCCTTTCTCTACAATTAATATAAGCATATAATGTTATAATTCTATATACAATCATTCACCTTTCCATTTTTGCTAAAGTTACAACTAATATCTTTACTGTATTTGTACAGACTATGGCTATTGAAAACATCTCTCATTTCTCAAATTCCAGATTATTTCGTCTCCATATAATTGCTTTGTTTATAATCTTCCTTCATTTGTTAAAAATCTTGTGTCTTCTAATATAATTGCCCCTATAGTACATGTATTGCACCACTTCAAAATGTGTATTCTTCTTACTACTTTCTTAATACTATTCACATTTACAAAAACACTCTAAAGTTTTCATTTTCCCTTTTCCATAGTTTCATGGTTGTATAAGTTCTGTGCTAATTACTAGGCCAGATTTCTTAGTAAACTATTCTAAGCCTAGCCAATTTCCTTCCCAAAGGTGATAATCAAACAATGTACATTGTGTCTATGAGTTAAACACTTTAACCATTATAAGTGGCAAAACTTACTAAAAAAAAGTCAACAAAAGCAACTGCAGGAAACTAAGGAAAACTGACCATTCCAGTGGCTGCCATCACAGATGAGCGTGAGTGAAAAAAACACTAAAACACAGTAAATATTTTAGCTTAGCACTTTCATTCATAGTTTAATATGAACTTCCTCAGAGCTAAAAAGCAGTTCAGACACACCTCTTAAATACAAATTACAAAGTCACATGACACAATTTAATATAAGTACTGCTACTACTTAAAGTAGAACCTTCAAGGATTAAACAAACGTAAATATACATGTACATTTGTAAATATAAATAGAAAATCAATTAAGATATCTGTAATTTTAAAATATATTTTGAGGCCAGATTTAATAAATCCTACACTAAGTGTACACTAAGTGTACACAATGTATATTCAATAAAATTCTTATCACATTTTTTTGTGCTTTTTAGTCACTCAGAAAGATTACACTAAGTGATCATGTAGTCTACACTTTGTGGAAACTTTTACGAATCCCTGTCAATATTTAAAGCTGTAAAAATATCAGTAGGAAAACAAAAATAAGGAGGAAAAAGGTGAGTTATGTCTGTGTTGTCTATTCACTCAGAACAGTGTACACTTATTGTAGGCATTATTGAATCCTGGGGTTGATTTTAAAACTTTCATTAAGGCCCCATAACTTGTCAGCCTGCACATTTTTTCCCAGTTGAGACTAACCCAATCAACAAAGGATAAATAAAATATGTCAATAAATAAATAAATAACAAAATAAGTAGTAATATGACTTTACTTATATACAATGGAATTGGGGCATTAAATAGAACTAAATGCTTATTTAACTGAAATTAATCTAACCACAGTGCTAGATGAAATAATTAAAAACTTGAACAAATTAATGTTGTTCCAGAATCCATGCTAATGTACAATAAACACAGAGTCATAGCCAATGGACAAATTTCTTGTAAGGAAATAATTACATAAAGAGCTAAGCCATTGTAGCCCAAACAACATAACTTGAAAGAACAGAAACTGTTAACCAGTGCAAAGTATTAACATGTGCAGATAGCATGGTAGAACAGTCACATCAAACCATAACAAACATAAGCAGAGTTAGGACTTCACTCACCTTTATCAACACAAAAACCCACTAGAGAAGCATGAAGTACTTTTCATTTAGTATACCATCAGAAAGAAAGTAAGTAAGGGGAAAAGAAGGAGCTTCCCATCAATCCAACCAGGAAGATCCCTTCTTCCTCTAACCAGGCACCCCCAAGGCAGGCTGTTCCTCCCTTTCCTTCACATAAACCTATCAAGATGATTTCACATCCACACTGTCCCTCTTAAGACCAGGTATAAATTAACATTTAAAAAGTCTATCTCTATATCACTCAGGAGAACTCCATTCTGTCTGAACCAAATAAGGTCTTTGTCCATAAAGTCCTAGTATTCTAATACTGAGTAACCTAATGATAGAGTAACCCATGCAACCCTGAGGTTACCAAACTGTTTTGTTGCCTCTACCACCATAAAACTAACAGCAAACCTCCATAAAAATCAAGGAATGATCATAGACCAAACTAGACTTACTCTTCACAATTTGTGTTTAATCAAACCAAGAACCCCAATAATCACTGAGGGAAGCCTACATTTAGGTACAACTCTCAAGTCATTATCACCTGCCACTAAGTGTATAACCAGCAGGTGAGGTAAAATCACAAGCTGCCTCTAAGTCATCAACTTTACTCATAAACTGGCTCCAATGCAGTGCTCTATAACCTTCCCAACACACATGGCATAAAGCAGTATCAAGACCCAAGAGGACTTCTCTAGGTATTACTGCCACTTGCTTAGACATCCAATATACACACATCAGTGTCCCAAAATGGTGGTCCTCTTTGTACCTGCAAAAACAAATGTCAACACTATGCCTGGCCCTTCTAGTTTATCTTCAGCCATTTGAACAGCCACCTCTTTAACCTCTTTAGACAACAGGATAAAGACTCACATACTCTCTCCATTGCTTCCTTACCCTGTCTCACTAACACAAAATCATCCAAGTAATACACTGCCCTTACACCTGAAGCCCTTGACTATAAGATTCATTGCAAGGCTGCACCAAACTTCTCAAAAATGGTGCAAGCCACTGCAGAACTCATTGACATTGCTTTGCCAAAATAAAACTTGCACAATGATAAAAATACAAACAACAGAATGCTGTGAGCTACTCAGGTTCTGCTACAAACTTTTATAACAAACGTTTGTTTATGGGATAAGTGAAAAATGTAAAAAGTCCCTCCTTAAATACAACCATTAAATCACTGAATGAACACACTTCAATAGCTTGTTTATTAAAACTAAAACCATGGTCAAAATAAACCATGTTGGTTTGATAAATTAAATATAAGGACAATATCTTTTTTAAATGCTTTTTGTGGTTTTAATACATTTTTAAGGAATGTTTATATCTCTTAAGTAATGTGAAATATTTTATACTGCAAAGGTGGAATGGCTCTTTAAATCTTTGAAACTTTTAAATCTGACATCGAGGCTGGTCAATCATGTGATTTAATGGTTGTATTTAAAGAGGGACTTTTAAATTTGGTATTATCTGATGAAGTAATTTTATTTTCTGATGAAAGCTCTTATCCCATAAATAAAAAGTTTGTTACAAAAGTTTGTAGCCGCACCTGAGTTCCTCACAGCATTCTGTTCCTCACATTTCTATCATTCAGAAAAGCACAGTGGATTTTGACATCTGCCCTTTGAATGATATCTTTCAATGAACTGCCCCTTGGAAAGGAGAGGTGATGTATCAACTGGAATTTTCTTAAACACGGCCCATTGAGGTGTCAGCAAGTTCAACGATTATACTCTGAATGAGAAAAATGGTGAGAACTCAGTGGCCCCAAGATTCTCCTTACCTTGAACCTCACTGTCAATCAGCTCTTGCACTACTCCTTCCTGACCTCAGATTGAATTTAAATTTCTACAAACTTGAATACTACCTTCCTATCTTGACTGAAATGAAAAACCGAATGGAAAACCCCATGGAAGCTCCCAGATTATCTCTTTATCTATGTACACCTGAAAGAACCTCCTAAAAATATCCACCCTAAAAAGAGAAAGCAGTGGTTAGGCTCATGGCCTCTGCAGAATGGCAGCATGCCCCAAGTCACCTTAAACTACTCCTCCCTTTTCCAGATTCCCTGCCCCCTATTCCTTCACCTTCCTGAAAATGTGAGATCAATCCCTTCTTGCACCAGCCCTTCAAGACCCCATGAGGGCCTCCACAATATAAACACACTTCGAAAACTCATCTCCCTGTGTTAAATGACAGAAATCTCTATTCTTGCCTTTCACTTCTTCTGTTCCTACCTTAACCTGCCCACCTAACCTATCCAACCTATCCAACATGGTCCCTAGCCCTATTTTAGCATCTTGCTTTCATAATGGAGGGATTTCTCCACTGTCTTTAGCTTTCCAAATCACTAGCTATACCATAGCCAGTCATTACCCACCCTCCCAAACACTGTACTTCTCTGATCATCATAAAATATGTCGAGTGGCAAACCTTGGTGAGGATCCATTTCTGAAATGAATGCCATTAAGTAAACACAATCAAGATGCAATTATCACAAGTACTAATCTGACATCTACATGTAGCTCATTTAACCAAGTCTGCCAGTGCTGTCATATCCTTTGCTCTGTGGTCCTCAGTGCCAGCAATCCTCTGAACCCCATCAGCATCAATATGATCAAACCTTTCCAGAAATCCCCTTCTCCAAATCCTCTCTTTCACTGCAAATGAAATACGTGGTGTGATGAACATATCAATCCATCAGATAAAGAGGATGCACCCCATGCAAGCCCCCAGCTGGCGACAAATGTACTGCCTCACCTAACCATATAGGGCCATTTAACAGCCCTAGTAAGGTGGTGGAATTCTTGATCCCTAAATGGATGATGGTTCCCAAGGACCTCTCCTGCCACACCTTTCCCCAAATCTCAAATGGAAATAGCATTCTTCTCTTGCTGAGATGACCTCAACAATTCTTATATGCTTACCCTTTACTGACCCTCTGAATTCTACAATATCTTTTGTGACACCTGACTATGTCCTGAACCCCCCTTCCCCCTTGGAAGAATATAATTACTATTACCTTGTATCAATTAGCACACCGCTGACATGACCACATCACCTCCTTCCTCTATTCCTAGATATCCTCATAGTCATACATTTCCCTGCATCCTTTTTCATTCATCTTCCTCTAGCTGGTGCCTCTTAGATTACTTCTGTTGCTGCCTGAAATGGACTTGTATCCTGTGGAAGAATTTATCAACTTCCAGCAAGATCTTTTCCCATTTCTGCTGGAGCTGTTGTATGTTTACCATCCAGAAAATCAAGGAAACATCATTAAATGCTGCATGACATGCAACAGCTTTTACACTTCCAAACTGAACAGCTACCTGCCCAAATAGGAAGGCCTGTGCTACTCTGTCCTAAACACACATTTCTAGCAATGCCTCTAGACCTGGACCTTGCTGCAGACAATCTAGCAGATAGTTTGCAAACTTCCCAACAGTGCAGGAGCAAGGTTGGTGCAAGCATATGATGCTTGCCCTGAACCCCTTATTCCTTCAGTACCAACTTCCTCCCCCAGATCCCTACAGCACTCCCCACATACACCTTATATTTTTTTCTTTTTTCCCTCACTTTCTCTTTATGAACTACTCTAATTCTTGACTTAAAATCCCAAGGGGTCCGGCTTGCCAAAACCAGTGACATACACCTCCTACCTCCTCATCACCCACACACTTTAGTGTTGGCATTGTAAACTAGAAACCTAGCCAAGTCCTTTTTTTCACAAGTGTCTGCTAGGAGGCATGCTGGTCACTGCAGTTGTATTTCATAGGTCTCAACCCCCTCATGATTCATTACCTCTTAAAACAAAAATGTGGACAAAGTCAGATTAATAAAGGGCAAACAAAGGGTTCCAGAATAGGGACAGCTGAGAAATGTCACCCTTATTGCCTTAGAAAGTTGCTAGAATAGCATGTTTTACATATGTCTGCTTACTGAAGGCTCTACAGTCTGAAGGTTAAATGCCTGTCATATTTACTGACTTTAATGAAAATGAAATGTTTGTTATATTTCTGATATCAATCACCAATGATTTTCAGCAAACCACACTTTCTTGGCAAATGGATTAGCATATAAAGCAAAATCTGAACATACTACCTGATTCTGAACTGTAGAGAGGTAAGAACCTCCCTAGATGTAGCACCATCCCATCTGCCCTGGCCACACAGTCCCTATTTTTGTTTTACTCAATTTGATCCCCATGAGTGAAGCTGATAACCGCTTCTGGATGCAGCATATTCTCTATACTAAGAATTTTCCAAAGTACTGCAAAACCCCTTCTGTAGTGCAATGATTAGTTTTTTCAGCTACTGAGTTTATCACTACCTGTCCATTTTAACTTATTCACCACCTTGGCTAGGCCCAGTCAGTGACATGTGGCCATATTTCCCTGCCCTCTGCAAGTGGGATGTATGGTGGAGGCAATATATTAGATTCAATGAAACATGGCCACACTATCACTATCTTTAAGAAGAACACAAGACGCGACAAGTTTCCCAACCTGCATGGTGCCCAAGTGCCTCTTCATACCAGTGTGTATCATTTTCTATTTAATTTTTTTTGTTTACAGAATTTAACATAATGAGAGAACTCAAGCAACTCCTGGATTACCAGATCACTGCTGAACCAAACTACTCTCATGCCTTACCACTTTGGCTGGCCATGGAAGCCTTCTGGATGGCTTCAGTCCACATTCTAATGACTCCAAGGGTAGAAAAAATCCACCAAACCTGACTAAAGACCAAGCAAAGTAAAACACAAGGACAACTCAGCACTAGGAGTAGTGCTCAGATCCTAAATTCAATCAGTAGAGCCAGAAGGACTGTTGAGAGGATACCTGCCACATTCCCATCACCAAAGGGACCCCGTTATCAGCAGGGTAAGGTAGTTCTTATTATTCTCCCTCCCACCCAAAGTTCAATGGCTTCAATTCAGTCTTGATTTGTTTAGGGACCTTTCTTGTTTCATGCTCTAACCTTAGTCCCTATATTCCATCTATGTGTTACTGTATGCATTTCTTTTTTAAATAGAATTAGAACAAACGATACAAAAACTATGATCCATAGGACCTTATACCTACTCCTTACTAAAGGAGCAGGACCACTCTCACCCTTGAACTGCCATGCCTATTGTCTAGTATACAGTTAAGTTCCTTGTTACAATGGGCACTGAGAATTGGTACAAGTTTAAGCTCTTAAATCCCAATGCCAGAAGGCTACAAAAGTCCTTAACCTCACATAATACAACTTCCCCTACTCTCCCACTCCTCACTACCTCACTATCAACAGCCCTAGTTAATAACTAGCTATGTTCTTCACTTGCATACATCCACCATTCTATAAACCACTGCAACTTGCATAAACAAATAACTGAAACTACTGAAATTTACTTAAAGTATGGAGTTCTGAAAAAAAAAAAATCTCCATGGCAAACTCCCTTTACTGCATTACAGTCATAAATCACATGCTGCCAATCAGAGCTAACCCCCATATGTTACCTTTAACAATAGCTACTGTCCTTATTACATATTTTTCAAACTCTGTGGAGTAAAAAATGCTGCACTTGTAAATTTCACATAAAACATTTCCAAGGTAAAATGCATTTTAATGGAACACATCATAGTGGTCTTATGTACATCAGTAAATACTAGATAATACATTTTATTTAGATAATTCCTTTGTAAATATGCACTACCTACTAGTAGCAAATCCTTGGACTCCAATTCTACGAACAAGATTTTCCATTGATAAAACATTGGTACCTTTTTCACAATGCAACCAATTAAATAAATAAATGAGATAAACACAGATTCAAATTTTTCCTGTAGAGCTCTCAATAAAGCCATAAAAGAGATTGAAAACAGAGATAATCCATTTTAATTCTGAATATTTGTACATAAACCTTTGAAGAATTTCAAAACAGTGTTACTATATTTAGAGTTTGTAGATGCAGTTTTATATTTGTATTTATATATATATATATATATATATATATATATATATATATATATATATATATATAATGTGTGTGTGTGTGTATTTGTGTGTGTGTATGTGTGTGTAGATAATTAATATTCACATTGCCATCCATAAAAATTAAGAATTAGTTTCATATTTTAAATACTTTCACATAAAGATTTATTATTTTGTCTCTATTTTACAGAGTAATTTGTATCTAACCATTGAATTGCCTCTTTGAGTACAGATGCTATGGTATAAGATTCAGTATCAAAAAATTACTATCCTTCCATTTTTTCATGTTCTGATAAGATGTTGGAAGGTAATTCCATGTTTATGTTTATACTGAAATAAATATATAAATTCCTATTTTTAATCATTGTTATGGTTCTTGCATGGGATTAGTAGTGTAGATTGATTTATATGTGCATAATACTTTGGCAATAATATCACCATGATTAGATTTCCTCTATATTTGAAAGTAAAAATAAATTGTATTCCACTTTAAGATTGCCTTTTTTAAATATTTATCAATAGAAAGAAAATTAATTTGAGTATTTTTCTAAAGTTTTTAGGTGATATTTTCTTTAACTATTTTCACTTGTTAAAACTACACCATTATTTGTAAATGATTAATACAGGCTAATTTATTTTCTGATTTACTGATAATGTATTTGTTTTACTGTTATTCAACTGTAACTTAGAAAAGCCTTTCATTTTTTAAATGCATTGTCATTTTGTTTGGATGGGTTGGTATTAATATTATGACATCTGAAAATTAGGGATTAAAAAAACTTCTCTTTGAAGTAGTCAGTATTGCATTTTATCCAGTGCAGTTTGCTAATCATACTGTTGCAAAAAAATGAGGTAAAAGAGGACAGATTGCATTCCCTTTGTAATGGATATTGTTTACATATATTTCAATTTTAGCATAAAGTAAAGAATTATATAATTATTTTATTCAAATTATTTAGGAATCAGGAAAACCAAAAATATCTAAAGCTCTAAATAAACACTGGCAATTTAGATAAATAATAACCTATTTGATAATACAAGCTGGTAACTCCCTAATCACAATTACTAACATTTCATGCTCTTTATAAAATTCTTTGTATAGTAAATATTCTACAAATTGTATAAACTCCAATTATTGCTCACGGTACAATTTTTGTAACAACTAATTTGATCTGTACTGGAGCTTTTCATCATGGGCCTCCAATGAAAATGGGCTACCACCCAGTCAGAATATCCTGGTAAACAAAAATATATATGCAAAAATAAATAAATAACATTTGCATAATAAAGTAATGCAACTATTCTTTTCATGATATCTTATTTTGTCATCTAATAATAAACCATTTTTAGTATCCATATACTAGAATTGGAAGCACTACTTTTAATTTGTTAGACATGTTGACATGAATATTTTATAATATGCATATCCTACGAGCCTTGGATAATGCACACAACATTAAATTATTATCCTGTTTCAATAAGGGGACTGTCAACATACCTGGTGGATTTCTTTGAAAAGGTTGCTAAGGCAATAGATGAGGGGAAAGTGGCACATTCTGCCTACCTAGAGCAAGCTAAAGCATTTGATACAGTTCCCAAATTGGCATTGTCAACAAACTTACAGAAATAGGTGTATACCCCTATATTACATACTGGATACCTAGCTGGTTCATGGACAGGACCCAAGAGGTGAGGATTAGAGAGGCCACCTCCACAAAGAGACCAGTCAATAGTTGAGTCCCGCAAGGCTCTATGCTGGGTCCACTCCTCTTTGGCACCTATTTCTCAGATGTCAAAGCCAATGTCAAATACCTCTGGCTGGCCAAGTTCACAGATGATTGCAAACAGAGCAGTCACTGAATCCCCTACAAGATGAGAAAACATCCTTTAGGTAGGTCTAACATGGGCAGACATTTGGTGCCAAAGTCATATGAGTATAATGACCCCTTTAGTATGTACATGACCAGACACAAGCAGTAACTGGATCATCCACAAAGGTTCCTTACAAAAAGAGTACAGAGAGTAAACACAATGTCCTGTGCTGATTGCTTCAAAGCCGTTTATCATTATTCAGAATCATTCAAACTTTTGAGAGGTGATCTTTGCCTGGCATACAAGGCATCCCTGGAAACTGTTTTGATGAAACATTTGCACATCTGCAAAACAAACATCAGAACTACTAGATCAAAAAAACTTAAATTTTGCTTGCAGCATAAAGAGGACATGTTGGAGTGACAGATACATCTCTCAGAGAATTTCCATTCTCTGGAACAGGCTGCCCATCCATAGTGAGCAGAGTTCCTCCCTAACCCTATTTATGTGCAACTTGGACCAATTGATAGGTAATAGGAATTCCATCCCTGGTCTGGCACCTATGTCTCTGATGGACAGAGGCAGTCAGTAAATCACACCCTCTATAAATGATACATGCTGGTCACATTTAGGTTGCACAGCTAAGCTGATAAGGACCCTTGTGGTTGTTTGCCTAGTATATACATATGAACGTATAGGTTTAAAGAAAGATGAAACATATTTTCTTCTGTAACTTAACAAAGATTTTTTTACCAATTGAATAGCATTTTCTTGGAAATATTTTATAAAAACAGTGAATTATTCTATCTGTTGTTGTGACTTTCTTTTAATTTTTATTTTATTCATGAATTTATTTCTAAATGTGTTATACGTTTTGAAAGATTTCTAATATTTTGCATTAATAACTTGCTCCATATAGAGTTACTTGAAAAGGAAAACAATATTTGTTTATTTTAAGTCCTCCTTTTAAGCATAAAAGCTTTCCTCTAAATTCTTCTTTTAATGTTTGATTTCGTATTTTAAGTGTCACTAAGATATCCTCAATCATATCATTTTCTGGATCTTGAATGCACTGGATTCGATTTAGTCTTGGTAAAATTTAAATATAGTTGTCGCTCCATTTATACCCTTAGGGTAAGACTCCATATTCACTTTTTTTAATTGTTGCTCTCTTGTAATTTAATATTATTTCATATTTTACATCTAAAGCATTAACTAAATCTAGAAAAATAGTCTGACCTTTACAACTTTTAACTTGCAAAATTTAAATCTTCTTGTACTTTATTCAGATCATTTAATCATTTTTTTGTTTTATTACAGCACCTGCTACATATTATTTACAATAATCTGTAGTATGGTTTACCTTTCTGCTGATACTAATTAGAAGAAAAATCTGCATTTCTTTACATAGCAAGTTCTTAACTTCTTTGACTTCCATGATATATATGAAGTGAGTATTGTTTTCAATCTCTTGTAATTAATAGTGAATTGAAATGTGAAAGCATTGTGATATGAGGGGGTCTATATTAGAACATCGAAGTATTACTACATTGAATGTTCTAATATTGAACCATTTCACTCAAAACACTGCAACATCGAACACGCAGAACAGCAAATTTTTTTTTTCCCAGGGAAAAAAATTGCTGTTCCAACAAACATGCACACAACACAAGCACACCAAAACACATAATCCACACACATACACTTCACAAACCCCTACACTAAACCATACATACACTACTAGCTATCCACTTATCTTAACCCAACCCAAACCCTAAGGTCCATAACTACCGCACACTCACCTTACCCGCTCCCTAACACTAAAGTCCCTATCGCACACTCACCTTACCCGCTCTCTAACCCTAAAGTCATTATCTCACACTCATCTTACCTGCTCCCTAACCCTAAAGTCCCTATCGCACACTCACCTTACCCGCTCCCTAACCCTAAGGTCCCTATCACACACTCACCTTCATTCACACACTTACCTTAACCTGGTCCGTAATCTTTGCTCCACAGTCGAGGAAGTAGCAAAGCTGCAGAAATGGCCCACCGAATACTTTCCCTAGGAAAGTATTCGATATTCTGCAGCTTCGCTATTTTCAGCTTTCGATGCAAAGGGTTCGATATTAGTACATTTGAAGTAGTAATACTCCGATGTACTAATATAGACCTGATATGAGAGGTAATCACTTGCACCTATATCATTAGAAATATAAATGCTATCAAAAGGCTTTTCAGTCCCAAATGCATATGAATAGTGAGTAAAAAATAAATCAAAGAACTTGATTCATCAAAATCATTTAGGTTATTTAGAGTCAACAGGTGCACTTATTTCTTAAAGCCCTTAGCATAATCTGTTAATCTGGGATATCAATACACATCAGGGTATTTCTTATCAAATATACAATTAAAGTCACTCTCCAAAACTAGAAAACCCTATAATGGTTTGTATATCATATCTGCTTTTTGCAACTGTAGCTCCAAGGCCCTGATTCAAATAGATATGATTTGGTGTAATATGTCCATTTTGATATTCAGTAGTTGCCATTATAAATAAAACATTATGCGAATATGTAATTTTAGGCACAATAGCTTTATTTTTTAGAAAATTGTGGTCCAGTCTTTCTTATTTTCATTTTAAGGGAGGAAATTAAAGTCATTGTAAAATACTAAAATCCAAACTTTTGTATATTCTTTTTTTTTCTAATAGATGTGTCTTTGTATGAAAAATATACCAGGTATTTTAATTTTGCGGCATTTAGGCAGAATTTGCATCTTTTATGTCCACTATTCTGACCATTCAAAAACAGCTAATGTTAAAATTTTTCATTTTTAAATGTAATTATTGTAACTGTTGAGACACTTTTGTAAATGCACAAGTTGCATACACATTTGGCTACTCTAGCTTATATTTTAATAAAAGAAGTAAATATATTTATTAGGTTCTACACAGAAATGCCATAATGGCACACACACACACACACACACACACACACACACACACACACACACACACACACACACACACACACGCACGCACACACACAACTAAAAATGTAGGAAAACAGCATCACTCTGATGCTTAAATATCACTCTTCTCATTTAAGGTTTTTTTTTTTTTTTTTTTTGCAGGGGTGATCAGCTCCCACACCAACCCAGCTTACATATACTATCTCCTAGATCACTACACCTCCAAGAAAATGGAATATTCCAAAAAAAATGGCAATTTCATACTTAATATATACAAGTCTATTTTTTTGGACATTCATTTTCCACATTTCAAGACTCACAGAAGCAAGACACAACATTTGAAATGGTTATCTCTTTATTAATATTTTAAAAGACACTTCACGTGTTACTATTTGATATAAAAGTAAAAAAAAATACTTGTCTAAAACATCCCTGAAACTATAAACTTCTAGTATGGTTAAAAAATCATAAGCAAACTACCCAGCAAATTAAACTAACCCAAAAGTATTCAAGTATACAATACACTAGCCTCAAATTAATTTGCAGAGAAAAAGAAGGACGATAAAAATAACCACACATAAAGGATTACATTTTCTTCTGTCACGTAAATCTAAACCTTAGCTCTAATAGAAGAAATTTATTTATATATATATATATATATATATATATATATATATACATACATGTGTGTGTGTGTGTCTGTATACAAATTCAAAAAAGAAAAGAAAAATTAACTGTAATTAGAGCTCTGTTTGTTTGAATGTGAGTCAAACTTTTGCTTAATGTCACAGCTTTCAGAATTACCAAAAGCTTTAGTATTAGTTGTAAGCATACTTGTGCTTGTGTTTCAAGATAGGGTTAGAATTTCTAGCATAGGTTTAGAATAACTGCTAGCTTAAGTGATAGCGTTAGTGTTTAGTTTATATGAAATAATTGTATGCCTTGTTTAGTGCTACTGTTAAGGAATGATTTTTGGTCAAATAATGTGTAGTTTTCATTTGGAGCAGCATTCAGATTTGGTATAGCATTAGCACATATGAGTAATCTGGTAAGGAGAGCACACCCGTGCCTCACAAAGATGCATATAATAATAAAACCATGCACAATTACAATAATGTAAAGTGAAATGCAATACTGTTCCAAAATATTTACAGAAAAAGAAACATAATCAATTAATAACCCCACCCCTAATTTAAGGTGGAATCACATTTCTAATTCATTTATATCAATGTTACTGAGGATTATATTGTAGAGGTCAACATGTAAATAGCTTTCTATTGTATTTTGCATGGGAAACAGATTAATTTTTACATTAAAACACATCATCTTTACATTTATTAGCATGCTGTTCTAAGTAATGAACATAGGAACCTCTTATGGGCAATGACTCTAGAGGTAAGCCCTGCAACCTGTTAACAACAATGTATCCTCTAGTATTTTGCATCCGTTACTTTACATGTATTTATTTATCAGAAGTAATGCAGCTTCTTATACTTTGCATTAATTATTTCATTTTTCTTTGTTAGAAATCATCTATTAGGACTCATTCTATTATTGCATCTATAGCTTTATATTTGAAATGATATGCTAGCACTTATTATAGCATTGTATCTATGACTTTTAAAATGGAAAAATAAATGTCAAAGGTTGGTAATCATCATTTTTACTTGGCAGTATTATTATGCAGTTATACAATCTATTATATTATTTTCATTTTCCACATATAAAAAGAAAGAAGCACATTTTTTAATCTGCTGGGAACATGTATATTAATCGTCCTAGATATTATGCTCTAAAAATAAAAAGATTACCAATTACCTTATTCAGCATTCAAATAAAGTGTTATGCATCTAGGGGGGTGGAGCCAAAATGCTTTACTGAAAGCAGCATATTTTCATAGTTCTCTTAAACTATTATAAAATACAGGAAAATAATTATTCTTTCTTAACAAAACTTGTCAAATTTCACTGATAATAATCTAATACTCAAAATCTGTGAATTTGGTAAAATGTTACAGATATGTTCCTGTCAAATTATACTAGATACTTTTTACCATCAGAAAATGAGCAGCAGCAGGGGGAGGAGCCTAGAAGGCCAACTGGTAACAGCTTTTTTCTTGAGCTCCATATCAGTTACTAAGAAACAGGAAAATTATTATTTAAAATGTTATTACCAGCTTCTTAAAGTTATACAATCTATTTGGGAATCTATAATATACTAGAATCTCAACTTTGGAGCCTTTTCTTAAAAATATTCCTGTCAAAACTAAGGATTATACAACGAAACAGAGATGAGCAACTCAAAATCTTCACATGCTGATTCCACATTAAGGAAGGAGATGCAGTTTGTATCTACCACTCTCCAGGAACTGTCTTTAAAAATGGATAGATTTACTGACAATCTTGAAACTTTAAAGATGAACTGTCAACAACAAACTGATGTTCTGAAGGAAATCCTCCAGCAGCAGCAATCAAATATTCTGAACATTGAAACATCACTGAATTACATAGATAAAAGACTTAAGGAAGATGAATCCCACTGTGAGACCATACTGCAACAAAATAACTGGCTGATAAATAAAGTAGACGACATTGAAAACAGAGAGAAGAGAGCAAATATTAGAATCTTTGGTCTCCCTGAAAAAACAGAAGGAGAAGATATTATTTCCTTCCTAAATTCCTGGCTGCCTGAATTCTTAGACTTAAAAGAAGGTATGTCCTACGGGATCGATAGAGCACATAGAGCCATAGGGAAACCTATTTCTTCTTCCCCTAATGCTTCTCCAGGATCATTTGTTGTGAAGTTCCTATCCTTCTTAGATGAAGAACTTGTTCTGAGAACAGCTTGGAGGAAAAGTCCCTTATCTTTTAATGGAAACCAAATAAGGCTAGACAATGATTATTCCACAAGAGTCCTGGAAATGAGAAAAAGCTCTTGGCCATTGGTAAGGTTTTTAAAGCAAAATAAAATTAAAGCACAATTAGTCTATCCAGCCAAAATCAAAATCTACCACCAGAATGAGATGAGATCGTTCAACAATATAGAAGAAGCTGTTTCTTTTATCCAAAACAATAACATTATTACAATCCCAGAAGGTATGGACTGGGCACCATCTATAACCCTTAAAAGATCATCTGAGAAAAACAACTGGATAGAAGTAAGAAAGAAGAAATTGAAAACTGGAGCCAAAATTACTGGACTTCCTAATTCTCTCAAAGATCAAACTAAGTCATAAAAGTTTATGGAAACCTAGACCTAAAGAAGTATGTATCATCACTTTATTTGTCTTGCATATGTCTTTATAAAACTTGCAATCTAAAATGAATAATGCTATACTATTATTAGATACATCTGCTAGTGATACCTAGGGTGTATAGTTAGTTGAATCCTACACGCATATGTTCATTTATTTATTGAATTGTCTTTAGATACAACTGCTAGTGATACCTAGGGTGTATAGCTAGTTGAATCCTGCCCACATATGTTCATTTATTTATTGAATTGTCTTTAGATACAACTGCTAGTGATACCTAGGGTGTATAGCTAGTTGAATCCTGCCCACATATGTTCATTTATTTATTGAATTGTCTTTAGATACAACTGCTAGTGATACCTAGGGTGTATAGTTAGTTGAATCCTACACACATATGTTCATTTATTTATTGAATTGTCTTTCCTTCTTTCCATTGCTTTGTTAAGGGAAGAAGAGGGAAGTGGTGTAGGGAGAGTTTTGAAACAGGTAATTTTAGAACTGTCCGTTTAATTAGCAATCTGAAATAGATAGTTTCAGAATCAGATTTTATATATACAATGCAAAGAACTCTTGTTATATGTTTATTTATTTATTTTTCCTTTTTTTTTAAATCATTTCAAGCATTCTGTCACTATATGACTTCAACATATTATAGTATTCTTTCCTGACTCTATTTCCAGCTTAGCGTTTTAACATTCCAAACTGTCATTTCTTTATTTCGTGAGGAAAGTAACCACGAGCACTGCACTGAATTAAAAAGTTGCTTCTCCCTTTTTTTTCACTCAAGTACTCTTGTGGCTGCCTGTAAACTGAGCTTTGTTTAACATTAAGAAGCTTATCTGAGTTGCCTTTACGTACTGTGTTAGAAATCCATGGTCAGCTGTACGAGTGTTGCTGACGTGTAACGGAGATCTCATTTGCCTATCTCGCTGATTCAGCAGCCTGAAGTTACTTGAAACATAACACAAATAAGACATTAAACTAAATGTTAGAAATGATTAGAATTGTTAACTTGATCCAAGTAAAATTAATTAGAAACTGATCTCTATAGTAACCAAGGCAGGACTATGTAAATGGTGATGACATCACTGCTACATTACAAATCTCCTCAAGTGCTTGGAAAATTAACAGATCAAAATTAATAGATTTGGCTTTACATAATATGTCACTAATAATTAAATACATTATCACTCTAGTCAACATACAAGCAACTGTATATATAAAAAAATGAAAGTATTCTGTAAATAATGGATAGGAAAAGATAATAAAAAAAATCTTTCTGTTGAATAAAAGAATGCTTACAGCTGTCATTGTTTGTAAGTTCTAACTATTAATGACAAGTGGAGCTTAGAAATAAGCAAATACTTCACTCCATTAAGACTTACCAGTCCCTCTCTAACTTGATTCTTAAGTGGTATTAAACTAATTATATGAAACTGGGGCACAGAAGGCTACCTCACTGTGGGAAAAAATTTAGTTTATAGATTTCAAATAGCCTCTAGTAAAGTGCTATTATTCTTGTGTAACATGAATGAGGAAATGCTATAGCACACTGTACTGTTTACTCTAACATATTCTTTATTGAGGAAATAACCGAATGCCACTCGACCATGGGGAGGACATGCAGACTTCACACAGGGAGCGCTCCAGCCAAGAATCGAATAGGATAGCCTCTTGTTGTGAGGCAACAATGGTATAGTCTAGAATGGTATAGTAAAATCCTAGATCAATAAATCAAAAAAGTTAACATGACAAACTAAAGTGGTTATGACAACTGTGAAAAATGAGCCATGAACATCAGATAAGGTAATTTTCGTTGAATATATCCATCTGTACTAATTAAGAAAAGACCTGAATAGTACAGTATTGCTTTTGACTATATAATAATCTCCTTTAGTACAGAACTCCACCATTCACAACCCGACTGTAACATGAGCATAACATCAGAACAGATGCTGTTCCATCCTGAGCATGCCACATAGATAATACAACTGGTATATTGTGAAATCCTGTGAATTTATACATACATTAAGCATGTCTGATACCCTGATCACTACTGTGCACAAATGAATACATGAGGAGGAAAGCAAATCAGGCATTTGTTATTAATTCATACCTATTAAGGGGTTCTAGGGCAAGTATAAGTTATAGACATGAGCCCATACATTGTACATCATAGCTGACAGTAACTAATATATGTTTAAACAGGTTCTAATGACTCATAGAAATTTTAAAAGCTCTTTACTAAGACCTCAGTTTGTGATCAAGAGCTGTCATAATAATCTGGTGACAAGTTAGAATATAGTATAAATATTTAGTTACAGTTGGCTCTAACACATCTAAACTGTTCCTATTTAAAATCTCCCAGGGGGTAAAACAGTAAGGACAGTTATAGGGAGTGTATAAAATTATTTTCTAGTACCATCATTTCACATTTGGACTCAGGCTCTTTCAGGTTTGATTTGAGATATCTGCTTCATTTGGTATAACTATGCTATACCTTACAGTGTAACTATTGAGGAAATATACAATATAACTGTTATAGGGACTGGCCCATGAGGCAAAGATATCCAAGATATTAATACATTTCTACTTAACCATGCTTAGTGATGTTACAATTAATCTCCATCCTGCAGTTGGTATATAAAGAACTTAAGCTAATTTCAAAATGTTAAAGCCCTAGAGGATTACTACTATTGGAATGTAGTCCTCATATACAACAGTGGGGGAAAAAGGATAGAAGATAGATGTCTAGCTAGATATGAGATTTTAGAACTCTTTGAACATTTTTTGAAATAAGAGTTAAATGAAAATGAGTCTACCTTATTATGTACACACAATAATGTCTGCAATATAGACTCTAATATACTTATCAGTATATGAGATGTGTTATGAGAGATTGTCTGATAACTACAATAACAAATAATTGGACAACACGTTAAGAAGGGGAATTTTCCTTTAATTCCATTCTCAAACACAAAGGCTCTCTTGGTTATTGACAAAATTAATGCAGAGAATGTAAATCAACATATATGTGCGTAATGATATGTAGACATAAATATGTAGTCATATATATAAGGATACATAAGAATATGAACATGTATATATGTATATATATATATATATATATATATATATATATATATATATATATGTATATAAAAGAAAACAACTATTATGATGAAAACAAAGTTTATGCACAAACACAGTACTACTGTAATTAACTAGGTCACTAAGTCTGACCTGAGTAAATGGCTGAAGATTAACTATGTAGTAACGGGGACTCACTGTGCTCAAATGTTCAACTCAATACATAAGGAATGTAATGACAATGCTAAGGATTATATAGCAAATGTCTCTTTTCATTAAAAAAAGGTTGAAAGAGAAATAGAAAGAGGAAATAAATAAAGAGGAAAGAAGTAAATATACATGTACAAAAAAGGAGAGTTTTTCTTGAATGAGTAATGACTCTGCATTTAAATATGTTTGAAATTGCTGACTCTACCAAGTTTTACCTTACAACAGTGAAGACTATTCAAATGTTGATGAAATATTAAGACATGTTTCTTTATATAAAACCTTGCATAATTTGTTAGAAAGTAAATTTATATTTATTAATTATTGTTGGAGTTTTTCCATGGTTATATGAACTTACTGAGTTTGTGATGGATAGGAATTGCTTGAGCAGTATCTCTTCTGTCAACCATCATCATCTGTAAATATACATCTCATTTCCATACGTCCTGCTTATGATTATACTATTGTAATATTGTTACTAACTAGTAGCAGTAGGGAAATATGTGAAATTATTATATAGAGGAGTGACAATCACATAATACCTCATAGTGAGAGAAATGCTTTAGCAATTAGTTACATGTAATATCTGTTACTATGTTTGTTTGTGTCTTTTGGCTTTTCCCGGTTAGGGGTTGCCACAGCGGAACTCCGGTCCACTAATGATTGGCAGTAGAGTTTTATGTGATGGCTTGCTGGGCCTAACCCACAACCTTCAATGAAGGAACACCAGTTCACACATGTCACCACACAGAAGACGCTCTAACTGAGAATTAAACAGGCAACATCTAACTGTGAGGCAAAGACGCTACCGCAGCACCACCACCGCAGTAATTTATCTGTTACTATAAATACTTTAAATGCTGATCCTGGTTAACACTGTTACATTTACCTATCTTTAAATTATTGGAAATCTTACGTATTCAGATGCTCTTTGAGATCTTAATTGATAAATATCACCTATACATGCTCATTATCAAATTGTAAATTCTTTGCTTCTATAATAATTCATATAGAAGTGAGGATATGTATTTTTTAATCAAACAAAGGCTTATTAATGAAATTTAGTTGTACTATATATATAAAATTAAACTATATATTACATCAATATATTGTTGTTCACTCATATCAATTAATCTATTGGATTTCATAAAATACATACTCTGGAGCCTCAAGTTGGGCAAACCTATTCCAAAAAATTGGAAGTGATGGTTAATCTGACTGGATTTTTTTCCCTGTCAGATTAGGAATGTTTTATATTCCATGTCAGTTAATGGATTTACTGATTGTTAAATGTTTAGCTTTAAATATGTTTTTCTTTTTTAGGCCTCTGTCTGATATTAAACTGTATTTTATATTGGGAATCAGCACCTCGTCGCTAAAATATAACTTTTCCAAGAAGGGTACGCAAATCCTAACTATTATGACTATTTTGTTATCACACCTATTATACTCTAAAACATTGAATAAATAAGATGGATTTGATTTTTCTTTCCTTAAATGTTAATGGATTAAATAATCCAGGGAAAAGACTCAACCTGTTAAAATACTTGAAATTAAATAAAGCACAAGTAATATTTTTACAAGAAACCTACTTTAAAATAAATTATAGTTTTAGCTGGAACTCGAACGAATACCTAAAACTATCCAACTCCTCATACACCAAAAAGACCAGAGGTGTTCTAACACTATGGAGGAAAAGTGTTATTTCTCCTCAAATTTTGTATAATTATGAAGATAATGAAGGACTTTTATCAATTATAATAATAAAATTTAGAAATAGAATTTGGACACTGGTCAATGTCTATTGGTTTCCGGGAATTGGGGAAACAACAATAAAAAAACACTTAGAACTCATTACTAACAGTTCTAAGGGTGGTTTGATTTTCGGAGGTGACTTTAATTGTTTGCTGAATGACTCAGAAACTACTAACAAGAGACCTTTTTGTACTACTCCTATAGGGAAAAATCTTAAAAAATGGGTAGATAACTTACAGTTGTTTGATTTATTTTATCTTAGAAATGATAATTCATTAGAATTTTCCCATTGTGATTTTAGATACAGGACTCAAACCAGAATTGATAAAGTATTTATATCCCAAGATCTAAAAACAAAAATAGCATACTTTGCAATAGTCCCATGCCCTATGTCTGATCACAATGCACTTACTTTTAATCTTCAAACAGCTTTTAAAAAAATATCTTTCTATTACTAAATTGAAACAGTTCAAACCTTGGCTTGATACAGAGATAGAATTTTTCTTAGATACAAATTTAACCAGTGAAGTAAATGTAGTAATACTTTGGGATTCATTGAAAGCCTATTTATATGGTAAAATTATTGCATGGTTTAATAACAAAAATGAAGGAATGGGAGTTGGGACTATCTAATATACAAAAACAAATTGTATCAATTAATAAAGATAATACTAGAACCATTCCACACAAGAAAAAAGAAATTGAATCCTTAAACAAAAAATATAATGACATTTTAACTCATAAAACCAACTTGGCCCTAGAAAAATTAAAATTAAATTCTTTCTCTGTATCTCCAAAATATATGCGTAATTTAACAATGAGAGTGAAAAGAAATTCCATTGAAAATAATATTGTGAGTATACTCCACGAAGGGAGAAATAATAAAAAAGTTTCTGAAATTGATGATATCTTGGATGCCTTTAAGTATCACTTCTCAGAACAGTACAAAAACAAAGACATTCAACATGAATTCTCAGAGCATAGCTCGAACTTCCCGGAAGTTAAGAATTTACCAGAGACTTTGATTAATGAGATTCAGAAACAAATCTCTCTAAAGGAAATTAATGGGAAAATTCAAGAAAGCAAAAATAATAAATCACCGAGTATAGATGGTATTATTAATGAAATACACAAGCTTCTACCACCCACTGCTATATCACTCTTACACAAAGTCCTAAATGAATCTTATTTAGAAGGTACAATTCCACCCTCGTGGAGATACTCACTAATTACTCCCATATTAAAAGAAAATAAAGACTCCCATTTATGCAAATCATATAGATCAATTTCTTTGATTAACGATGATTGCAAACTATTAATGTCTATACTCTTTAGCAGATTTAAGAAATCATTAACCCATCTCATCTCAGAAGACCAAATGAGATTTCTTTATAATAGACATACCCAAGATAATATCCAAAGAATTATAACTACTACAGATATCCTAAATAGAGACAAACAAGAGGCTCTTATAATCACTCTTAATATTGAGAAGGCCTTTGACTCATTAATCCGGAATTATCTTTTTAAAATTCTAGAATTATATAAATCCCCCACTTAATTCATTACTTTTATAAAAATATTTATTATAACAATTTAGCATATGTACAATTAGGTCCATTTACATCAGAATCTATTAAAATGACTAAAGGTACCAAACAGGGATGCCCAATGTCTCCAATTTTATTCGCTTTAGCAATAGAACCCCTTTCTTGGGCAATTCAGTCAGATCCTAAAATTATAGGCCTAAATATAAATAATCAATTTAAATCCAAGATCATGTTATTTGCAGACGGTATCTTGCTTACTTTAATAAATTCCGAAGAATCCTTACAAGAATTAGCTATGCTAGTCAAAATATTTTACTATATTTCTGGTCTTAAAATTAGCAGCTCTAAATCTAATCATATGCTCTTAAATAAAAAAATTCTAATGATAATACTAATTCAACTACTAATTAAATAATTGGGAAACAGGTTTCTTCTTTGAAGTATCTAAGGATTGACCTATGTGAAAATATAGACCTAACTTTAAACACAAACTATAAAAACATTATAAACTCACTAAAAACTCTCATAGAGAAATGGAATAAATTACATCTAAAATTTGAAGATAGATTACAATTAATTAAAATGATCTTATTGCCAAAAATAAATTACATAGCTCTTTCTATTTCTGTATTACCCACTAAAAAACTTTTAAAAGAAATAAACAAAACGCTATTAAAATTTTTATGGTATCCCAAAAAGCGTAGAATAGCTCTAACCAATCATATCAGACCATGGGAGCTTGCATGAATACATTTCCCAGATTTAGAATCCTATATCAAAGCCTCCAACCTAAAAACAATATTAAATTGGATATATCCCAAATATTCTTCGGCTTGGAAAACACAATATATAAGTATTATCCTAAATGAAAATAAACTAATAAAAAAATTACAATTAAGCAAATTAACAAACTTTGGTATGTAATTTGTATTAATATACAGTATTGTTTGTTTGTGTCTTTAGGCTTTTCCCTGTTAGGGGTCGCCACAGCAGAACTCCGGTCTGCTAATGATTGGCAGTTGATTTTTACGTACCGGCTTGCCAGGCCTGATGCACAACCTTCAAAGAAGGTACGCCCATTCACACATGTCTCCACGCAGAAGATGCTCTAGCTGAGAATCGAACCGGACGTCTTACTGTGAGGTGACAATGCTACCGCAGCACCACCACCGCGGGTCTGTATTAATATACAGTATAATACTATTAAATTTACTAACCTAGACTATCATAACTATAAGTCCTTTAGAAGCTTTGTAAATAACAATATTGACATAAAAATATGGATCCAGCTTTTATTCCCCTTTAAAGCTACAAAAAACTTTTTCAGCTCAGTCCTGGGACCTCTCTTGTTCGGTATATATTTCTTGGAGGTACAGGCCAACACGGAAGGACTGTGGCTGACCAAGTTCATAGATGACTGCAAACTGGGCGCCATAATCGACTCTCCAGCCGACACAAGCATCCTCCAAAAGGGCCGCATAGAAACAGTCAACTGGTGCCAGAGCCATGGCCTCAAGCTAAACGCCAAAAAGTGTATAGTCATCCCCTTTGGCAAAAACAAAATGCCCACAAATTGCCACATAGGTGGTAATCCATTAAGTACAGAAGAAGTAATTAGGGACCTGGGGACCCAAGTTGATAGCAATCTCTCATTTGACAACCATGTGGCCAAAGTGGTTAGAAAAACATTTTATATAGCCCACCTAATCATGAAGGGATTCACATCTAGGCCAGGGGAGGTCATCGTGCCTCTTTACTCATCCCTCATCAGGCCCATAATTGAGTACAATGCCCCTTTTGGGATGTACCTTACCAGACACCTGCAGCAACTGGAAAGACCCCAAAAGTACCTCACTAAGAGGATCAAAGGGCTCAAACAGATGCCATATGCTGCCTGGTTAAAGAAACACCAGCTCTACTCAGTGGCATACCACCTGCTCAGAGGTGATCTGTGCCTGACGTATAAAGCCATGTCCAACCCGGAATTAATGGACATGCTGCACCTCAGAAAATCAAAATCCCATCGAGCTACGCGCTTGAGAGACTTGAACCTCAGCACTGAAATAAATAGGACATCCTGGAGGGACAGATTCATAACCCAGAGGCTCCCTTCACTCTGGAATAAAATCCCAGTCCAGGTTAGGCAGAGTCCCTCATTGACTCTCTTCAAGAGGAATCTTGATGAGTGGATGGGAGATCGTAGGTTTACTCCGGGTATCACTTCTGTGTCACTGTTAGACAGAGGCACAGTATACTAACCTCGAAAAAGGGCATAGCAAAATAAATTTAAAATGGGTGGCGAAAGCCAAACACACTTTGGCTAGGCTTATAAATGCCCTAGGGCAGATAGCCTAGTATGAACCTATGAACCTATTAGTATAGATACACTCAGCTATTGGGAAAGGAAAAAATGTACATGCTGGTTTCACTGCACAAAGAATTGAGTTACCATAGATACACAAATTCTGATCAAAGAATATGATCTACCATCATCAGACTGGCTAGTTTTCAATAGTCTGCTTCCATTCACTCAAGATTTATGCAGAACAATACAGAGTTCTTCCTTTAACTCTCCACATAAATGCATAACTTTTATGAATGAAATACTACATGGTGAATTTAATTGGAAAAATGTAATTTCAAAAATTTATAAAATTATTATTACTTATAAGACTACTCCTAATCAGAGGTTTTGGGATTTTGTTACTAAAGACTGTGCATTGTCCCTAACTTCTATGAATAAATCAAATATCTTACATTCTCTTAAATTAACCTCTAACTTACAAATGTCAAAAGTTTTCTTCTGGAAATTTTTGCATAGAGGTTTTTACACGCCTAGTAAGATTGCTAAATTTAACTCCTCAGAGCAGGTGACATGTTGGAGATGCTCTTTAAAATGCAAGACCAATTGGTCTCACATCTTTTATGATTGTTCACACATTAAGAAATTTTAGAATGATATTGAAAATTTTCTCCAAGCCATCTTTACTGATTCCTTTATATTATCAAAACCGTTATTTTTTCTGAATGTAAATGAATCTATTGTATTGAATAACAAAAATAAGTATCTTCTTTGGACAATCCTAGCAGCAGCCAAAAAATGTATTGCAAGAAGATGGAAGTCACCCTCCATTCCAACCTTACAAGATTTCAAGACCCTCTTGGTTGAAGTAGCGTTGATGGAAATAAAAGTTAAAGAAGCAAGAATATATCCCAGAAAATGGGCTAACAATCCCGGGACAAAAGTTTTATCCCTTATTCAGTCATTGAATTTAGATCTATCTCCATCAAATTAGTCACTTTGAAAGTATGAATGAATGAATATTGTACCCTTTTTTATATCTATAACATTTCATACAGTGCCTGAGGCCTTTGTAAAATCTGTACATAGTTTTATCATAATTTGTTGTTTAAATGGTTGTTACTGAAAAATCAATAAAAACTTAAAAAAAAAAAAAAAAGAAAATGAGCAGCGCTAAGAGCTCATTCTCTGACACTTCTTTGAAGAAGGAACTGTAGCTGGTGCCTTCCACTTTACAGGAACTGGCCCTAAAATTGGATAACTTCAAAGACAACCTAAAAAATCTCAAAGAAAGATGCCAGAAGCAAACAGATGCCCTTAAAGAAATGGCCCAACAACATTAGTTAAAAATAACTGACATAGAAACATTCTTAACTGATATAGATGGGAGATTAACAGAAGATGAAACTCAAACTGAATTCCTTCTTAAGCAAAATACCTGGCTATTAACAACATAGATGATTTGTAAAACAGGGAAGCAAGAGCAAATATTAGATTATTTGGACTACCTGAAAAAAGTGAAGGTGAGGACATCATCTCTTTTTTTAAATACTTGGATACCAGAAATGTTAAACGTACAGGAAGGCTTCATGCATGGAACTGGCTTCTTGTATGGAATTGAAAGAGCACATAGAGCAATAGGGAAGCCAATACCAACATCACTTTCATTTGCTCCCAGATCAATTGTAATAAAATGCATATCTTATTTAGACAAAAAACTAGTGTGCATAACTACCTGGAGAAAAAGTCCCTTGAGGTACAAACAGAAACAGATTAGATGTGACAATGACTATTCCACCAAAGTGCTTGATTTGAGGAAGAAATGCTGGCCACTTATAAAACTACTCATGCAGATTAACATCAGACCACAACTAACCTATCCAGCAAAAATTAAAATTGCTGATGAAGTGAGAACTTTTAACAACATAGAAGAAGCTTCCCTTTTCATCCAAAAAACAGCATAATAACTATATTGGAGGAAATGGATTGCTCTTCTCCTCCCTTAAAAAGATCCCCAGAAAAGACTACTTGGTTGAAGTTTAAAAAGAAGAAAAAAAAAGACAGTCTCCACAGCAGCTAATAACATCAATTCTCTCAAAGTATCAACTTCTAAATGATTTATGTTTTAATTATTATGTCATAATCTATTACATTTAATTCTACTTGATCTGGTCATCATTAACACATATCAAGGTCAAAACATATTATTAGCAACATGATAGAGAGAGAGATGCATTCATTTTATTCCTGTTGGAAACATGTATTTAAGATATAAATTTCTAAATAACTTGTTTATATTTAGTATCAACCTCTAAATACTGAAACAAGCATCCTCAGTAATGTTTATATCCATGCTGACATAAATAACAATAACTCTGCAAGATTTATAACCAAACAACAAAGTTTATTTAAACAGTTTAAAATGAATATTTTTTATGTCAGTAAAAGTTCCGTTATATTTAAAGAAGTACTGCCACAAGAAACAACATCCATCACAATGATTAACATAATGCTTGTTCTCACTGCCTTTAACTTGTCACATTTTAAGAAATATCTAGTTCATTGTATGAGCCCGAATCTAAAATATGCTAATCATACACATAGAGATCCATCTAGTATATATAATCAGAATGCTGGAAAGGGGAAAGGAAAGTATTTCTATACATGAAACTAATAACATGCAATGTAAACATTTATTTACTGTTCTGCTGCTTAAAATATGTTTCTCAAGAAAATAGAAGTGCTTAGTATACTGTTTTCATATTTTTAGGAACTGATAACTGTAAATAAACATTTTTTTACTTTATTTAAGCTTCACTTATTTCATACACTTTATGTTCGATTTTTTTTTCCTTTTCACTCAAAATCAAATGATTCCATTTCTAGCAAAGGGATGAAGCTTTTTACATACCTTATGAGGGCTCATGAGCTCCTGTGAAGTACCTTTGCTTACTCACTGCTTAGTAGCTCAGGTTAGGCCTCCTTCACTGTTTTGATGGGAAGTAAGGGGATATTTTAGCAGACATACTTCCCAAGCACACAGTGAATATTGTGGTCCCTCTATGAAGTAAATAGTATCTAGATACATGGGAAACATGAATAGAAGTAAATTTAATCACTATAAACCCTTTAGAGCTAGATTTGGTAAATGAAAACTAATTTAATGCACTAAAAGCAGCATAAACTGAAGATGTAATTAAAATGACCAGAGAAATATGACATATAAGTAAGTGCTTTATGCAATTACTCTGTGATTATCTGCATTTAAAGAAACAGTACATTAAAATATGACTTTTTATTTAAAGGATTCAGTTATGCATTGTTTTATTACAATAACTATATTGTGGAATGTTGTCTATTACAGTTTATAGTGATGCACATAGGAATTTCTGCACTTAATTACACTGAACAGTAATATGTACAGCATGGAAAATGTTTGGAGTAACTATGTATATGTAGCTGCAGTAGTAGACTGGATTATTAAACTGTCAGTATTATACCTATTTCAGTATATCTGATGCAAAAGACAGGGGTAATGATTGTATTCTTAGGTCACAGCTTGTAAAATTAATGTTTCCAGAAGGTTGCTCCTTGTTCTAATTTTATTTTAGTAACTCATTTTGGATATTTTATTTGCAATAAGTCATGCCATAATCCATGTCAAATTAATATAAGCAATGGGATATATATATATATATATATATATATATATATATATATATATATATATATATATATATTACCTTTATTAACAAGTGTTTGCAGTAAGAAATATTAATGGTTTCTTCTTGTTTACATGGTTGTTTTAAGTGTGTATGATCATAACTAACAGGATAGCTGGGTAAATCTGTCTGTTGATAACTTAATAGATTTCTTTAAGTGAGTAGATATTTATTTTATGCATTTTTTAGCCATAACATGAGATGATAGTAACCAATATTGTAAATAACTTCAGTTACTACCTTCCTCCTTTGAGTTTATTCAAGACAGCTTCCCTATACATCATGACATTATTATAAAAGACAGGTTCATCCTATACCTAATTACTGAAATTCTAATTTGTCTTGCTCACCATGGACACTTCACATGGATATATGCAACAAAATTAAATTATAGTATAGCATTGTATTGCTTGCTTTGACTTATGATAAAATTAATATCCAATTATTTCAGCCTGTTAATAAGAAATGTATAAGTAAAACTGACAACAGAAACTGATTGTGCAGTAAGCTGCTGGAAATATAATGATACTGTCCTTGGAAATATATGCTTTATATATGTAGGAAAACTGACTAGAACTACTTGTCGAATAAGAAAGATCAGGAAAGTTTTGATATTTAGAAACATATACTTATGAAATGGCCAATGTCTAGGTTTCCGTGCTTTACTGAAAAATAATAACTGTCAATACTGTTAAGTAATATTCAAAAACACTTAATATGTTTTCTAATACTGAACGTTCTGAGTTTATGGGACTTATTAATTCTGTTGTACTCATGTCAGGAAATACTAAACCTAAGTTGTTTTATGGTAATATATTTTAATTACTAACAGTGTTTATTATTATCATTTTTATTTGTATTTATTATGTGTTCTCATTCACTATTGAATATTTTAGACAAAACAATAGGTCTGTAAGTTAGGTGTACATCTGTTTCTTATAGAGTAACACATAAGAAGGAAAATACTCAGATCTTTCCCTTATAATAATCTGTAAATACAAGTTATAATTTTATTAAAATACTAGTCATAAGATGGAACTAGTGACATATTCCAATCATAAACTATGGAAAGGCTCGCTTTAAACATATATTTGATTGGAAGAAATATCTGACTAATAGAATACCAATTCCTTATAAAGTATACATAAATATTTCTAATGACATTCACTTTGTTTTAATAACAAATTCAAGTTTAGAGTAGTGAACTTTGTAACTTAAGAATATTTAAGAGTTGATTGTTGCAATTATATTTGTGCCATCTCATCTTACAGAAAATATGTTAAAAGGTCTCCGTTAATTCTTATTTAGAGCTCAATAGGGACTGTTTATTTATTTTCTTTGAGTAAAGAAACTTAGTCCAATGGATCAATGCTTATCTATTGGACTAGGAATGTTATTCATTCCATGGCTGAAATGGAAATTTAATATTCTTAGATTTAATATGCGTTATACAACATTTTTTTTTTCAAAATGTATTTTTCTAGGCCTGTTTTAGCACCCACTATGCATTTATATTTATTAATTTATATTTATTTAATTATTTCATTTGAAAGTAAAGGAAACTGGTTTTAAAATCACATCTGCATATATTAATATCTGCCTCACATATGATTTGAGAAAGAGATATTGGGTGATGAGGAAATTATACTTATAGTCAATCTATAACTTTATCCAAAATTTCACATGGATTAATCACTTTTATCTTTAAACATTAACATACTGAACAACCCAAGAAAGATATAAAACTTAATAAGATATTTAAAATTGAATAAAGCTCAAGTGGTCTTTCTCCAAGAAACACACTTCAACACTAAAGATAGTAATATATGGAACCCGGATGATTATTTAATTTTAGCCCATTCATCTTATAAATCTAAGACAACAGGAGTTATGATACTTTTGAAAAAATATTGTTAACCCACAAGTCATTCATAAATATGAAGTTAAAGAAGGCCTTATATCCATCGTTATATTAAAATTTAATAATAGAATCTGGACCTTAGTAAATCTATATTGGTTTATGGGTGTGGGAACTGCTAGAAAGTATTTGGATTTAGTTATCAATAATTATAAAGGAAATTTAATATTAGGGGATTTAAACTGTATTTTGGACAGCTCAGTAACTACTAATAAAATGCCTTTGCATTTATCCTGTACTGCAAAGCACTTCAAGAAGTGGTTTGAATAACCTCATTTATTTGATACCTTTAATATAAAAACAAAACAATTCATTACATTTCTCTCATCAGGATTATAGATTTGATACTCAGGCTAGAATAGACAAAATATATGTTTCACAAGATTTAAACAAAATTTCATACTTCTCCATACTCTCTTGC
Source organism: Protopterus annectens (assembly GCF_019279795.1). NCBI lineage: Eukaryota > Metazoa > Chordata > Ceratodontiformes > Protopteridae > Protopterus > Protopterus annectens. The sequence continues at coordinate 1,829,363,692 of NC_056739.1, forward strand.
CCCATTTTGGATCATAATTTACTTTTTTCTGAAACTTCAAACTGACTATAAAAGATTAATTGTTTCTACAATAATCCCAGCCTACATCACAAAACTTAAAGAATTTAAGCCTTGGTTAACTTCTGATCTCTATTTTTTTCTTGAAACTAATTATACACCAGAGATTAATATTACAATTATCTGGGACTCCTTAAAGTTTTATATATATATATATATATATATATATATATATATATATATATATATATAGATATATATATATATATATATATATATATATATATATATATATATATATGATAAAACTTTAACATGGTTCAAAAATAAGCTTAAAGAATGCAAAGCAGAACTAAAAACATATAATCACAACTGTTATTAATCAACTGCAACAATATAGCAAACATGTCTATTGATAAGAAAAAAGAACTAAATAAAAATTATACTGAAATATTAACACATAAAACTAACTATGAGAAAAACTAAAAATTAACGCTTATGCTACTTCACCTAAACAACTGCACAACTTATCAGTGAGGGCTAAATGCCAGTCAAGGACTAAATGTATTGTAAACATGCTTCATGAAGGAGAAAAAAAGATAGTATCTGATATAGGAGACATTCCTGATGCCTTTAAATGTAATTTCTCTGAGGATTATAAATCAAGCACTCTAGTAGATAGCTTCTTATATTTGGATTCAATTGCTTCTAATATTAAGAAAATTCCAGACAAAATAAAACCATCCCTTCAAAATAAAATAACATATCAAGATGTCATAGACAATATTAAAGAAAGTAAGTTTAATAAAGCACCAGGAATTGATGGTATCATTATAAAAATGTATAAGCTTTTTTCCCTTCTGTTGCCTCCTTTTTTCAAAAAACACTAATTGAAGTACAGACACAGGGAATCATACCACCTTCCATGAAATATGCTTTAATTACTCCAATTATAAAATAAAATAAAGATCCCAACCATTGTAGCTCTTATAGATCAATATACCTGTTAAATAACAATATAAACTACTTTGTCCATACTAGTTAATACAATAAAAATTCCACTATCACAGATTATAGATGAAGATCAAATGGTGTTTATTAATAATAGACACACATATGATAATACTAAAAAAGAAAAAAATGTAGTAGATGCTGTAACCACAACAAATAACCAAAAATACCAGCACCGATAACAAGGACACAGGTCGACAACTCAGAACTGAGGAAGTCAAACTACCTTTTGATGAAAGCGCTTAACTTCAGTTATAGTTTTGTGTCAATAAACGGATGTTAGAAGGAGTTGTTGACCTGTGTCCTTGTTATTGGTGCTGGTATTTTTGGTTAATACTAAAAATGTACTAACCCTCATTGAAATATTAAATACAGAAAATCAAGAAGCTCTAATAATTGGTTTAGATATAGAAAAAGCATTTGACTCATTACATTGGAATTATTTATTTGATGCCGCGGTGGTGCAGCGGTTAGAGTTGTCGCCTCAGAGCAGGAGGTTCTCATGTTCAATTCTTGGCTGGAGCACCTTCTGTGTGGAGTCTCATGTCCTACCCGTGGTGGAATGATGCTAAAGACATGCAGGTAGGTGCGAGCGTGAATGGGCATGCCATCTTTGAAGGCAGGGCGTTGGGTTGGTAACTCGGCACCATAAAAATACACTGCCAATCATGAGCAGACCGGAGATCCGCTGTGGTGACCCCTAACTGGGAAAAGCTGAAAGACATTGGAATTATTTATTTAAAGTATTAACTTTATTTGATTTTCCTCCTTGCTTTTTTTCACTTTTAAGGAATATATATAAAAAATAATCTAGCCTATATAAAATTAAACCTATTTATTTTGTAGTCCAATCTTATAACTAAGGGCACCAAACAAGGCTGTGCCATGTCCCCAGTTCATTTTGAGATAGCTAACATTTTGCCATGTTATTAAGGAATGATCCAAACATAAAAGTTGTAGACATATATAGTCATTATATCTCTAAGATAATGTTATTCACAGATGACATGTTACTCACTTTATCTAATTTTAAAACAACTCTAAATGAGTTAGATCTCTTAATAATGAATTGTTATTCAGTTTCTGGTTTACACTTTAATAAACAAAAATCAAAGGTCTTGTTTTTGAATAAAAAGAAAAAAAATACAAGCTGGCAAAAATCACATTGTTGGCAACCAAGTACCTAATTTGGACTATTTAGGCATCATTTTTGCACCACTGTTGAAGAAACAATAAACATGAATTATAATAACATTATAAAAAATAAAAATGCATATGGAAATGTGGAATGAAATGTTTATAACCTTTAAGGACAGATTACAACTAATAAAAATAATACTTTTACCAAAAATATTATATATCTCACAAGCCATATCTATGATCCCAAAAAGAAAATTTCTTAAAAACATAAACTCTCTTTTGTTAAAATTTTAATGGTTTCCAAATTAAAACAGAAGAGCTTTTACTCATCATGTTAGACTTTGGGAACAAGGAGGAACTAAATTTATTGATATAGAAGCATATATCAAGGCCTCTATAATTAGAACCATTATAAATTGGGTAGACCCCATTTATACTTCAAACTGGAAGTGCTTTCATTTAACCATATTATTAAATGAAAGTCGTACTTCAGTTAACTTTCCACAAACTAATCAATTTAATAAGTTATGGTATGCCCTATGTTTTAGTATACAATCTAATATATCTCCATTATTTTATTTATTTATTTATTTATTTAGTTTATTTTACATTTGTTAACCGGGGGTGTCTGACTGAGCTGAAAAGGCCCTTTTTCAGCAGAGGCCTGGGGAGAAAAGCTCCACACAGAAAAATTACAGATACATTTAGATATTTAAACTTGAACAGTATACACACAAATTACAATAGACATGTTTTTACAGTGGTATGCAGCACATCAACAGTTACAGTGGAGAGAACAAACAAGAAAATATTAATTTAAAAATAAAGATAATAGATTTGTGGTGTACAGCTGAAATTTGGAACATAGGTAGAATACATGCATAGTACACAGGTACAGTACATACATTGTACATTAGCCAGTGTTTGTGAGTAAAAGTGAAAACTATTATCAAGTACTCTGGGTTTAGTATGTGTACTTTATCTGCTTTCATTAGCCTGGGGAGCAGTCATACATATATTTAGGAAATTTATTAACATGGAAATAGAGATCATCATTTGGTTTGAGGCATTGATTCCCTTTAATATTACACAAAATTTACTGACAGATTGCACAGAAGCACTTTTAATATCTGGGAATCTAAAAACTTCATATGTTGCCAACATTGTATGAATGAACATAATGTATTAAATAGACAAGACATTGTAATGCAATTTAAATTATCATTTCAAGATTGGATGCTTCTGCAAAGTGTTCTGTCATATTCCCATGATTTATGCAGAATAATTAATAGTTCTTTCAAAGGAAAACCAAAGTTTGTCATCTAATCTATTTATATGAAATTGTTTATAATGATTTCAACTTGAATAACATCACCTTGTCTGTATAAAATATTAATAACATATAAAACAAAACCTCAAGACAAATATTGGAATTATATTACTAAGGGGCATTCCTTATCTTTAACTACAGAAATTAAAAATAATCTCTTGCTTTCTGTTAAATTAACCTCTTGGTCACAACACTGGGGAATTTATACCTGGAAATTTCTCCATAGAACATTCCTAACACCAGATAAAATAGCCAAGTTTAGTACATCTAATAACATTTTATGTTGGATATGTTCTCAAGTGTGCAAGGTGGATTGGATACATATTTTTATGAGTGCACTAGTATAAAACAATTCCAGAATTATATTAATATTTAAACAAGCTCTATTCACAGATTTGTTTATATTGTCTAAAGCTTTAGTACTATTTAATATAAATGAAGGTCCTCATTTGAAGAGGGACAATCTTTATTTATTGTGGACCATTCTAGCAGTTGCTAGAAAGTGCATAACAAGGAAATGGAATTCCACTTCACCACCCATCCATGGAAGAATTTATATCTTGAATGAAAGACAAAGCACAGAAAGAGATTAGAATTAAAGAACTGAGAATCTATCTGAACACGTTAACAAATAATCCTTGGAGAAAAGTACTAAATCTTATTGAAAATCTACAGTTGGACTGTGGCTCTCTCTGATTACTGCAAATGCTTTACTTAATTGTATGTTAGTGTATGCCTTTTGAATCAAACTGTTTTCATTTATTCATTTTTCCTGCAGGCCAAATATCGGGTATGGAATTATTTAGGTATTAGAATTTTGATTATGTTGTATCTGCAATATTTTTATTTGGTTGAAAATAAAAATTACGTAAGTAAAAAAAAGTAGTATGCATCTAGTTTTCAAATTACATTCCATTGGTTTCTACTCTACAAACTCTTCTTAAAGAAATAAAACTTAATTTATGTGCATGATGACAGGAGACAGAAAATTATGTGCCGATCAACATAATGAACCACCTTGCATTCAACACTCACACACAGGATTTCCAGAGTAGGGATAATGTTGTAATCATACTAATGTGTTGTATGACGGCACACCAAGCTTTCATGGCCTCCTCCATTCATATACTAGTTATGACTTACCAGGCTCGAGCAGGAGTCAATTTTGGAAGAAGATGAAGACAGACTACTGTCCAGAAATGTGGGACCACATGATATTACAAGTGCTTCTCAAGAAAGTACTGTAATTAGTCTGGTAGAATAAGCACAAGAGATCTCATGCTTGGCTTGTTAGCGTTCATCTACACCTACCAGGACCTCTCATTCAAGGTTCTAATTAGATTCATGCAGCACTGTCAGATTAGTCTTTGCAGGATCACCTGCATCTAGTAAGTCACGACATCAGACCAACTCACAATCCAGCTCACATGACAGCTTCTCTTCAGAATCACTTCCACTGTCATCTAGCCTATCTTTAGGAGATGCGTATGATCTATTTGATCTTGATTTACTATGAATCAACAGTGATGATTCTGTTACTTGTAATTTGACATTCAGAAAGACAGGTGAATGTTCAACTCAAAGGAAGGATTAGTGCCTAGGACACTTTTCAATACTACATACATGTTTCATCCTTTTAAAGGATCGTGGAAACTAGGAAAATAAATCTGTATGACATAATGTAAGATTGCAGTCATTAACACCAATTCTCTATGCATTAACTTTTTTATAGCTGGAAGTTACCTATAACTTCAAAGTAGTGATATACAAGTTTTCATGAAAACATTTAGAAAATTACAGATTAAAATGAGTATCCTGCCATATGAACAAGCACTGCTGCCACTTAACTCCAATTACTGCACAAATTATGACATATTTTGTCTATAAATAGCAAATTATTTTGTATGACAAAATAAAATAATCTGATATGCAGTACCACAGCAAATATACTTTAAACTATGAAAGCATTGCATAATATCTAAAAAAAACAATATGATATGTTTCAATCAAATGCAAGGTATGAACTTGTGTTAACTACTGAATTAAGAGTTTGTGCTAATTATACCACATAAGGACATTCAGTATATGCATACTTAGGTGCACCACTTCAGTGAAATGCATTGTACAAAACAAATAGAGTTGTAATTATTATTTATGTAATGCCTTCCGACATCACTGAACAGGAGTCAATGAGCACACAGGCATGACTTTTACAAACATTATAAATAACTCTTCTGAAATAAAAAAGAAATTATTTAAGGTGAGAGAGAATGTCAGATCCAACAGTGACTGCAGACCATGCACCATACAGCATAGCCCACAGATATCACCTGCAATCATCAGTTATACTCTTACTTTTTTGCAAGAAGGGAAAGACTAATCTGAATGTCATGGCCCATAGTTCTAGAATAAAGACCACCTCTTTACCTGCATAGCTATATAACATGCATGATCCTACAGCATGGGGTCCCTTACAGTAGCTGTCAGCTTGTCATCTTTACTCATATTTGGAACAGAACTGGGAGCTGTGGTAACATATCTGACTTCATCACCAGACTGGTGCATGATCTTGTTATGCAGAATGTGACATTCAGTAAACATCCTGCACTCTGTAGCTGAATCATACAAAAGGACACCCCCGACTCATCCAGACACCTGAAACGGCTCTTTAGAAGGCTGAAGACCCTCTCAATAACAATACATATCTGGGTTGGGGATGTTTTCTAGGTCTCTTCTGCAGCTCCATTTGGATTTCTCACAGGTGTCATGAGCCATGGCTCCAGTGGGTATCCAGCATCACCTGAAGGACAAAAAAAGAAAGAGAGAGAAAGAGAGAGAGAGAGAAAGAAATGGGAGATGACAAAACAAAGAACAAATTATTTATTATTATTATATTATGATTCAACAGTACATTTCACCATGAATAACTATTTAAATACAATGGAAAAGAAGGGAAAAATAACTTATCAACAAGAGGACTACTGGGCATTCTACCATGTAGAAAGAGGTGAAGAGTGAGCTAGTATGCCAGATATGGGAATCCTATGCACTGCCAGGATTCTGGGCATAGGCATTGGTAATACACTCCCATGCATCACACACTACCTGGCAGTTGACAGAATGGTAGCCCATCCTGTTGCACTAAGACTCTTATAATGTCACTATCCATGCTGAACCTATCCAGTATCTGCTAATTATTAAAGTTATAATGATTTATTCTCTATACATATCTCTGCCTTCTTGGCTACTGGGGCAATTTTTTTTTGTTTTTGCTCACCCAAGACAAACAAATCACACCTAGAAATAGCAAGGCTAGCAGAATGACATAATTTTTATGGACTGCAATATATTTAGGATTGGCAACATTTTTCTTTATATAACATATCTGTAGACAGAATGGAAAAGGGGTAGGATTTCACTATAAATCGCAAACAGCTGAAAAAATGCTTCATTTAGCATACACTGGGTTACATCATTCCACATTTACATCTCATTATGAGTTCATTTGCTTATACTCATTTGAGGCCAATGCACACTAGTGAGTGTAAATAACTTCTATGAATTGCAGCTGAGTTGTGCTCATTTGCAGAAAGTGAGGCTAGCCTTAATACATCTTCACAATGACTATGAATACGATCCTACATCTCTCAAAAAACATCAACTGGTCCTACCTTTCCCTCAAAGCAGTATCTACCAGCTATATCAAATCTCTACTCTCCAAGCTTAAACCATGCTCATTATTAGCTGATAACATCCCCTCATATTTCCTTCAAATAGCAGGTGACTCTCTCACTCTCCCTGTCTCTATCCTCATCAATCGGTATATCTCTGAATCAATAGTCCCTTCTATCCGGAAACAATTCTACACACTACCTATTCACAAAGGAGGTAACTCCTCAGATATCACCAATTTCAGACCTATTGCTATCCTCTCCCCTCTCTCTAAAGTTCTGGAAAAATGTGTTCACAAACAAGTCATGCAATACCTTATACAGAAAAATCTCACACCCACTCAGCATGGTTTCTGACCTAAACATAGCACTACCATAGCCCTATTATCCTTCCTTAACACAATTTCTCTAGCCAGAGACAACCACAATTTAGATCTGTTAGTAACAACCTGCATTTAATTGCTGGAACCTGTGTTCTGAGAGACTGCCTTCCAATCTATCTGCAAATATACAGAGCTGAGAATATATTTTTTTTTGGTTTTAGAGTTTGCACTGTTAATTGTTGCTTAGATCTCTGTTAAACTGTCGTCTCCCTGTTCTGAGAGACTGCTTTCCAATCTATCTGCAAATATACAGAGCTGAGTATATTTTTTGGTTTTAGAGTTTGTACTGTTAATTGTTGCTTAGATTTCTGTTGAAACTGTTTTGTCCTACCCACCCTTCCTATTTCTGGCTTGTAGCTTAAATTTGGTGGCTTTTGCAGTTGCCTGCCCCACTGTAGATTTGATCTGGGTCACTCCCCCAATCCCATCTCTTTACCACATTCTACCTAATAAAGTCTTTCTGCACTTGTTTTTAGTCCTTTTTAATTTAATTGCATTTTTTAAACTGTGTTTGGTCTAATATCGCTACATACTCAAGTGGGCTAGCTTGCACTGCATGTGAATTGTTTTTACTACTGTTATAGCTACTTTTCTGTAACAAAAATAAATAAATAAATAAAAACTGTAAGCCTGTTTCCTACCATTCCTGTAACTAGTGTTCCAGATACAGATTTGCTGTATCCAGGACTGTATGTAAGTTTCTGAGCCCCCCAAGCATTTCTGTATTGGAGGGAAGCCTTCTAGCTTATCAGTGGGAGTGGTAAGCACTAGATAACCTGTCTACCACATAAGGAGTGGTTCTGGCCCAGAAATTGTAGTTATTGGCTGTTTGGGCAATCTCTTCCATCTCTCTCAACTTTCTGATTTGAAAGCCTGCATTTGCACTTGTTTCTGTCCTGTAACTCTAGTGCAGATACAGATTCTTAGTTTTAGCACTTAAATTTGCTTATTCGTGCTGAGCACTTGTTCAGAACTTGTAAGCGCTGGGTGGGCTACTAATTGCTATAGCACTCAACCTTCCTCATTACCTAGAGGAAAACAGTTTTTGTACTTACTTTTCTCAGTTGCTTAGAGAAAAACAGCTCTTGTACTCACTTTCCTCACTTATCTAGAGGAAAATAGTTTTTTATTCAGGCATGTCCAAGGGCAGCTCACAGTCTTCTCTCCTGTCTATCTGATGAATCTGGGCATCTTGAGGCAATGTAGAAATTGCCTTATGTACACAGACAACCCTCTCCTCCTACCACCCAACACTACAACCTGTGACAGATGCACTTATCTAGCCAAACTGGAGGTAAAGCTCTCTCCATCCAAGACTGAACTTGACAGTCATGAGGAAAAGGTAAACATTTGCACCACACCACACTCATCACATAGTCTCACTAAATCTACCCCACCAAAATCCACACATAGTAACACAAAAACATTCGCGGAGACTCTCAATAATAATCTGTCTAAGCAACAGAGACCTCCAAAGCAGAAACGCAGGCAAACTCTATCTCCTAACACAACCCAAATGACACCTAGCCCACAGACTCAGTGTGCCACTCAACCACAGCCAATAAGGCAAAACAACATACCCAACACACTAGTCGTAAGTGACTCTATAGTCAGGCACACTGATGTCCCACTCACCAGGCTAAACAAGGAGAAGGTTACTGTCAGCTGGCTGTCGGATGCCAGGATCCGCCACATAACCCACGCACTCAGGTCACTCCACAACAAGTACAAATATGACTCTGTCATTGTCCATGTTGGTGTGAATGACCTGAAATCTACCTCCCTGGACTACATGAAAAGAGACATGGAAGATCTCTCTGATCTTGTAGCCCAGGCAGGTATGACCCTAACCCTGAGTAGCATTCTACCATCACCCAGAATGATACTGCAGTACAAGGACAAAATGATTGACTTCAACAATTGGCTAAGCTTCTGGTGTCATTCTAAGGGGATCCAGTATCTGTCTGCTTGGGATGACATGGTTGACAGACCACGATGTTTTGCCACAGATGGCCTGCACCTATCGCCCCTGGGATTCTGGATACTGGCTAAGGCTCTTGCTGTCCCTATAGTGCCTTTTTTAGGCAAGGTACAAATGACAAATTCACCACCGTAGCAGGAACAGGCAAGCAAAAACTGGGGGTAATGCTACTCAATGCTAGAAGTCTAAATCTCAAAATGCACTCACTCGAGGCACTCTTTAAAATGGAAAACATTGATATCTGTGTAGTGACTGAGACCTGGTTCAAGGCTCCAGAGAGCACCCCTGCACTACCAGGCTATAACTCATACCACACTTTTCGGCTATGTAACCTGGACCAAAACGCTAAAGGCGGAGGTGTGTCCATACTCATTAAGGATATCCACACCTCCAGGCTAGTTGCTTAGCATAATGCATCCGAGGTTATCCAAGTGCAACTAACTCTGGGCAAAACTGCAATCCAAATTGTAGCTTGCTACAGATCCCCCACCATGCCCCAGGATTCCCATTCCTCTTTTCTTGATGTACTGGAAAATATTAGGGTTGAACAAAACACCCTAATAATGGGTGACTTCAACTACTCCACCATTAACTGGGAAAACTACTCATGTACCAACTCTTTAGCTCAACGCTTTCTGGAATTCATAAACTCAAATGCCCTGGATCAACTTATCCACACCTCCACCTGGGGCAACAATATCCTAGACCTAGTCATTACCAACATGAGTGACCGGTTTTCCACACCTGAAGTCAACTCCTCATTGGTACGATCTAACCATAAGCAAATCACCCTTGATATTCACATCCCTCCCCCACCCCCCATTAAGGAAACCATGGTAAAAAACTTCTCCAAAGCCAACTTCATGCTTCTTAAGACAGAAGTGGTGAACTTCATGACACTCATGCAGATGGACAATACAGTTACGACTGCTGAATCCTACACAAATTCACTCTATAAGCACTTACACAAGTACATGGATCACGCTATCTCAAACAGAAACAAGACGCTATCCTCCAAAAAAATGAAGCCAATCTGGTGGTCCCTTGCCATAAACAAACTGTATAACAGAAGGAAGAAACTATTGCAAAAAAGAGTAAAATCCCATGAGTGGAGGAGCTCCCTGGAAAGCCTCAGTAAGAAGCTGAGATCCCTTACAAGATCCTCCAAAGCTAGCTATGAAAACAAAATCACTACTAATTCTAAGGACAACCACAAAGCATTCTATAGCTATATCAAGAATCTCGATGGCAACACCCAGATCTGCTCTGAGTTACAGCACAATGGCATGAAAATTACAGAACCAACTGATATTGCCAACATCCTGCCAGATAGGTTCAGTGCTAACTTTACCCCCCCACCCCCCACCCCCTAAAGGGCCCATATCTATACAGGAGGAATGCAGAGTCCCTGTAATCACAACTATGCAGGTAAAAGCTTCACTCTCTAAAGCCAAAAACACAGCATCCATGGGACTGGACAACATCCCAGGCTGCGTTTTACACGAACTTCAGAATGAACTGGCTCCCCACATAAGCACCATGTTCAATAAAAGCCTCACATCAGGCTTTGTGCCCACTGAATGGCACACAGCAACAGTTATCCCACTCCACAAAGGTGGAGCCACCACTTACCTCGGGAACTATCGACCTATTAGCTTGACGAGCCTGGTCTGCAAGGCCATGGAAAGTATCATCATGGAACTCATTAACAAAGACATTGGTAACCTCCAAACTCTTGATCCCACCCAGTTCAGGTTTGTGAAAGGCAGATCATGCCTCATGAACCTAATCGACTTCTTTGAGGCAGTCAGCAAAGCCGTAGATGAGGGTAAGGTGGTTCACACAGCCTATCTTGACCTTGCCAAGGCTTTCAATACCATCCCCCCTTCTGGAATTATAGCTAAACTCACTAAACTAGGTATAATTCCCTACATCACAAGATGGATAGCCAACTGGCTCACTGAGAGAACCCACACTGTAAAAGTTGCAGACTCCAAATCTGACCTCAAAGCAGTGACAAGTGGAGTACCACAGGGTTCCGTCCTGGGACCTCTCCTGATTGGTATCTACTTCCCTGAAGGACAGGCTAACACAGAAGACCTCTGGCTAAGGAAGTTCACAGATGACTGCAAACTAGGAGCCATAGTCAAGTCCCCAAATGATGTGGACATCCTACAGAAAGGCCTCGCTGAGACAGATGCCTGGGTCAGAGCCATGGTCTCAAGCTCAATGCCAAAAAGTGCAGTGTCATCCCCTTTGGTAAAAATTATGTACCCATGACCTACCACATAAGCAGCAATCTACTTAACACTGAATGTGTGATAAGAGACCTTGGGACCCAGGTGGACAGTAGTCTCCCCTTTGATAGTCACGTTGTCACAGTAGTCAGGAAATCCTACATGGCACACCTCATCATAAAAGGATTCTCATCCAGGAAAAAAGAGGTCATTGTTCCTCTCTACTCGACACTCATTAGACCCATTATAGAGTACAATGCCCCTTTTGGAATGTACCTCACAAGACATCTGCAGCAGCTGGAAAGGCCACACAAGTACCTCACAAAGAGGATTACTGGCCTCAAACAAATGCCATACACTGACCATCTCAAAAAACTCCAGCTTTACTCCGTAGCATATCGCCTACTCCAAGATGATCTCTGCCTAACATATAAAGCTATGGCAAACACAGAGCTGTTGGACATGCTACACCTAAAGCAATCCTAATCCCTCCGAGCTACATGCTCTAGGGACCTAAACCTTGTCACCACAATAAACAGGACATGCTGGAGGGATAGATTCCTGTCCCAGAGACTTCCCATACTCTGGAACAGGCTACCCATCTATGTCAATCAAAGTTCTTCATTAGCACTATTCAAGAAAAATCTTGATGAGTGGATGGGAAATAGGAAATACACCCCGGGGGTTCACTTCTGTGTCTCTGCTCGACAGTGACACAGGAAAATAACTTTCTTGGGTGGCGTAAGCCAGGGAACCTTGTTAGCTAGGCTTACGTAGGCCCTTGGGCCGATAGCCTAGTACCTACCTATGAACCTATGAACAAACTTATCTCTTGCTTATTCTTGGACCTCTCAAAGGTTTTTGTCCCGTCCCCCCTTTAAACAACCACACCAAACACATAAAGCTATTTGATGACCTTTATTAAACTCTATTATACAATGAACATATACACACAAAAACAACATTAGTTATCTTCCTCAGCAACGATGATCTCAGGGCAGCATCACCACTCACCCTGGATGAATTTACCTCAGGGCAGCGTACATACTCACCCTGATACCTCCTCCACTGGGGCAGCATACCTACTCACCCCACATAAAGAGGCAACATACCTACTCACCTCTCCTCCAGACCAAATCATTAACAAATAACCACCTTCTTTAGAGGAGGAACAGAAGAGGACAATCCTGTCCCCTTTCTCCACCACCAGCCTTGTCCCAGGCTGTTCACCCTCCTAAACCCTAGCCACAATCATATCCTCTAAAAAGAGCTTCAAATGCAAATTAAAAAGATCCAATCTTACGTCATTAAGGTGTACTCCATCCGTTCGGTAGCAAGACTCCTCTCCATCCCCAAAATCACTATGGTCAATGGTAGGCATCCCTAAAATTCTTATCTGCCTAGCCAGCCTTTGGTTGATGCAACTTCTGACCCTTTCAATTGTCCTATAACTATATACAGTCCTCCAACACAAATGAGGAACCAACTCCGACCACACAATTTCCATACCTGGGTACAATGTCTGTAATCTCATCAAATCCTGAAGAATAATGTCCACTAATTGTTTTTTGGAAAAAATGTCCAAGTCATTGCCCCCCAAATGAAGGATTAGTATACAAGGACAACCCACCTTCAATTTAGCCCTCTCAAATTCATGCAACAGCCCATCCCACCTAAGACCCCTAACACCATGCTAAGTCACTGACAACCCTAAATGTGATAAACCCAAATTTTCCACATCATCCCTAACTAAAGCATGCTTCTCTACCCAGTGGATATACGAATGCCCAAAGATGATAATGTGCTTCCCTAAAAGAAAAGAAGAGAAAATTAATAATCAGACCACAACTTATCTAATATAAGACAAAAATACATTTGAAGACCACCTCCCCACTCTCAATCAATTCAATGGAACTACCCTCTCTAGCTAAATCTGAGGGTCTACCTATCCTGAATGAGTGATCTGCAAACCTCTCTGCCAGAAATCACATGCAACGTAAAACCCTCCTCACCAAATTTATGAATCTACTACTCGATACCACCATCCATTGAACAAAAAAATAACTGATCCACACTCCCCTTCCAACTCTTCAAAAATTCTTTAGCCCACGTTACTGGGCAAAGGCAAGAATTCCTGTCAGGTTTAAGCACCACCAAACATCCCCTACACAATTGATCTCTCTTACTCCTCCTTAATGCAATAGTAACCTCACCCTCCCCTATGATAACATCCTTTCAACATAACGAGCCTAACAACTCTGAAATACGGAAAGCACCAAAATATAACCATGTACATAATGCACCCCACATAAAGTCATCCTAAGACCCCCTTGTAACAAACCTAACCCTCTCAACAAAACTTTCAATATAACCCTCGTAGGTGGCCATCAAATATCCCTACGTTCCACCAGCACTCTCCCACAACCCCTCAACATACACCCTAATGTCCAAGACTTAGTGAAATCCTGCAACCTTGCTACCTTAGCAAAAATGCTAATTGCAGCCAAATCCACCTTAACTGTCTGCAAAGCCTTGCCTAGCCTCTAAGCACGAGCTACATATCGCAATAGTAATTTCTCCCACCATACCCCTTCCTCTTCTGGCAGCTGAAAAAGAAACTGATTAAAATCAGTCAGACAATCGACAGATCTGTGAAGTGATCAGGAAATTCTGTTCAATTCTGACAGCGGATGATAAAATAAAGAACATCGTTGGAGAGAGACCCAGGTTTCTCTATAAGAATAAAAAGAACATCAAGAGATTACTATGCCATAAAGATGGCTTTAAACGTGGTGGTTCACTATCAGACCACAAGGGTACTTTTAAATGCTGCAGATGCAAAGCTTGTTCTTACTTAGATACTAGTAATACTTTCCTCCACCCAGTATCTGGACGTAACTTTCATTTCGATGTTTATGCTGATTGTACTACTAGCCACATTATCTATTTGGCTACCTGTCGCAAGTGCCAAGCTTTTTATCTTGGTAAAACTGACCAATGACTGAAGGATTGTATTCTACGACATGTCAGAGACATTGATCAGAAAGTTCCACATAATGCCGTAGCAGCACACGTATTGGTCCATCCTACGCATAATTTCTTGTTTAAAGCTGTGGAAGTGGTCACCCAAAACATCAGGGAAGGAGATGTCCACAACAGGACAGAATTAAGAGAGATCTTTTGGATCTATAATTTTAGAGCTAATCGACCCCCAGGTCTTAATACAATAGTACCTCTCAGACCTGCTCTAAAATCTAGAAGAAACTTACTCCATATCAATACATGATTCTAGCATTTTAACATTGAACTACATTATAAGAGACAAATTTCCACTTTGAACATTTATTTTTGTCCTGTGCCTTTAAGAACACTAAAGACAATCAGCTACCAGCTCTTGATTGTGTTTCCTTTATAAACAGGAAGAGCTAACCACATTTTTATACGATCTGAAGAAGGCATCTGCCGAAAGCGCTCATCGTTTGGACAATTTCATCTTTTCAGCTTTTTTACGCTCCAGTGAAGTATATGTTTTTGTCAGCTTTGCTTACAAAGCAGCTATCAATTGTGCTATTAACTGTGCTTTAACAACTTGAAGCCCAAAGTTGTGTATGTTAATTACTAGGCTAATTATTTCAGTGAAGCTTGCATTTTGTCAGCTTCTCTTTTTAAGCTTTCAATAAATTGAGTTTTAACAGCCTGAAGTTTGAAGCTGTGGATGACAACAGTTCAGTGAAGTTTGCATTTTGTCAGCTTCTCTTTTTAAGCTTTCAATAAATTGAGTTTTAACAGCCTGAAGTTTGAAGCTGTGGATGACAACAGTTTGTATACTCAACTATTTTCAGTTCATCATATTCTAGTGAAGTTTACATCCTGTCAGCTTCACTTTTTAAGCGATTAATAAATTGTGTTTTAACAGTCTGAAGCCTGAAGCTGTGGACGACACCGAAGGTCTTTTTTCTTTCTTAATATTAAACAATGTGATGCTTTATATAATTTAAGGAATAATGTAAGGTTAGTCATTACTAAGGCTGATAAAGGGGGTGTGATTGAGGTGTGGAATAGTAGTGAATATGACAATAAAGTTAGAAGACAACTTAATGATAAAATTGCTTACAGCAAGTTACCATTTAACCCTGTTTCTTCTTTCAAATTGTTTACTGACAATTTTTTTGATGAAAGCAAAAAATGATGATTTGATTAATGACTATGTAGTTCAACAGCTGATGGTAGATGATCCCCAGCCACCCTACTTTTACTTCCTGCTAAAGATACATAAATCTAGAAATAACCCCCCCCCCCCCCGGCTGACCAACTGACTCGGGTAGAGGATCTGTTACTGA
This sequence comes from Protopterus annectens, assembly GCF_019279795.1. Taxonomy (NCBI): domain Eukaryota; kingdom Metazoa; phylum Chordata; order Ceratodontiformes; family Protopteridae; genus Protopterus; species Protopterus annectens. The sequence goes on from NC_056739.1 coordinate 1,829,379,782, forward strand.
ATTCTTGTCAGTTTATCTAGAGGCTAAGTTTAAACCATTATTAACATTAGTGAGAGCATGTATTAAAGATACAAGGTAATTTTTATCATTGATAAATGATGTGCAAGTACCACCAAATGCCTATTTGAGTATGTTTGATGTACAATCACTTTACGCTAGTGTTTCACATGATGGAGGCATAATGGCTGTTAAATATTGGTTAAATGAGTCTAGCAAACAAGACAAACCCTTGCAAGTTCAGAAAGAAGGCTTTGTCTATTTCAGCCAAAACCGGTCTGTTTGTGCCTTACAGGACATGTTGTATTAAACTTTAAATTTTCTACAGACATCACTATGTGCTGGCCTTGTGTTTCTCCATTAAATGAGTCTAGGGGATATGCTGATAAGGAAATTGAATTTTTGATTATACTATTGAGACTAGTATTAGAGCATAACACTTTTTTTTACAAGAATGGTTGGTACTTACAGATCAAGGGCACTGCTATGGGTGTGACTTTTGCACCCATTTATGCAGACTTATTTATGGGATATTTAGAATGTCAACTTATATATGATAGTAATAACCCATATATTAAAGTTCTGAAGCTGTGGCAATGTTATATGGATGACTGCTAGTGTATTTGGAATGGGCCAGTGGATGTTTGGCATGATTTTTCCAAATATCTGAATGCAAATTGTTTTGTTATTGTCTTTTCAGGCAAAATACAAATGTTTAACGTTGACTTTTTAGATATGAACATTTCTAAATTGATTGATGGTACTATGGCTACGAGTTTATATCGAAAACCATTTACTAAGAATTCGATTTTGTTAGCACCTAATTGCCATCCTAGTCACATTATTAGGAATATACCACAAGCTCAATTTTTGAGACTTAGAAGGTTGTGTAGTTCTGACCAGGAAATTGAAATTGAGGCCCTTAAGATGAGTGATAGATTTTTAAAAAGGGGATATGAGGACAGTTTGATTAACAAAGCCCATAATGTTGCCTCTTGTTGTAACAGAGAAGACTTATTGAGATCAGAGTAAAACTAAGGCTGATATGCCTGTCTATGATATAACTCCAAGATTCATAACTATCTATGGCACCAATACCTTTAAAATTAAAGAAGTTATAAATAAATATTAGGATATTTTGAAATCTGATCCATTTTTAATCAAGTGTTGGGGAAACGTAGTTTTGGCTATAGGAAAGGAAAAATATTGGTGAGTTTTTATCTGGGTTTAAGAAAAGCAAATGTATGAATCTTGGATTTCAAAAAAATGAACCTAGGAGATGTACTTTTTATGGGAATTGTACATACTGTAAGGTGTTATCCAAAATGAAGTCCTTTACTTCCATCTATACCAACAAAGTATTTGATATTTGATCTTTAATTGCATGTTATACAGAATGGGTGATTTATATGGTGGTGTCAGTGTGGTGCTTTCTATGTTGGACAGACATCATGACCATTTAAACACAGAGTAGTACTGCATGTTAGTGATTTAAACTATAAGTGTACTAGGAGTGTCCTTTATAAGCATATGATGGAACATAAGGGGCCACATTTTATTTATGTTAGTATTGATTGTGTAAGGGGTGATGGTTTATCTGTGATTAAAAAACATCAAATTTTGGATAATAAAGAAAGAATATAGATCATTAACTTGGGGGCCTTATATAAACCTGGACTGAATGAAAGTTACTAAGTCATTAATTTATATATACTACAGATTAGTGTGTGTATTTCTTAGTAGATGTTTTTCTTAGTAGATGTTAAAAAGTAGGTCTGAATTTTTTTGTTTTTTTCTGTGTTTTTTTTCTCTCTCCTGGATTATGTAAAAAATGGCACTTTGAATGTCTTGAGCACTTAGCATACTTGACCTTTAAAAGTATTGTGAAGCTGGATTATTTCCTGTATGCACTGAGGATTCCAGGGGGCGGAACCGGTCTATTTTTTCCTTGTCGTTGGCTGGTTGTTATCAGTGTATCTGACCTACTGGGAATTATTTATAGTTTTCTACTGTTTTTGGAAGGATTCCACTTAATTTGTGTGGAACTGTGGAACTGTGGAATTACGGCAAACTAATCGAATACAATAAATGCTTTTTTTTATCTAGAATGTTTTGAAGTGCTGGAATTACTACAGATATATATATATATATATATATATATATATATATATATATATATATATATATATATATATATATACAGAAGTACCACCTGATCTCCTCAAAACAGCATGGATTCTGGCCTGGACAAAGTGCTATGACAGCACTTTGGTCCCTATCTAATGACATCCTGCAAAACTCTCATAGTGGCCTCCTTACAGAAGCCCTATTTATAGAAGAGACAAAGACATTTGACCTCTTTGACCATTATCATCTCCAAAACAAGCTAATTAAAATTGATATCAGTCCAGATATCTTTCCCTGGTTTAAAACTTTCCTCACTGACAAATACTTCAGAATTAAAATAGGATCCTCTCAATCAGAATATGTGCCTAATAATGAAGGGTTACCACCAGCATCCTTTCTTACCCTCCTCCTCTTCTGCAAATACGTTAACAAGTTTCCTTGATACCTCCTTCATTTCCCAATTATCCTCTATGTTGATGACATGGTCACTTAATGATCAGATCACTCTCTCACCAACATTCAATGCCAACTCTAGTCATACCTGTATGAGCTCCATCAATGGCTCATAAACCATAAGCTACTTCTTAACCCCACGAAAACCAAAACTATACTTTTTGGAATTGCCCAGAAAAATCACCAGTCACCTGACTCTACAAATATCTTTGATTTACACAACAATTCCATAGAAACAACCTCCATCTTCAAATACCAAGGATTATGGCTTCATCAGTCACTAAACTTCCATTTCCACATAGTCAGAGTGAGAGCCAGAATAAACTCCTTCTTTTTGGCAAAAAGATTTTTCTTTTTCTATCCCAATCAGTCATAGCTGCTACTATTAGAAAAGGAATTGTCCTTTCTCAACTTGAATATGACCTTCCAATATTTGCTTCTACCTCCAAATAAAACATTGCCACAATCCAGACTATCTCTAACAGCATCTGCAGATTCATTAGAAACTCATGTCTCTGTAAGCATCAATATATCACCCTAGAAAAGCCAAATGGTGACCCATAAAACAAAGATCTAATCTACTTTTAGTATTCCAACTCTACAGACTTCTCCATTTCCACACCTTTACTCCCCTTTTAACTAGATTTCATGAAAAATACTCCTCACCCAACCTGGGACACTGTGTATGTGCCACACTAACTCTCATTACACCCTAGAACCAAACTCCACAGCACTGCATATGCTTTCTCACATCAGGCACCCATTCTTTGGCAGGTTCTTCTTCAACAAAAAATACATCATCACTTATTCCAAATTCAGAATGCAGCTCAAAAAGCACCTCTTCATCCAAGCCAAACTACTTCTGCTTCAACACAGGATATATTACATTACCCATCTCCTTTTCTTTTCATGTCTCTCAAGATTTACGGAAGATCGTTCCACTTTAGAAACTAATGCATATATTGTACAGTACACTCTATTTGATTGTGCAGTGCACTACGATTGTTTATGAGAATGAATATATATACTTTTTTTTTATGTAATTGGTCTAAACTACTTTGTTATTGCTTACATTTCTGCATTTTGTGTTTGTAAAATGTCTAGTATTTTACCTGCTCTGCAAGCCTATGGAATGCATTGTCATGGACCTTATAAACAGGGACATTGATAACCTCCAAATGCTTGACACCACATAGTTTGGTTATGTCAAAGGGAGATCATGCTTGTTAAACTTGGTCTACTTCTTCAAAACAGTCACCAAAGCCATGGATGAGGGGAAGATGGTTCACTCCCTACTTTGACCTAGGCAAAGCCTTTGACACTATTCCCCACTCGGGCATAAAAAATAAACTCTCTCAGCTAGGCATCAACCCATATGTTACCAGATGAGTAGCTAACCGGCTTGCTGATAGAACCTACTCAGTCAAAACGAGTGGTATTCCCCAAGGATTGGTCTTGGGGCCTTTACTGTTTGGGATATACTTTTCTGAGGTGCAAGCCAAAACCAGTGGTCTGTGGTTGACCAAGTTTGTAGATTACTACAAGATGGGCATGGTCTTAAATTCCACTAATGATGTGAACATCCTCCAAGAGGGCCTTAGCCAACCTAATGACTGTTGCCAGAAGCATGGCCTCAAACTGAATGCCAAGAAATGCATCATTATACCATTGGGAAAATGGCATCCCCACTAATTATCACATTAATAATGTACTAAGCATGCAATCAGTCATGAGGGACTTTGGCACCCACATTGATAGCAACCTGACTTTTGACCACCACGTTGCCCCCATTGTAAGAAAGGCTTTCTACATGACTCACCTCATAAGTAAGGGTATTTCATCCAGGAACAAGGAGGTCATACCATCCCTGTACATCTCCCTTATCAGACCCATTATCGAGTACAATACCCCCTTCAGCATGTTCCTTGCCAAGCACATGCAGCAGCTGGAGAGACCACAGAAGTTCCTGACAAGGAAAATCCAGGGTCTCAAACACTTATTCTATACAGATATGCTAAAAGGCCTGTCCTTCTACTCAGTCTCATACAGACTGCTCAGAGATGACCTGTGTCTGGCATACAAGGCCATCTCAGACCCAGCCTTGATGGAGTTGCTGCATATCCGTAAGTCAAACTCCACTCATGCAACCCACATGCAAGGCCTCAGCCTGGTCTGTGACATTTTGCGGGATAGATTTGTGTCCCAAAGACTCCCCCATCTGTGGAATAAAGTCTTTTTTCATGCCAAGCAAAGTACCTCTCTAGCCCTCTTTAAGAGAAACCTGGATGACTGGATAGGAAACCGAAAATACATCCCTGGGGTCACACCTGTGTTCCTGCTGTACAGGGGAAACAGGTGCTGACTTTGTGGGAACATGGGAAAAATTCTTGGCTAGGCTTATAAGGGCCTCCATGCCAATAGCGTAGCATCATCCTAAGAACCTATGAACCTATGAATCAGAATAACCAGTCTGTTGACAGGCTATCAAGATAAAATAGTCAGCTGTTTTGGGGGTCTGTATATGTTAGGAATACCTTTACTACTGGTAAGACTTTTATTTTACAATATTTCTCCCATACTGTAACATTCAGCTCTGAAACTATACTAAGGGAAAGGTAGGTAGTATTATTCATAATCACATGCTATAGGCCATGGAGTTTGCAGAACATAGATTTCTATTGGTACTTCACAGTAGCTAAATGCTATTTACAAAGGCATCTCTCCAATAATATTGGAAATTACCTTTTTCTAATGGTTTCACAAATGTATTTTTCCCTTTAAAAACACATCCTGCATTCTTCATGCTTTAGCAATCCTTCCTTGTCTGACAATGGTTTCCAAAGGGGTTTTGTTAAATATTTTAGTTTCATACAACAGCAGGCTTCAAACAGTTTCCAATTCTTTTTTCAGAGTACTCATGTCCTAGCAATCATTCTATTTTTATAGCTAGATATATTTGTCTTTTTAGTCATGAATACAATAATCAACAGATCTCTGCACTAATGAACCATATTTCCTTTCCTCCATTATAGCTAAAAGAAACAGGGGCTTCAGAAAACAGATGGACATCTCCAGGATCTATTCTTTATTGGGAACTGGGTATTTCAAGCCATCAGTGGAACTTAGGCAGCTATGTTGTAAGGGTAGGTTGGGAGAGCTTCTATCAAGGTTAACCATGTCTCTGAGATGGAGACTTTTTGCCAGAAAATGCTTGAAATATCTTTTTATAATCTCAGACTGGGCTTGTAACTATTTTTTAATGTTTGACCCAAATTGTTGGCATTGTCTTTGTAAAGGAATAAATACATCTTGGGAGCATATAGTCTGAGATTGTGGCAAGGTATGAGGTTTTTGGGTGAAATTTTGGGAACGAGCACATAAGATGGATTCACGTGAAAAGGCAGCCAGGCAAAATATCATGTTATACGGTTTTACTTTAGAACATCAGTCTCCTAGTATTTTACATATCATGCATTTGATGGCTAATAAGGCCACTATGCATTTCTGGAAGGATTTGATATACTCCCACAATAACTGAATGCTAGCAAATACTTCTGGGAATTTACTCTGCAAAGGTTAAGATAGCTGGACAGAAAATAAAGAAACGTAGAGTCAATAAATGATCACTATGTGCAGGCATTTTGGGTCTAAAGAGTCCATCATAGCCCCCCACACAAACATAAACAGATATGAATATGTATAGGATCGAAATCAGAGTATATAGAAGGGAATGCTGCTGAAAACATATCTCACAGTCAGTAAAAAGGTGTTAACTGCTATGTTCTTAGATGCATTATGCCCTTAGGTGAATCATAATTAGTTATTCAGTTATATCCAATTCTGTTTAATTACTATATATTATATAATTTCTATCTGTTTATGTCTAGTTAATCTAGTTAATTACAATGTATTCTTGGTTATCTTTCTTTCATTTATTCAAAATGTTCTTATATAATCATTTTAGCAGCATAGATATTTGTTCTTAATCTAGAAAGGTTAATGCTACTATGTTCCAGAAATATAACAAATGCATAATGATATGTTAGTTAGATATTAATAAAATTATATTAATTCAATCAGGTATATGAAACACTATGTTAAACTATCTTATACAGAAATAAACTTATTTATAACAGTTGCTTGATAAATGAGTATTGTATGATGACCTTATTGGATGTGTACATTAAAAATGAATAAAAAAAAAAATGAATAAAAATATTCAAAGAAGAAAATAATAAGAAAAAAAAAAGCAAGGTATTGAAGCCCCATTTCTATAATTGTGATTATGCAAGAAATTCCTCATGTTTGAGAAGTCCCTCCATGCTTACTGTGTTTAGAAAATTTCAGCCGATGTCAGGCCATCATAATGTTGTTTACAGATAATACTCCTTTGATAAACAGCACAACATCTAGGTCATTCAAAAACCTTAACATCTTTGTCATTCAATATTACATTGCTATAATGTAAATGTCACAATAATAATAAATTGATTTTCTTCCTCTTTATTCTTCTTCATTATTGCAGCATTATTTCACTTATCATTTATGTGTTACTTCTGCAGTGATACTTGTATAGATTTTTGCTTTTGCCTGTTAGCAGTATCACTGTAAGTGATAGCTTTTCTGTTGGCTTTTTAGTTAGTGAATTTTTTTGCACAAGGTAAATACAGGTCACTGCAGATACATGTTGCATTCATGATTCTCTTCATAACTGTAGGTTCCTTTATCGTGCAAAGAAGTTCCTATACAGTGGCTGCAAAGAACAACTGAAGTTCTATAACATTTTCAAAGCAACATCTGTAAAATCCTCCCTTATACGCTAATTAAAACATGTTTGTTATAGTGATCAATACTGGCATTTCCTTAGGTTTTATAGCTGCCTTTGATTTAACAAAATAGAAAGGTTGTGGGCTCTGTTTCCTTCATCAGCATCTTCAATTCATATTCCATTATTATCAGTAATGCAGTTTATCTGCAATAATGACTACCCTGCAGAGATACATTATTTGAGATAAGACATGAAGCAAAGATTCAGTATACCTTTTCTGTGTGAATATTCAATGAACTGTGACCCTTGTAGTTAGAAAACATTGTATTTTATTTAACTAATGGAAGAATTCTCCCTAATTGGTATACATATTACTGTGGGTCTCGGCTTAGAAAGGGAGTTAATGCTGCAACCCTTGATAACAAAGTAAATAGCTGAGTGGACGAAGGTCTATTTCTGACAATGTGCAATCAAAGAAAGCTACATTACCCTACTGTGTTAACTTATTTTATCAATTAACTACTGAATCTTACTTTCTCAAGACATTTCTCTCCCTTTATGTAAAATGATGTGCTTCAGAAGGACGTGTAATAAAAATAAAGGGTTTAAAATAGGGTCAATAAATGTCAGTCTAGAAAAAACAGAATATTCAGCAAACAGGAAGCAGTGAAGCTCATTAATTGCACAGCTAGTAAAGATAATTTTGTATAAGAACAGTGAGAAGCTGGAGATATCTTATAGACATATTTTTTCTCTTGCTTCTTGGCTGCTGGTTCACTTCCAGAAAACAAGGGATGCATCTAAATTTAAAATATGTCTACAGACCACAACATCGGAAGTATATAAATATTAAAAAGAGCATTTTACTACATTTTAGAATGTGCAAGAACATATTAAGATCTGGGGTCATGAATTGCAGCTATACAGACAAACAAACACACTCATGCACGTATCCTTGGATGTTATAACTTTATGTTGCAGTAATGCATTCCAATTTTATTTAAAAGCTGATATACTTAAACCTCTTCCACGCAGAAAATCAATGTGCTTTGAAGAAAACACCGCTGCAGCTCTGAATGCATATAGCCAGTCACAGAGCTCTCACATCATTTAAGTAGAACAATAGCTCTTAAGCATTCTTGCTGCCATGAAAGTGCACTGCAGCTTCTGTCCTATGAAATAACAAGTTAGCAAAGGAATGCCCTCTTTGTGCTCAGAGCTCTTTTCACTCTCAACGTTCACAACAGATGCCTGTTGCTGTTCATGAATTGCCCAAGATTTTGACTGTGAAGCATTCTTTTCCCTGAAAGTAGCCTGCTACTTGAGAGCAGCATAATAAAGTGATAACTTATAGGACTGAGTCTCTCTTGTAACTGTTTGTGTGAAACAAGCTCTCAACATGTGAGTAAGAAGCATTTAACCCACATTGCTTTGCCTATCTTCTTTTAGCTCTATTTTAAGTCTAGGTGTGAAAGGTCATCCTCTCAATGTGGATAGGCCTACTCAGACTGCTGCAGATTTGTGGTACTCAAAAGAATGACATCTTTTAGTGTGCCACAAAAGGCTTTACATGAGTATGAGTTTCAATTAAAATGTAATAGTGGGAATTATGCACTATTTGACAGCCTTAAGTATTCTTTTAAGGTGCTTGAATCAATGGATTCATATATGTATATCTGTTTAATGCGTGATGGGCTTACTTCCAATAGCTTCTGTGTCACTTTTCATACTGATTAACAGCAGTCTTCATTTGAACACTTCTTTTGAAAATTCACAGTGAGCATGCCTCTGTTTATCTAGTATACTGGAAAACAAATTAGACAATTTTCCCACACCTTTAAAAATTTCATTTGTGCAGCATTTGGAAAAAAAAACGTTAAGAAACTCAGGAGAAGGTGGGACTCCTTGTAAAATGGTACTGCACTGTGTGAGAATAACTATATGACATATGTGGAGTAATGTGAGCAGTGTTTTTATAATCTGCAGTTCTTTGTAAAGATCATTGCTGTATACTTTGATATCTATTTATTTGAAGTGCACAAAACTTTTGGAATGTTTTTTTTATTTACCCGAGCTTTGTATGCAGTTCAATTTTCTTGTTTTATTTTATTTTTTATATTTTAAAAGAAGTGGTCCATCAGATATCACTTGCTTCCTCTCTCTCAGGAACATGTGTTGCTGTCATGTTAGATAACCAGAAGTACTAATCCCCATCAGGACTTTATTAATCATCCCATATCCTGTCATCTGTGTTATCTATAAAAAACCCAAAAGATGAATCTAGATATTTTAAGCAGGACAAATGAAGAAGCAGATCTAATAGTTAAACGTAATCAATTTCAAAACTTGATGTTTTTAACTTAAAGTAACTAGTCACTAATCTTAAAATGTTAAAAACAAAACCTTCATTTCTACTGCTAGCATAATACAATAACCTATATTATTTGGCTACTTTGTATGTGAACAATAACTTGAGTCTAAGAGAGTCTGTAGGTAACATTTTAAGCAAATATCTATCTATCTATCTATCTATCTATCTATCTATCTATCTATCTATCTAGCTATCTAGCTATTCATCTTATCTCTCTCTTTTCCTCATAGCTGCTATTTCTCATGACAGAAGTTTGTTTAGTGAAAAAAATCACTCTATACTTTCTAAACTTTTGATGGGATTACAAGTGCAAAACAACTGATTTTACGAGATCTGTACACAGATAGTCTTATAGCATGAATCGTAATTGATTTTACAAGGCTTTTGTATAAATGTTAATTCTGCTGTTCTCAAAGAGACTGTTCTCAGAATAATTAATTTTGTAAAAAAATGCCATCAGATATAAAAGGTGTTCATGTGTCATTATTGCTCCTAGATCCATGCAACAATAAACTCTTTTCAGTATTATGCCATGTTTTTATGTATGGGTAAGTGAATGTCTTGCCAGAGCTAGGTTAAACTGAAATGCACCATCAAAAATCCCTCCATGAGCTCATTATAACCAACTCCCACACCCAATGAGCTTCCATAATTTGCTTATGCAGCATAAACTGACGCTTTTGTTTCAAAGGCGTAAAAGTGTGCTTGTACTCTTTAGTTAACTGATTGAAACAAGTTGCAATTGCACCATTAGGGAACTTCCTATCCTTAAAAAACTTGTCTAGATAAAATTCCTCATTGTAAAGTAGGGACCTTTTAGCTTCCTTATGTTTCCTATGTTTAACGATTTTGTCTGCAAACACTGCCATAGCGGACAATCTAAACCTGGTGCAAGCTCCTTACATTGCTGAAAGGTGGGAAAAGAAGATATGTGGGCATCAACTATATAGATTATATTCTGACTTCTACAGGAATACCAATGGATGGGTTTAGAGTCCATAGTACATCAAGCTGAACTGCAAAACATGTCCCATAACCCCCAAGGTGTTCACTCTCAGGCCATCTTTTTCTAAGTTTTCCTGACTATCTCTCTCTTATCCTTCTGGGTCCATCCCATGTTTTTGTCCCTGTAACTGACATGTTCCAGTCCACAATGGAATACTTTTTACCTCTAGGTAAAGCAAAACTGATTTAGGAATGGCCATCACCTGTCAAAATATAGCCACTACAGTGGCTATAGCATAGATACTAAAATCTGGGAGTTACGCACATCTGTTCCTAACTCCTACAAACAGTTTGTTTCCTAGCTATTGGAAGAACATAAGGGTCCCACGGAAATGAAGCCACCTTATGCTGAATCTTATTAGGATAAGTTATCCTATGAAGATAGAGCAGATATCTTGCCAGAAATAGAAATTTAAGAAAGCAAGACATTTAATTGCTACAATGTTTGCATGAAAAGAGAGAAAAAGAGACTTCCATTGAGCTAAAAAGGCCTGCGTATTGTCTAATAGAGGGACAACATTCATTCCCAGAAATACAGAAAAACCAAAAGGAAGGAAGATGTCTATATATTTTATTTTTTTGAATGGTAATAGGGCTGTCTAATCACCCATGCAAAAGGGTCTTCCCTTTTTCATTCAGTGGGGAGACGATTGGCTTCATCCTTTTTATATTCAACTATCAAAGATTTCTTGATTATACAGAGAACATCACAAGCTTTGAAAGACTCTCTGTACAGTTTGACAGCCAAATTATCCCATCATCTGCAAACCATGATGAAGAGACAGTGAGGAAAGGATTACCTTGCATTCCCTAATTAGAACGATTCTGTCTTGTGTAAGTAGCTAAGCTCTTAAAAGATAAGATAAAAAGAAGAGGGGGAAGTGGGCATCCCTTTCTAGTGTACCTATATAAACCTGTTTAAGAATTCTCCCTTGAAGCAGTATGCACTCACTCCATGGCACAAAAATCCCAACTAAGACTGCCAGAAGCTTTATGCAAATCCACAAAAAGGTCAGATTTTGGGAGTCCTTAAACTCTATCTCATGTAACAAAACTGTATTTATCTACAAGTCTACCAGATCTTGGACCTCTTGCCCACTTTTAACAAAACCTTGCTGAATGAGCTGTATTAAGGCAGGAAGGTTAGCCTCCAATGCTTTAACCAAAAATGTAACATATATCTTTGTTTCCAGCTGCAGTAATGGTAGCTATAAAGTATGTCTTGAATAAAATATGTGCCTCAGATTTCAATGCCAAAGCAAGTGAACCTGATAGAGAACTAGATTAATGATAGCAACAATAGTCATTCCTTATGCATATATGAGCATGGAAAATTAAATTTAACAAACTGCATGCTACAATACCTGATTCCTCATGAATGATATTACTAACCTTTGAACCTTTGTGCCTCTGAATCTGACTCAGACCCAGGGAAACAAACTTCCAGTTCTTCACCATCTTTGTCTTCAAGGAGTGGCTCAAACTTATTGCTAGTCAGAATGGTCAACTGAAAAGACAGGTATCTAGGTTTATTTCTAACAGCTTATGATGCATTAAGGGTTTTGGTCACTGTGTTAGCTTTTTGCTTCTCCTCTGGTGAAGATTTATTTGGTGAAGAGGTCAGTGGGTAGAGGTTGTGCTTCTCCTTTTTAGATGCCTCTTCCTTGTCCATCTCTGATCCCTATTACTTTACCCCTGCTAAGCCTGATTGCTCCCAAATTATATTAATCAAAGCATTCACATACTCAGCAAGTTCACAAGCTGCTGCTTGTCCAGCAAACAAAATGTACAACAAAGCAAGGAAACTGAGATGCTAAGTGGCTCAAATGCATGCAGCGCTCTAATGTCAGGAATCATAGCCTACTTTTTTGGAAAAGAACCTTACTATAATTAGGGGATACATGTACCATCAGCCCGGGCAAGCACTAAGTTCTCCCCAGATTTTCTGCACTTATATAGCACTAACTCCCGATCCGTAAAGTATAGAAAAAGAAGAATTAAATGTCTGGAAGCATTTGCATACCTTATTTCACCTTTAATCTTATGAGCCCTTTCAATTGCAATGACAGTATTCATTTTAAAAATGTACTGAATTTCATTTTTAATAAACTGTACTGGATCACTGCACTGTTTGCTCTCTAACAGACTATTAAAGCACAAATAATTACACCTATGTCTATACATGAGTTTGTCCAGTTTTAATTCTATCTCATGAGTTTTGCTTCATAAATTCATAGTATGAGTAGAATGCAGTGCAACTGTCTCTTTGTATATAGCCAGCTCTAAGAATTAAAACTGTTGACCCTGTTTTAGACTGGCTGATTTTAACTTTGCTGCACCCCTAAATATAGCTTGCACCATGGTAGTTAATGCCTGGTTGGCTGGGTGAACGTCTCAGTGATTGCTCAGTTTTGAATGAGTACCTGTTATCATCTTGCATCTTTCTACCTTGAGGGTGATTCCCAGTCAACGTGTGATGACTAGAAAACTTGGAAAAGTAAAAAAAAAAAAAAAATCAGAACCGTTTTTACTACCAAGACACCAGAACTATGCTCAGACATGTCTTCCCATTTTATTGCATTAATGCTGGATTTAACACCATCAAAAAATAATTTAGCAGCCCAAGGGGAATCCCATCTCTTTTAAGAAGGCTACCATAACCACGTGTTCTTGTACATGTCCCTTCTCCATGATTTTTCTTACTTATTAGTAACTTTGTCTTTATGAGTGTTTTAGAATTTGACTGTTTGAAGAAATTGTGCTGAACTGACACTTGTAATCTTCTAGACTGTATGACTCTTTTCTCACTTGTAATTTAAGTTGTGTAGTCAGCATTATAATGAGGTACAAAGATGCATCTATTTAAAGTGATACAGGCACCTTGATGAAAATCATAACATTTGGGTTTGACAATTCTATTCTTTATATAAACAACATTTAATACACTTTAATGAATATGAAAGGCACTAAGGAAAATGATATAGTGTTAAGGCCATAGTTTGAAATTTAAGTGATTAGCGCATTATGATATTTACAGAAAATTGCAGTTTATCAATTTTTTATGATACCATGAAGAATGGTGTTGCTAGGCAATTTAGTCATGAAGTGTGATATTTTAGTCAGTGTGTAAAACAATCAGAAAAAGCAATAAGAAATCAATGTGCAGACATGTTGAAAATATACATAAATTATAACTAGATTATCAAAGTATGAAATTCCCTTTGTTGCAGGATACAGTGTCATGATATCCATGTTGTAGTGCAATATTTATTGCTTTTACAGTACATTTGATAATCAGACATGATACAATAAAAATGTGCTTCTTTTCTGAGGCAGGTATGCTGCACAGTTCTTGATAAATTACTTCCTCAAAGTCACACAATTGTAAAAATAAATTGAAGGAATCAAATCAGCATGAGAGGATGAAGCTTTTATAGCAATTATAATTTTGGTAAATGTGAAATATATTATATTTGCTTATCATTGATTCTGCGAAAAAAAGTAAACTGCCCTTACTGTGACATAGAAAACCATATGATTAGAGGCATGATGACAGAAAGAGAAGTGAAGAGGCAATGTGTGGTTGCCTGTTTCCGGTGAGACTGGCAGGGATGTGCTAGGGGAAATAAGAACAAAATATAACAAAACAGCATCTGTAAAATATAAACTTTCAAAAACTGTGAGAATCAATAAAATTCTCCCTTTACACACTTACAGGAAAATGAAGTACAAGGACATTGTTACAGACCTATTTCTCTTTATTTTCCGATTTTTGCTGTAAGTTACCATATAGTTTAACAAAGAAATCTGAATCATTTTCTGTCTTGGCTATACACCAATCAGTATCCAACATATTTCTTTGAAGGCAAACATTTTGTAGGTGGCATCAATCAAAACTATATATAAGTCCAACTACTGTATTCAAATGATTAGTGTAAGGATGTGATAACACTACAAATGACCAAGACAGCTGCAGTAAATTATTACAAATCCATGCTGTTCTTCACAGGAAAATTAAGTAGTTTAATTCCCAGTGTAGTTCTATGGCCTTAGAGAGAGAATAAAGCTAGATTTCAGCCATGAAGCTCTATGCCTGATATATGGGCAGATGTGGAGAAGTGTTGACCTTTCTAGAAGATCAGACTGTAAGCTTGAAGAAGACTTTGCATGCTGACATAGAAGCCATATGTACAAATAGTTTAAGTGGGTTTAATTTGGTAAAAGTACCTCACTTAGATTGGAAATGGGTGTCAGAACAGGGAAATGCACAGGGCACCAGATAATGCAGCTAAAGTTCAGCCCATGCTAACATAGTAAGCTTAACACTTTAAGAATAGAAGCCTGTGGGGTAAGATTGCTAGCAAATTGGATAAAAGGCAGAACTCACATAGTGTGGGAGGCAAGCGACTCATCAGAGAGTTTGAAGTAACCAATGATGTCCCAAAGTACTTAGTGCTGGAACCTCTTCTTTTCAAAATTTCCTTTTCTGGTCTCCATATTATGAGCCACGACCTCTTGCTATGTTTGCTGATGACTACAAACTGGTAATAATTGTCAAGTTCCTCTTTCATGAAGAAATCTTTCAGCAAGAGCAATGAGCTAAAATTAAATGCAAAAAAGTGCAATATCATTACATTTGGTAGATAACCTCTCCTCCCAGTATACAGCCTAGACAATACCCCACTTAAAAATAAGAATATTGTTAGAGACCTTGGAACATGGATTGATAATTCTCTGTCATTAGATCTTCATGTGAAGACTGAAATCAGAAAATCCTTTGATCTAACACATGTGATTCCCAATAAAATATCATCCATATATACCAAGGTCATTGTTCCTTTATATTCAGTTTTGATGAGGCCAGTTATTGAGTGCAGCACCCCCTTTAGTATGTACCCCACTAGACATATTAAACAAGGGTTCTTAACTAAGATCACTGGCTTAAAAACCCAAAGCTATGAAGAAAGACTGGGAGCACTGTCCTTTTATCTGACTATCTTATAGATTTCTGAAGGGATATCTATATCTTGCTTTCCTTGCCATTAGGAACATGGTAACCTTGGATCCCTTGTATTTTCACAAAACAAATAGATCCACTAATACCAGAACCATGGGTCTCAATTTTCACCAGCAGATAAATAAAGCATAATGAATTGAAAGGTTCATCACATAGTGCCTCCTTCAACTCTGGAATAGATTCACAGAAGTGAAAGCAAGAGAGAAACTGTTTAGATATTTTAGTATAGTAAGGCCTTTATTACAAGCTTTTGTCAGTACAGACTTCATCAGAAAAACTTCAACAATGAATACCAACACCTTAAATAGGTAGCTTAATCAATAGAAGCAATCAAATCCTTAACTTATTAACATTTTTAAGAAGACAGAATGCAATATACCACAAAACCTATTTACACCATATACAAATTGTCTTTACTCCTTTAATACATAAGGTAAGATAAGAAAAATGCCCTATATAGGCAAACTATTGAATGTGCCCATTATATGAAGTTTTTATTTTTCATTTTAGAATAGGTATTGAGTATAGAGGAGGTGATTTTAAGAATTTGCCTTCATGTCTTAAACTACTGATTTTTTGGTCTGCTGATATCTCCAGTTTGTAAGCTATAGTCCTGTGTGCTGTGAGTATGCAGCTTGCAATAGAATCTATTTGTGGAAATACCCTTTGTAGTTAATAGTGTGCTCAGATACTTCACTGAAATTTTGGTAGGAAATGAACAGTACAACATAGCAAGACTACATTTATGTATGTTCCTCCTTTTGATGCAGGTGATCTGTATCTGGATGTGCAGAGCCTGATGGTTTTACAAATGGCTATTGTTCCTAAAATAGGTTACTTGTTCCTTTTTCACTTTTTTTTCTTTTGATAGAAAATAAAAAATGAGGATTGCTGCTCAGAGTAATGTTTCAGTTTGAGCTGTGTTTTGGAGTGACCAAAATATATGTCATATCTTCTTTGAAAACCTGTTGGATAACCAGTATCAATGAATTACACTTGAATGGGCCAGTCCATCCAAGGTGCATTGAATGTTTATCACAACAGTTTTGCCAACCAAAGAAACATCAGGACTTCAAATGGTATTAAAGAGCTGTAACCTGAGAAACTTCCTCATAATAAAGGAGTTTTTTTATCTCTGCATCTTGTCATATCTGAAATGATAGCTTGTTTGGCCAGTATATTCAACCAATTTATCTGTAAAGTGCAACCTTTATATTTTAGGTTTTCATGTTAAGAAAAAGAATTAACTAGAATAGAAGATGCTGCTTAATTGAATTAAAAGTTATATTATCAGTCTATGAACTCCAAAGTAACTTCAAGAGCAAATTGTGTATGTTAAGAATATGCAATGAGTACACAAAACATCAGGCATATCTTGTGTAGTAAAACTGTTTTATAGAAGTGACCGGGCCATACCGTGGTCTGTCCTTTGTGCACCATCTCATTTAGACATATAAACAGCACAGATTTATTTTTGTGTTGCAAGGACTGAAAGTCATTCCTATTTAGGAAAAGTGAACAAAAGAGGGTTGCACAGGTTTTAGCATATTAAAAGCATGCAAAACAGGTGATTTACTAAATGCAATTGTCAGCAGAGTATCTTAATAAGGGGAAACATAAGTCATCCAAAACAGTGGCATGCTGTTTCAGGTAAGGCTATTTAATATAAGAGAGTGAGTATTTGTTTTCTAGTCTCAACATCTAGGAGAGGACAGTGACTGTTTAAAGCTGCTTAAAGCAGATAAATTGATCATGAGAGATGGCTATATTGTGCAAAAACAAACTGCAATTTTATACAACTTAATTCACAACCAGTAAATTCCATCATTCACATTTTGAAGGCAAGTTTGAATTATACCAACTCATTCTCTTAAACAGCCAGACTAATATTTACCTAGTATTTTTTGAAGAATGCTGTCTTTTGGATGCAATTTTCAACCAAATTCTCATCTACTTAAGCTGGTGATACCTCAGGAGGATGTAAAAAGGTCCCACGGCACCTAATGAAAAGAGTAGGGAAGTTTCCCAGTACCCTAGCCAAATTTCACCTAGTAGTAGAAATGCCACTTCAGGTCTCCCCTGAAATGAGGTCACCAGCTTAGTGTGGCTAACCTGGTTAACTAATGATAAATAGATAGATAGATAGATAGATAGATAGATAGATAGATAGGCTGATAGGCAGATACATAGTAAAAATTAAGTTAGCAGTCCTTGAGAGATAAATTCATTGCAAGGCAACAGATGTTTCAATCTCCTTTTAAGTAAAAACTTAATATAAACGTTATAGTTCTCATTTAATTGTACATTTTCAAAATGTTATAGAGAGTGGACTAAGCATGGATGAATTAAAGGCATTTAGATGTAGATAAATCATTAAGCATTATACAAAGTGATATTAGCTACTCAAGTTATTGAAAAATATGTTTTATGAAATTGATAATTCAATAAATTAGGCAATTATGTTATTATTATTACAATTTTTATTTTTTATATTAGTAAGTTGTTAGTTGGCTTACGTCACTGACTAAAATTTATAGTAAAAGTGAGTTCTTTAACTGTCTTATGAATTTTCCAAGTTGCCCAATTCCAAAACACCAGGCAAAATTCTATCCAACACAGTAACTTTTAATTAACAAGATTGAGCACCGTTGTCTCTTCAGATTATAGACTTCTTCAGTATGAATAAATGCAGCAAGACAATTGGAATGCCCAAAATGTTTCTCATTAAAAGAATACGTAAGTAAAATATCCTATGCAGACCACCTCAAGTCCATCTCCCTGTATTCTGTTTTCTACAGGATTTTGAGGGGAGATCTATTCCTGGCATACAGAGCATTGTCAGACAACACTCTGATGGAACTCCTGCATATCCACAAAACAAACATCACTAGAATTACTTGTTCTAAACACTTAAACCTTGCTTGTGATATAAATGGGACCTACTGGAGAGATAGGTATGTGTCCCAGAGACTACTCCTTCTATGGAACAGGCTCCCCATCCAGATAAAGCAGAGTTCCTCCTTAACCCAATTCAAGTGCAACTTGGACAATTGGATGGGAAACCAACAATTCATCCCTGGTTTGATACCTATGTCTCTAATGGACATAAGCAATCTGTAAATGGTTCATCTCCCAGGCCCATGCTTACACTTATCAAGGGTATCGGAACTCGTCAGAGATTTGGGATGCATGGCTAGGCTTAAAAAGGCCCTTGTGTTTGTTAGCCTAGTGAACACCTATGACCCTATGACCCTATACCCTTTATATAGTGAGAAATAATATGCTGTGTTATGCAAATGCAAGTACTTAACATTCATTTGCTTATATTTTAACATGCAGGCTTAGGACCCTGGCTTATTTTTAAATCTGGTTGTAATATGAGGCAGATGTTTCAACCATAGATACCTACAGTGGGTAGGGGGAATGCTAGAGTACTTGGCATGTTTAAGTGTGGGGCATGCAAGCAATATAGGTTCATTAATACCAGCACTTTTATGTCTGCAGGAGATAAACCTATGATAATGTCTTCCAAAGACTGATACAATGGCACTGCCAAGGGAGTGGTTTACATAGCAACCTGTTTATCCTGATCTGCATTTTTATATGAAAAACTGGGATAGTTCTCAAAGTAAGGATTTATCAACATATTTATGCTATAAAAAACAATATTAGAGCAATGCCTTAACTAAGCATGTGGATATATGTCCTGATTTCAGTAAGGTTTTCTTTTTTATACTGGAAGAGGTTAAATGTAGCCTCAGTGGTGAAAATTGAACTAATTTGTTAGTGAGGAGAGAGTTGTTTTGGCCAATGACTGAATGCTGACAAACCTCCAGACATCAATGACACAATCTCTATAAACAAATACATATTAAGTAATTGCATTTGCATAACAGATCATGTCTGTATTCTGAATAGAGGAAAGTGTTCAATTTTGCTAATTAAAGATTACTTTGTTGGACAGAACTTGTCTCTTGTTTTATTATTTTTATTAATTTTGAACTATATGCTAATGTATAAGTTATCCAGTTGTAACATATAGCACAAGGAAGGAGATAACATGATGTGCATAAGTATTATCAAGCTATTATCAAGCTATCTTCTATTTCAGAGAGAATAACAAAGAGATGATAAATTGAAACTTAAGACCTTAATATGTAAAACTGGCTATTATCACCTTCCATTGAAAATTAACTATATTATCTTGACATTATAAGGACGTTGTCATGTCAACACTAAATAGTAATTGTAAATGGAGTTGAGTAGTAATACATTATTTGAAACACTTTGCAGGATGGTAAGAATTATTATTTTTCCCAAAGATTTAGTAGATTAATATATATAAAAGATATAAATAAAAGGGTGTTGGTTAAATAAAAAAAAAACAGAATAACTGTTCAATGTGGGGACTGAATAGATATGGTGAGAAGAGCTGACAGCAGAATAATCTGAGGAGATTATTCTTTAAATATTATTTTTCATTATTTCTGCTCATTACATAGTAATGTATTAGAGAAAGCTGTTTTAACATGGGCCATATTAATATTTGTTTTGGCTGGTACAGTTTGAAAGAATTATTAAGTTCCTAAAGCTGTACTGAAAAAAGAAAAAAAAAACAAAGGGGTTAATTATTAGATGAAGATTAAATAAATCATTTGAGATCTTAAATGTAGACAGAGTGTCATAAAAACAAGATTTTCCAAAACAGAAGGCTTTATATTGATGTGTACATATATAATGTTTATGGCTATTAATTTATGACAATTTATATAAATACTTTTGAATTGCCTAATAAGAAATAAATTTGAGTAGGAAAATTTGAATGCCATATAGTTACTTTTTAGCCTGAACATTTATACGTATAGAATTGTATACATTTAATGGATTCCTCTGTTGGCCTATGACCGTCACCGGAAACCAAATTATGCTCAGTAACATTAAAAACTAAATTATTCTCAGTAAAATTCAACTCCACTTTTAATAAAAGTTACGAAAAAGGATACGGCAGAGTTAATGCTCTGATAGAACAATGACAGAAGAATAAAACTGAGAATGCCTGAATGTCCAAGAGCAAAGAAATTCCAACTAAACAGTAAAAGTTTAGAAGTAAGAGGAAGTGGATGTTGAACATAATATAGAAAGGATGATAATATTTCATTAGAAAGTTTGGCAAAGAGTTTCATTTCCAGAATTTTGAAATTCAAATTTTAATCAAAAGAAAGAAAAATATCCAAAGCAGACAAAAAACACAGAGAACATGTTAGGGACAGAAACAGTAGTGTGTGTTTTTTAAACAAACAGAGAGCAGAAATGTATCATCCTCATAAAAAATAAAAACGATGAGCAAAAATAAATATTTAGTACTATTAAAAGAGAATAGTTTAAATATGGTTAAGCACATCCCTGACATCAAAATGAAACATTGTAAAGAAAGGAAAATAATTTAGGAAAGCTGATAAAGGGAAAAAGAAAGAAGAAAGAGAAATAGCATAAAGGAATATTTGAAAAGGTAATAAGATTCAGAAGGAAAGAAATGGAAAAAAAGTCTGAGTTAGTCACCATTTGGTACATTTTCTGGCTATTATTACATATTTAAGCCATACTTACAGTCATCTTTATTTTGATATGTTTATTTCTGCATTTTCTGATAATTGCCTCATTTTGTATCAAAACGTCAGTTGTTTATCATCTTTAGTCTGGTTTGGTGTCATGAACTTGTAGTTAGACTCAGTAGTGAGAGTATTATGACTTACTGTTTGATTAGTGTTCCAAACAGCAGTTTTTTAGTCAAAAGTAGAGTTAAAAGCATAGATTTTCTAGCATTTATTTCACATTTTAGCTGCACTGAGCTGTATTCATTTTGACAGATTTGTTGCTGCTTTTTCTGTTTTTGTAACATTTTATGTAAAAAGTTACAGTTGTTAAAATTCTACCCTGGTCTGGTATTATACACTTGTAGTTCAGATTCTCAGTATGAGAGTATTGTGATTCACTGTAGGATCAATGTCGTCAAGCTGCATTTGCTTGCATTTTTGCCTTTTTGATTGGTTTGCTGTGTTAGATTGTGTTCTATAACCTGGTCTGAGCTGCACTCAGCACGCTGCTGCCATAGGACTTGCTTGACAGTTAGTAGTGTGTGGAATAGCTTTCTCTATGGGAAACTTGCCTAGACAAACTGACTAGGGAACACGGACGACGGTTAGCATATGCCATGTACACTTCAGCATACAGTAATTGGCAAGGAGTGGGTAGCAAAACTGTTAAAAATATACATTCTTGAAATCCTGACTTTGAGCTTAATCAAGAGCTAAAGAAAAGACAGGTCAGTCAACTGACAACTGTTGTATCATAGGTTCATAAGTTCATAGGTTGGTTATAGGCTATCGGCCCTAGGGCCTGTACAAGCCTAGCCATAACAATTCTTTGGCTATTTCTTCCCACAATATTTATTTCCCTGGACTCCTGTCTAGCAGGGTGACTGACATGATCCCCGGGGTAAATTTCCTATCTGCCATACAGTCGTCAAGGTTCCTTTTGAAGAGGGCCAAGGAGTCGCTCTGCTTGACATGTATGGGCAGTCTATTCCAGAGTATGGGGAATCTCTGGGTCAGGAATCTATCCCTCCAGCATGTTTTGTTCATTGTGATGACAAGGTTTAGGTCCCTGGAGCATGTGGCTCTGATGGATTGGGATTTCTTTAAGTGTAGCATGTCCAACAGCTCTGGGTTTGACATGGCCTTGTATGTTAAGCAGAGATCGCCTCTCAATAGATGATATGTGACAGAGTATAGCTGGAGTTTTTTTAGTCGGTCAGCATAGGGCATCTGCATTATGCCTGTGACTCTTTTAGTGAGGTGTTTCTGCGGCCTTTCCAGTTGTTGCAGATGTCTTGTGAGGTACATACCAAATGGGGCATTGTACTCTATGATGGGTCTAATGAGGGATGAGTACAGTGGGACAATTACCTCCTTTTTCCTGAATGAAAAGCCCTTAGTGATTAGGTGTGCCACATAGAAGAATTTCCTGACTGTTCTGGTGATGTGGTTATCAAAGGTGAGACCACTGTCCACCTGTGTTCCTAAGTCTCTTATCACACTTTTGGTGTTTAGAGTGCAGCCACCTATGTGGTAATTCACGGGTATATGGTTTTTCCAAAAGGGGATAACTATACACTTCTTGGCATTGAGCTTGAGCCCATGCCTCTGGCACCAAGCATCTGTTTCTGTAAGGTCCTTTTGTAGACTATCCACATCATTTGGGATTCAATAATGGCTCCCAGTTTGCAATCATCTGTGAACTTTGTTAGCCAGAGTCCCTTAGTATTGGCCTGTACATCAGAGACGTATATGCCAAACAAAAGTGGTCCTAGGACTGAACCCTGAGGTACTCCACTTGTCACTTGTCTGGAGCTGGATTTGGAGTTGACTACTTTTACAGTGTGGGTTCTGTTAGTAAGCCAGTTGGCAACCCATCGAGTGACGTAGGGATTTATGCCCAGCTTAGTAATTTTATCTATGATTTCAGAGTGGGTGATGGTGTCAAAGGTGTTGGCGAGGTCCAGATAGGCTGTGTGGACTGCCATACCCTCATCCACAGCTCTGGAGACTGATTCAAAGAAGTCAATCAGGTTCAGGAGACAAGATCGGCCCTTCACTAACCCAAACTGTGTGGGGTCCAGTGTTTGAAGGTTGGCAATGTCTTTGTTTATAAGTTCCATGATAATACGTTCCATGGCCTTGCAGATCAGGCTCATCAAACTGAGGGGGCAGTAGTTCCCCGGGATCCAAGGTTGATCCCCCCTTGTGGAGTGGGATAATTGTAGGTGTGCACCACTAAGTGGGCATGAAACCTGAGGTGAGGCTATGATTAAACATGACACTTAGGTGAGGTGCCAGTTCATTTTGTAGTTCATGTAGTGCACAGCCCGGGATGTCATCTGGTCCCATGGATGCTGTATTCTTAGCTTTGGAGAGTGTGTTTTTTACCTGTGTGGCCATGATTACTGGAATTTGTCAATCTTTTGGTATTGAGATGGGCCATTTAGGAGGTGAGAGGGGGTGGCACTGAATCAATCTACCAGGATATTGGCAATATCCTTAGGATCAGTATATTTAATGCCATTCTGTTGTAGCTCAGAGCAGATCTGAGCATTGCCATTTAGATTCTTGACATAGCTATAGATTGCCTTGTGGTTGTCTTTGGAATCTTTGGCAATTTTATTTTCGTAACTAGCTTTGGATGATTTTATGAGGGATCTCATCTTCTTACTGAGGCTGGTAAGGGAGTTTTTTGCATCCTGGGATTTTCCTCTTTTCTGCAACAGTTTCTTCCTTCTGTTGTATAGTTTGATTGTGACAGGGGACCACCAGACTGACTTCCTTTTTTTGGAGGAGAGTGTCTTGGCTCTATTTGGGATGGCACGATTAATGCACGAGTGGATGTGCTCGTACAGTGCTT
>NC_056739.1:1829408976-1829446476 GCF_019279795.1 Protopterus annectens
ATTGCCATCATGAGGCCTGTCCCACCCACCACACATCCAATTGGCCAATATCACATGATGTACTGACTGCAGACATTTGCTTTTCGTTGCCCTCAGCCCTGTAGTGTCTGTGGTGCTTGTAATAACTGTGTAACATGATAGTACAAATCAGTATTCATCTAGCATTTGTATACCCAGTCCTATCAAATGTAAAGTTGTGGATGACTGGGTATTGTGTGTGTGTTTCCACAGGAATGGTTTATGGCCGATTCACACACACTTTTACTTCCCATAGTCCATGTTAGCACTCATGCTGATGTCAGCCACCTTGAAATAACCTTTGGCCAATTCTCAGCTCCTTAATCTCTGTGACGCTTGGATAACTGTGTAATGCTATAGTGTAACATTCTAGTTAGGTAGGAGTTCTAATCCCAGACTTGGCAACGGTGAAACTCTGTGTGTGTGTGTGTGTGTGTGTGTGTGTGTGTGTGTGTGTGTGTGTGTGTGTGTGTGTGTGTGTGTGTATGTCTGTGTGTTTAGAGATTAATGATTTTGAGGCCATTGACAGTCACTATACCTCCCATTTCCCAACTTTAGCAAACCTGCTGATGTCATTCACCTTGAAATACCCCTGTGGACAAGGTTTATCCCTATAAGCTCCATTAAATAGGAAAAATGTAGTAGTAGCAACTACACTGGTATGGGTTTGAAGCTCATCTGTGGCAAGTGTTTGTGTGTATATCTCAAAGATTTTGGCCCCATTTACACCCAGTACACATTTCAGAGCCAGACTTTAGCAGTCCTGCAGATATCATCCAGCTTAGAAGTACCTGTTGCCAACCTGAAACCATGTTAGGTCAGTGGTGCATGTGCTAAATGTGTAACATAATGGTCCATAAAGATTGTTAGATAGAGGTTTGAACCTCACTCCTGGCAAATGTAAATGTGTGTTTAAGGTAAAATTATTTTTGGGATCTTTCACCCACTACTTTACCCAAAGCCAGTATTTACAAAGGCTGGTGATGTTCCTCACCTTAGAAGTACCTTGAGACAACATCCGTCCTCTAAGCTTTGTGGCACGTGCTTTAAATGCAGTACACTGTAGTAGCAATACATAGCTAGGTAGGGGTTTGAATCTCAGTGCTGAAAAGTGTGTGTGTGTGTGTGTGTGTGTGTGTGTGTGTGTGTGTGTGTGTGTGTGTGTGTGTGTGTGTGTGTGTCATCAGTATCCTTTGTGGAGGTTGCTGTGATTGTGTAATAACTGCATGCATTGTAGGGTGGGTTTTGCTAAATTATTATATTGAGGACCTAGTATATGTCACAATTTCCACCTTACAAGGACATGTAAAATGTCAAATACCAGAGAGGCTGTTGTAGACAATCCATATCCCTACATGTGACATTATGGATTGGTGAACAATATAGGTAACCCTTGTATTACTCAGAGAAGACTCTCCACCTATTTCTCATACACAAACACACTTGGCTAGTCAACAACCACTACATTGGTAGTTTTCTGCATATTGCCTCACAGATAGTAACCATGGTGTGATTGCAGTGGACTACATGCCTGTTGATCACAACAGTGGCACTGACATCAGAAAGTAATGTGGTGTGTTACATCTCATGACTGAGTGTGTGTTATCCAGAAAGTAAAAGGACATGGCACCCTGTTCTATCGCTGCAGTAGGCAAATAAATGCTTACAGTGGTCCTTTTGCTATGTTCCCCACTGGATGCCTACAACAGCTGTAAAGTCTGCAAATGTAACCCACAAAGGGAATACCATGCCTTATACAAATGCCCTGTATGGTCAGATGCTACTAACTCCACTGAATACCTGTATTATGCTGTCAATGTAAGTGCAAGCATGACCTCAGTTCCATAGCCAGGTCTCCCCAAATTAGGTCAGGAATGCTACATCAGAAGATAACAATCGGTGCACACAACATGCCCTAGTGACCTCAAGTACACTTCCACATGTCAAAGAACATGCATGTGGGACATGTGCACAACCCACTGTCCATGTTATGGAATATAGATCACATATATGGGAAGCAGTGCACATCACTGGCCACCCACAATAGTAACCCAGATGAGTGGTTGGTGAATACAATACCCACCTGTGGGGACCACTCCAGGGACTACACCCCGGAGCCACACTGGAGACCATTGTCATGTGGCCTGATGCAAAGGTATTCCCTTTGCCTAGCCTTGTACAGCCTTCAGGTTCATTCACCTACTACATACCTGTGAAGCAATGAACCTATGCATCTCAGTACTGGCAAGTGTGTGTGTGTCTGTGTGTGTGGAGATTAATGATTTTGAAGCCATTCACAATCACTACATCTCCCATTGCCCTACTTTAGCCATGTCATTCACCTTGAAATAACCCTTTGGCCATGTATCAGCCATATAAGCTTTGCAGCGCTTGTGATAACTGCTAATACTATAGTGTAGCAAACTAATTAGATAAGAGTTCTAATCCTGATCCTGTCAACTATGATAATGTGTGTGTTTCTGAGAGAGTGTGTGTGTGTGTGTGTGTGTGTGTGTGTGTGTGTGTGTGTGTGTGTGTGTGTGTGTGTGTGTGTGTGTGTGTGTGTGTATTCATTGACACCTGCTTTTGTGGACATCCATACATACTAGACTTCCCTTATCCCTCCTTTAGCACTGTTGCTGTCACTCACCCTGAAAGATACCTTTGGACAGCTCTCCAACATATAAGTTCTGTGGCGCATGCAATAACTTCCTAACACTGTGAAAACAATACATAAGTAGGGGGCTGAAACTCAGTATTGGTAAGTGTGTGTGTGTGTGTGTGTGTGTGTGTGTGTGTGTGTGTGTGTGTGTGTGTGTGATCAGTATCCTGTATGTATGTTGGGGTGATTGTGTAATGACAGGATCCATTGCAGTTTAGGTTTTGTTACATCATTATATTGAGGCCGTATATGTCCCATTGTCCACATTACAAGGCCAACAGTTTTCAAACACTGTAGAGGTTGTTGCAGACAGTCCTCAGCCATATATGTGTACAGTCATGTGCAATTACTATGTGACAGTATGGATTAGTAAAAAATATAGGCAACCGTTATAATACCCAGATGCCACTTTCCACCCACGGATCATACACAAGCATGCTTAGCTCTTACTCTCTTACTCCCTTCTATTCTTAATTTGTCTCTGTCTCTCTCTCTCTCTCCCTCTCCCTCTCTGGTGGATGTGGAAAAGTACATCTGTTTTGCATAGGCAGCAGCTTGAGTTTTGTAAGTAATGCTCATGATCTGCTGATGGCCTGTGCATGGATTGCAGTCCCCCACTTGCTAATTGCATGTGGAACAGCTGTGGTATCATTCCTATAGTCAATTGCATGGAAGCACACTCCTATAACTAAGTACTTCATGTGGGTGTAGGCCCTTTTCCTTCACTGTGAGCAGGACTTCATGTGTGTACTTGACAAACAGCATCACAGAGGGTAGTTGGAAATACTTCTTACAACATACACTGTCGAGACAGGCCAACAAACATGAGGTGTATGTTGCAGACATGGGGACAGAATGTTAGTATTGCTGCTCTACATTTGAAGTAATGTTGGTTTAACAGGTTTTGTGTGGATATTGCTGTTCTACATGATTTAAAGTCTGGCATGACAGTGTGACAGTGTTATGTGGTTGAGAAAACACTCACCTGTAGAGCTATCTGCAGACTGGCCAGAGTTTGTAGTCTTATATGTGTTGTGTTACTCACACATTTCCTATCTTTAGAAATGCATTAGCATACTCTGATGATTGCAGTCAGTACATGGTGACATCCTTGTGAGTTACTGACTTCATATCCCGCAGAAGAGATATGTCACAGCAATCCCTGTTACACCAGGAAATGTCTCAGTTTATCGCAGCAATATATCAATATTAGCCCTGTGTTTGTGCCTCCATCCCTCAAGTCTGTCACCCTTTGTCCATATGCCATGCAGTAAGAGGTACATATGTACAGTAAATCATTATTTACTGACATCATAACTGATAACAAGCCAGTGAGATA
This sequence comes from Protopterus annectens, assembly GCF_019279795.1. Taxonomy (NCBI): domain Eukaryota; kingdom Metazoa; phylum Chordata; order Ceratodontiformes; family Protopteridae; genus Protopterus; species Protopterus annectens. Next base: position 1,829,412,996 of record NC_056739.1, read on the forward strand.
TCAGACTGATAGACATGTATGTATAGTAGGCCTTATATTTGAGGACAAAACCTGGACATTCTGTTGCAGTGTGTACTGAGGGCTGTGTACTTATGGTGATTGTTGACAGAGTGTGTATTGTGAATATGTTACTTGGCCTGTGTACAGACTGTGGTAGATGTCATTGTTCTTCATCCTACTCTATCCGATGTTGCATGCTGCTCCAGTTTATGGTACTCTATCAGCGTACATGTTTGTAGGGCCAGACCGACACATGTCCCATACCACAGTCAGGCATCAGACTACACTGTGGAATGGCCAGTATATGTAGGGTTACTGTGTGAGTGGCACATATGAGGGTGGTTTTGTTCACATAGTCCATATACTGCCATATTAATTAGGCTTACCATAATGTGACTGTGACTGTGTTCAGATTGGTTGTGGGTATGCACTTTCACCACTGGTGTCTGTTACTCTGTGCTGTTACATGCCTGTAGTGCCTGCTATATTTGCAAGTACATGTGTATTCCCCCATAGGAAACTTGGGTCAGTGTTGTGGCAGTCTGCCTATAGTTTACACAGTGCTTTGTGACATGTCTAGCAGCTTAGAGTATTTACCTAGTGTGATGTTATGTCCAGATATTTGTCAGATCTACTGTTGCCTAGCCACCATAACTGTTGTGTATTTCTGACAAAACAGTGGGATGCTATAAAGATGTATGTCACTAACTAGTGGGAAGTATGTGGGCTTGGGACCTCTGCTCTTCAAGTTAATATGTGTTAGGACAGACAGGAGTGTGTGAATGCATCATCTGTGTGAGCTTATCTATTCCAGTATTTTTGTGATATTCCCATTTACATGGCTGTAAACATCCACTTTGTCAGGCTTGGTCTACACGTCTTGCACTAAGGAGTTCTGTGTATACCTCTGGACTGACCAGATTGTGTCAGACTGTCCATGTTTATTGGTAATATCTCTGCTGTATTCAACAGGATCATTACTGTGATTTGTGTGGTACTTCACTATGATGATCTTATGATGTCTTGCAGTAACTGATGGCGTATATGTCAGTATCAGAAGTGACTTGCCACACAACATGTCTATTAACACAACCCCTGTTACTGTAGCAACATTTTGCATTTATACCTGCAATACTTACATGACATCCCCTTGCACTAAGAGGTTGTGACTACTGGTGCTGAGGTATGACTCCCACTACATGTTATGGGAATATGTTATTTTTATATATATATATATATATATATATATATATATATATATATATATATATATATAAATCAATATACAGATATATAAATATATATATATATATATATATATATATATATATATATATATATATATGTGTGTGTGTGTGTATGTACATGTATACTTATATCTACATATGTATATATATATATTTATATATATATATATATATATATATATATATCCATATCCTTATGTGTGAACATGAGTGTTTGTATATACCTTCCCAGATGCATCCCACCATATTTATCTGATATGTGTATATTTAGATATAACAACATACCGATTCAACAGTCAAAGCAGTTGTTCACTACTATTCAGTATGTGTACTGACAGATATATTGGAAAAAACAACAAACTTCTTCACAGCTATGATGGCTTAGTGGTTAATTACTGTGACTATAGTGTACAGGGTCCTGGGTACAAAACCTGCAGGGGCTGTTTATTTTGTTGCTAGACAGAACAAGGACTGTTGGATACAGAGTAGTTAAGGCAGTTTTAAGCGGGTTTGCGTGGGTTTGCCCGACGATAAGTGGTGCAAACATACGGTTAAATGGATAGGCCCTTAACTATGTAGGCTTCACTTACCAGTGTGCAAGTCTTTTTAGCATTTATATTTAAGCAATGCTTACACCTGCTAAGCATGGCTCAGCCTGGGTAACCAGTCATCACATTTCAGTCTGATGAAATGGCAGGGTAATGACATCTTTAATAAGTGTATTTAATTCCATGTACATAACATGCTTTTATGTGCTGTCATTACAGTAGCAAGGGGTGTGGGTATACTGTATGGGACACCTGAGTATATATGCCTAGTACAACAACCTTTTCCATTTGTATGTGTTTCATACATGGGTAGTATCCCAGGTTATATGCAGTGACAATTGCATGTATTGTATTATTACGTTACTACTGTTAACAGTGCTTTCCCAAATAAGAGTAGATTGCAGATTGTAGTACTGGAACCATACACCCCTGCTTGCAAAGTTGGACTCTGAGTACTGACTATTGTGTTCTTGGTGTGTGAGCTGTGTGTTATTAAGTATTTGCTACTGGATATTGATCTAATATGTGGATATTAACTGTAGACTACTATGTGTATAGGATATATCATTGAGGGCTGCTGCCATGTAGTAATGGCATACCTATCAGTGTCAGATGTTTATCTGTCAAAACATTCATCCTAATGCATAACCTGTTAGCTAGCTGATTTCTGTCTGTCCTCTGTACAGATGTGCAGATATCAGGTATCTATCTTGGCTGCTTACAGGCAATACGTGCTTGACTGACACTGACATGTCTTCCCAGCTGTGTTATGCGTACCACAGCTAGGAAACCCCACCCTGTATGCACAACATGCCATGTATACCTCAACTAGACTACCACAGTCAACAAAACATGCTTGGGTACAGGTCTCCAACCCAGACACTGACCATGTTATGTAATATATGTTGCATACATGTAAGTTGGAGCACCTCAGTAGCCCTCTACAAGAGACAACCAAATGATATGATGTTGCATTTAACTGTCACCCTGAAGATTGCTCACATAGCATCTGTTGATGGCCTGCTGACAAATGTCAGGTGGCATGATACCACAGCACCCACATCCCCTTCTCTTCTCATCTTTCACGGACAATATCCTGGTACTCACCTAGGAACACCTGCACCTATGGACCCCAGTTCTAACAAATGTGTCAGTGTGCATTACTGAGGATAACAGTGTCTGTGTGTTTGTAAACTTGTAGTTGATAATACCCTGAGGGCCTTCTCACCCACTACATCCCCCATTGCCATAGTTATAAATGGCTGCTGCTGTAATGGACATTAAATGTACCTTGTTACACTCTTCACCCTATGGGCTACCTGGAGCTTGTAGTATCAGCACAACACTGTTGTACAAATTGGTAGATAGGCATGGGTTACCTTCTGAGTCCTGGCAAGTCTGTGTATGTGTGCAAGTGTGTATATTTGTAGGATACAGCATTCTGAGGCAACATTCTCCAAATACAATATACCTGGCCATACAGTATAATGGATAGTAATGTTGCTAACATTAGAAGTGTCATGACAAACCATCACCCTACTATCCCTGTGGCATGTGCAATAAATGCATATCCCTGTAGTAGCACTGATGAGATAGACAAAGGTTGTATTGCAGTTCTGGTCAATGTGTGATTGTGGGTATGTCAGAGTATTATCATGGGTTTCAGTGAGTAAAATATCTAATGTGGGGTGTGGGTGCTGGGTATACTGTATTTATACCATGATACCCCCAGTACATGTCCCAAGGTCCACTGTATGAGGACCACTGTCACCATCAACCATACAGGTAACTGATTATACTATCCAGCCCAATGATCATGTGCTGTGTGCAAATTATCTGTAACAAAATGAACTCACTGACAAGGTAGTTAGCACTGATAAACCCAGGTCTCTCAGATGTGTCTATGACTGTTATGTGTTTGTCGATGTATATATCACAGTATGTCATTCTATGTATTGTTTCTGGCATTCGTGGATTATGTGTTGTCATATAAAAGCATGGAGCTCTGATTGTATATATGCCTTTTTACAGAAATTATTTTGTCATTTGTTGTATTTGTACTGTTATGTTATGGAACTTTTCTCCCCGGGCCTCCGCTGTAAATGGACCTTGTTCCAGTCTGACTTTCCCGGAAAACAAATGCAAAATAAAATAAAAATAAAATTGTTAATTAATACCCAGTACATCCCAAATTACCATACTATGCAAGGTCTGGTGATATTCTTCACTTAACAAGAAACTCAGGACACATCTCATCCTAAAAGCTGTGTGGTGTGTGCAATTAAGGCCAAACACATTAGTAGCAATAAGTACCTAAGTAGGCGTTCTACTCTCAGTGTTGCCAAGTAAGTGTGTGTGTTTATGTGTGTGTGTGTGTGTGTGTGTGTGTGTGTGTGTGTGTGTGTGTGTGTGTGTGTGTGTGTGTGTGAAGGGATCTACTTAAGTTTGCAGAAAATACATGTCCCAGGAGGTTATCTGTCCAAGAACTGAATTGCAAATGCTAATATTTCAAAGGAATCATGTTGTGGAAATTCATTCCATCAAAACTAGTAGTAGATGTGTAAATGCCCTCTTCCCCACTGTATAGCTGTACAGCAATACTGGAGTTGGTAAATATAATTGGGTGTGAATGTTGTGGACACAGCCACCCTCATTAGAGTTATTGTTGTGTGCATCCCCCCACTTAATGTACTGTAATACTGTACAGTTTATGTTAACAGGTAAAGTAGTTGTCAATCACACTGTGTGCAGTTTTACACCACCCCACACCCTCCAAAGTGGAGGGCTGTGCCACCCACACCAGCACACCTATGTTTACCAACTCCAGGATTGCACTACATTGGGGAAGGGGACATATACACTGCCAGTACCATCATCAATTACATTAAACTAGCAGACTGATTATGTACTGATGTGATGTTTTGATTAGTTTGTCTTGGTGGAATGACATAGGCCAAAATGGGTTCACTGCAAAAGTAAGTACGTCCATGTGTACAGTATTCTCTGTGTATTGCATTAACACCAAAGCCTCTGTGTGTGTGTGTGTGTTATACACAAACATGTGGTGTGTGCCACCCAGTACGCTTACCATTGTCCAATATAGAATGGCTGCTGACATCAGCCACCATACACTCACCTGTATACAGCCCCTAGACCTACCAGCCATGTGGCACATGCAGTAACTGTTATACAGATCTGTTACTTGTGTTCAGCTCTACCCAGGATATGACAGTCAATGTGTCACCACAGTGCCATATCCCTTGTAGGAAACAACAGCAGACCAACATCCTGCTGACACATAGACACCTATAACACAAACTGAATACATTATGGATACCATAATCAGTCCATGTAAATAACAGCTATAATGCATCATGGCTGAACAGCTACACATCCTGACATGTAAGCATTAAACATTCCTGCTGAAAACATGCTACATAGCATTACATTGCTACACCTTAGTACATTCACCCTGTGCATCAGAACCATATTAGCCTGTCCCTGCATCGATGGTATGGATGACAGGGATGTGTTGCAGGTATCATCATATGCAAAGTGTATGTTGTGGGTTTGCAAAAGACCTCGGCTGAGCCATTTGGTTGACATCATGTGTGTGTGTTATCGGGTTGGGCTGTGCAGATGTGGTGTGTGTAGGTATGGAGGTGCCCTAACTGTGTTGGTGATGTGTGTGTGTGTGTGTGTGTGTGTGTGTGTGTGTGTGTGTGTGTGTGTGTGTGTGTGTGTGTGTGTGTATGTATGCACACAGTTCTGCCATGTGGCTGCCCTATACAGGGTTTTGTTGGACAGCTGCAGTCTGTAAATGGCAGGGTGTGCAGTTCACCATCTCTGGTCACGGACATGAGAACTGTGCCTGCCGGGGGTTCCACGGGCACTACTAGGTAAAAGTCCAGATATGGTACTCTCCCCAATGATGACAAATGTCCGCTGGATCCGAGTCCCTCTTGCAAAAATAGCTGCATCCTGACATACACTTTGGATTATCACAGTATCAAAAATATTGTTGAAGAAAACTGGGACATTGTCACAGGAAACCCTTTTCTGATTAACATCTTAGGTGAAGCCCCATCATTTGTTTATAGGAAGGCCAGGAACATTAGTAGTTTTGTTGAATTTAAAACTAGATCATATGAGAAAAGCACTGAAAGATGTGAAACTAATTGTACATTTTGTATATTTATACAGCAAGGTGATAGTTTTTATTGCCTTTATTTAAAGAATATCATTAAAACTAGTGCATGGGGTGACTGTAACAGTACAAAAGTAATTTACAGGGCACAAAGCAATGAATGTGATGCATTCTATGTGGGCAAGACTATAAATAAACTCAAGCATAGGATTTCATGTCATCTGTCAGAAATCTGCACTGGATGTAAAAATAATGCACTAGCCAAACACCTTTCTCTTCATAAAAGACACACAGGTTTTAAGTTCCAGATCCTGGATCACATAGACATTGGTGATCTTGAAGGAGACATCCAAAATATTCTGAAGAATCATGAACTCATGTGGCAATTAAAGCTGAACTCTTTTAGGAAGCCTGGACTAAACTACTACTGTTCAATTAAAAGTGCACTGGAACTTAAAAAAATGTCACATTGTTTAAATGATTAATTCTATTTTATTTTATTTTATTCTACAAATTGGTTTTAAATACCATTTTAAATCAGTTGAAATTTAAGTGTATATTTTGTTTCCTTCATCATACATACATTTTTTCTTATTTTTATTTTTTTCTGGTTATTTTTTCCACTTTATTCAAAATGATGTGTAATAACAATACTAACTAATTATACAATTATATATATTTTTATAGATTGTTTTTAGGGTTCTTGTACACAGACCTGAAGGAGTCTAGAAGGACGAAAGCGATCTTTGTTAACAATAGGTTATGAAAATAGAAATTGATTTTTACATGCAAAATGTATAGGTATATATTTATATATAATTTTTGATTGCCAAATGAACTAAGGTTGATATATTTCCAGCCATGTAATATATTGTCTTGGATAAAATCACAGACTTAATAATCAACTTAATAATCTGGTTAAATAAGAGGTTCCACATCATTATAAATTTTATTTAAAGTACATAAGGCTTATATATTATTATGACAGCTACTAAGCAGGGCAGGACCAGCTTGAATGTCACACTGATGGGGGAAGGGATGTGAATTTAACACGTGTACCAATAACACTTTGTTTTACAGCACAATAAACCACTCCCGTGACTGATAAAAAGTATATATATATTTAGAAAGCTTGTGAGGAAATGATTACTCTATTTTTGTTTTACTTGGATCGCTTGTCTGTGTACTTAATAAAGGATTTTTGACTGGAAACAGACTGCCTGCCTTGCTTGGATTACTTTCGAATACTTAGTTATGCTGTACAATTGTATATTATCTATTATTATTTTTTGTTTTGTTTTGACTTAAGATATGTTTAAGTTCGCTACTTCTACTACTATTGTCTGATCTGATTAATATACAGTGATTAACTAGGACTATATGGACTGAACATCTTCCACACAGAGAAGTTTCTTACATTCAGTTACATGCATACATGTTTCACATACCGTTTTATTATTGTGCTCTCTTCTGTGTATGACTTGGATATCTTCTTTGTTTGTTTTTTTTTTATTATTTTTTTGTTTGTAGTATTACTTTTTAGTGTTATTTTTTCTCTTTCTCTCTCTCTCTCTCTCTCTCTCTCTATCTCTCTCTGTCCAATACAGGGACCGAGCTGGTTTGAATAGGTTGCAGCATGGCCTTTGTAAGTGATGCTCATGATCAGGTGATGGCCTCTGCATCAATCAGTGTTCCCCACTTGCTAACTGCATACAGCCAGCTGTGTAGTACTTCCAATAGCCAATGTCATAGCAACCCACTAATATAAATGACTACATCATGTGGGTGTTGTCTCTTTACCTTTCCTGTAGTGAAGATATTCTTCCTGTGTGTGGGCAGCAGTGTTACAGACAACAGGTAGCAATACCTCTTACAACAGGACTTGCAGACACAGGATAACTACATGTTTGTATAAGGTTTCATAGATTCATAGATTAGTACTAGGCTAACTGCCCTTGCGAGACATTTTAAGCCTAGCCAATTATCCCCTGTGAGATTCAAACCCTGTACCTTGTGTTTGCATCCATTTGTGTTTCTGACTTCATATTCCTGAGTAAGGGTATGTTGCAACCAGTCCTGTAACACCAGCAACTTTCACAGTGTATAACAGCAATATTGAAAATATGGCCCTGTGTTCCAGCCTCTTTCCTCCACATATATACCAGGCTTTGTCCAGATGTCATGCAGTAAGACATTGTTAGGTAATGGCCTATCATTATTTAGTGCTGACATTCCTGCTATCATTCCAGTGATGTTGTGAACTCCAAAACAAATTGTGGGGTAGGGTCCATATATATGAGGGCTACAGCTGGACAAAATGTGTGTGACCTTGTACAGTCCAGAGGTCAGTGTATGGAAAACACTTTTACATGTCCTTGTAAGACATTTTAAGGGGGAGGGGTATTAAATGTTTTTAACCTAGGCTGTTACAACATGTGAGGGATATCAGTAGTAAGAAAGATTGAGGTATATGGCTGTACATTTTCATACATTTCACCATGGGAACAGTGGTGGGCTAGAGCTTACTGTCTTACACTCAGTTCTGTTTGTCAGTGTGATAGTGATGTTTTAAGTTAAGCCTTGTTATGTAAGAGATACATTAACATTGTGGCAACTAATACTTTTCCTCCTAGTAGATGAGTACAGAGTGTAATTGGAGGCTGCTGAACTACATATGTAATTAAGTTTTGATTGTTTCTTATCTTCAAGACGTGTTTTTTTTTTTTTTACTGTTGTACTACTTGAAGGCCTTAGCCTGGACAGCAAAGTATGTTATGTTTTTCAGACTACTGAATCAAATGTTTTGTTTGAGAGTTGCTTTAATCAGTTATTATGTATTTCAAACACCTAACTGCTATAAGAAATGGCATAAACAACTGAAATATTACACAAATAAACATTTCTATGTATACAAACTTGTGTGTGGTGTCATGCCCTTTGCATTGTGAGTGGGTTTATGTTTCATGCAATAATTCTCATTTGTAGGAAAGAATCAAACACTAGCCACTTTAAAAGGTGGCAACTGTAGGAATAATGGCTGTTTGACATGCTGTTCACCCTCTATATATACTCGTCTTATACATATCTATAAGTAGCAATATATTTACATGTATGTATGTATGTGTATATACATAAATATATATATATATATATATATATATATATATATATATATATATATATAGGGTCTATATTACATCAATGAACGATTAAATGTTCGAATCTCTAAAGGTCGACCTTTAGAGATTGAACATTGAAATGTTCGAAGATGTAATAAAAACAAATTAAATTAAAATAAAAGTAACAGAAAAGGGTTTTAGCAGGGGAGCAAGCCCCCCTGCACCCCCCACACCACCCGCTACTTAAATATAGCAACTCTGAGATTGCACATCAGTGCACTACATTGCAGATATGGGAAATGTCCCCTTCCGTACACTGTAGCATGATCTTGGAGTTGGTATATTTAAGTAAGGGGGTGTGGGGGGTGCATGGGGGTTTGCCTCCCTGCTTGCACCCTTTGGTTTGTATTTTCGAACATTTAATGTTCGATCTGTAAAGGTCGACCTTTACAGATTCGAACATTTATTTGTTCATTGATCTAATATAGACCCTATATATATATATATATAAAAATATATATATATATATATATATATATATATATATATATATATATATATATGTGTGTGTGTGTGTGTGTGTGTGTGTGTGTGTGTGTGTATATGTATCACTGAAATGTTTACTGCTTCCACATTGTACATACCTATGGTAGACTAACTGTTCTGCATGATATGTTAGAGATATCCTGACATTTTACAGCTGAGATGGCTTACTGTTAACTTGTTGTGGCTATGTTGTGCAGTGTCCTGGGTTCAAGCCTTGCAAATGCTGGTTATTGTGTTGCAAGGCAGATTTGTTCAGCTGTGGAGGAAGGGATAATGGCAATAATTACAAAAAGATCCCTATTTTGGGCCCCTTCACCCCCATTAACAGTGCCTTTGGTCAGATATTTTGCAGGGAGAGGTTCAGAGTATGGATCCAATGTGCGAATATATATATATATATATATATATATATATATATATATATATATATATTTATATACATGACTATGCTGCATAATATGTTTGAGAAAACAGTGCATTTATGTACAGCTCAAATTACATAGTGGAAAATCACTGTGGCTATGGTATGCTGGGTCCTGGGTTCGAAACTTGCAAGGGATGATTGTTTTGTTAATGGGCAGAACAAGGGCTGTTGGATACAGAGTGATTAAGGCACTTTTAAGGGTTGTAAGTAGGTTTGCATGGTTTTGTGTGATGGTAAGCAATGCTAACTTCTGGTTAAATATGCTTACAGACAATTATCCTGACAGTGTTTAATCTTTGTAGCCATTGCTTGCCACTGTGCAAGCAGGTTTAAACCTGCATACTACTGCTTAAAATTGCTTACTCCCACTTACCCATTGCTAATTTCTTTAAAAGAAAAGAAAAAAAGGTGATAGGAAAGTGGTGAAAAAGGGGGCACACAGAGGGAAAAACAATAGGGAAAGTAGCTGGGGATGTGCAGGATGGGTGTAGGGAAGGTCCATACCTCTCCACTTCATCTACAGCAACAGCTGAGCATATGTACTGAATCTGGAGAAAGATTTGGACACTCAAACCACTGAGAGAGGGGAGAGGACAACAGTAATGTGTTGAGAAGCCAATTAGACCAGATTACATGTGTCCAGTGGACATGTGTGCGAAATGGACAGCTATGTATTGGGCAAAAGTTCATTTTGGGAACAGATTGCCCTTTTTTTTGTAAGATGAGAGTGGGATGTTGGGGAATGATAGTAGGTATATTTGGGAAGGTAGGTTGGGTAGGAAGACAGACAAGACAGACAAGACAACATACAGGGGTGGTATATGACATATGTGGGGGGTAAACACCTTGGATGGGGAGGGGTGTTTGGAAATTGGAAGCCAATGATCCACCAAATGGAAACAGTGGGAGTGAGGTCTCCACTCATGGGCAGTCACCACGGCACCTTCATGGCCCCGAAGGTGGTTTTGCTGGGTGTTGAGCAGGAGGGGCAGGCTGACCCTCTAAATATTCTACGTGGCCCTCAAGCTGGCAAAGCAGATCTCCAAACTCCTTCAGAGCTCACTACACACCAATCGCCGGACCTGACTTTTGGTGACAGGATCCTGTCTGCGCCCACTCCTGTGTGGGACAAGCCCCATCCCCTGAAGCAGTTCCACCAAAAGGTGGTGCAGGACCAGTGGAAGAGGAGGTTCCAGGGTGAGTTCCAGGTGTGCTGGGGCCCAGTGCCATGGCCAGATGAGGTGGGAGTGGTTGGTCTACTGGGTCCAGCCTTCCCATATGTGCTATGGTGTTGCGGTTTTAAAACATATGTGGGTTAGTAATATTCAACACAATCCAGGATTAATTATAACAGCATGCATAGATATTCCCATTAACTCTAAACACCAGATTTGGAACAGTTGCATATCAAACAGAACACATGCATATATGGAACCACAGTGGTCATTACAATGGCATGCAGGTTACATTGATAGCAACAGGCCACCAATGATAGTATTTCAACATGGAACATTAATAGAAACACATTTCAATATTTATTGAACAATAGGACATATGTTCCAACAGTAGGTTTGGTGTAAACATACCCACTGATTTGTGTATTTAGAGTATTGTTGCAGATATGGTGGGGGGCAGAGAGAGATGTCAATTAACAGGTTATATATCCTTGTAGTACTCACACCTTTAATGATCATTGCTCTAATCATTAAGGTACAGGTATTATTACAATACCATATGGCCTGGGTTTGGGCAGTGGTATGCTTGTACACAGTGTATACTTCAACTGTCTTATAGCCAAATCCTTACATCTCTTACCTGGTAGACCTGTGGAGGGAATGTTTGTTAACACTACCTGACTGTTTCTCCACATATTCCCAGATTCAAAGTTAATATTATGCACATGCCTTTCAATCTCTTAATGCACACACTCTGGACAAAGCTTGACAACATGGGGGTACAAATAGGGACATGTTTTGAATATTGCTGCCATAAACATGGAGAGTTGAATGAGTGAAAGGATTTGTTTTAATATACATTTTCTGAAGGTTTTGAGGTATGAAAATAAAATGTATGTCATTATTTTGTGACTACAATTCTGAGATCATCCCACTGATTTGCCAGGAGGACAGAGGAACAGGCAGAAAATATGACCCAATTATCTCAACATTCTGAATAATCTGTACAGTTGAGAGGTATGATTATGCATACAACTTACTACCACTCCCAGGATTCGAACCATGGCTGTGTTTGCTAAAAATATAACAATTTAAGTCACAGTAGAGTGTGCTATTTGGATATTTCTGTCTATATTTTCAGTGTTTTCTGTCTAAGTCTCTCTTGGTTGTACAATCTGACCTTGTAATTACAACAGTCTTACACAGACATTCCTACACATATTTTTATGTAGTACAGTGTGAGAAACAGTGGTTGACACAACAGTACTATTCTGATATCAGATGTTACTGAATGCTACATGTCAGGCCATACTATACCAGAGTACACATTACCAGTCCAGGATTTACATATTTATTGGCAGGCACAGTTTTCTTATCTAAAAGACCTGTGGAGGGAATGTCCGTTAACACTACCTAACTGTTTCTACACATATTCCCAGATACCAGTTAATATTATGCACATACCTCTCAATCTCTTAATGCACACACTCTGGACAAAGCTTGACAACATGGAGGTACAAATAGGGACATCTTCTGAGTATTGCTGTCATAAACTTGGAGAGTTGCATGAGTGACAGGATTTGTTTTAATATACATTTTCTGAAGGTTTTGAGTTCTGTAAATCAAATGTATGTCATTATTTTGGGACTATAATTCTGAGATTATCCCGCTGATTTGCCAGGAGGACAGAGGAACAGGCAGAAAATATGACCCAATTATCTGAACATTCGTAAAATCTGTATAGTTGAGAGGTATGATTGTTTATATCACTTACTACCCCTCCCAGGATTCAAACTATGGCTGTGTCTGCTAAAAATATAATAATTTAAGTCACAGTAGAGTGTGTGATTTGGATATTGCTGTCTATCTTTTCAGTGTTTTATGTCTAAGTCTCTCTTAGTTGTATAATCTGATCTTGTACTTACAACAGTCTTATACAGACATTCCTAGACATTTTATTATGTAGCACAGTGTGGGTAACAGTGGTTAATACAACATTACTAGTCAGAGAATGCAACAATAAATGGTATACGATACCAGAGTAAACACAACCAGTCCAGGATTTAGAGCTTTATTGCTAGGCATTTACAATTTTATTTAAATATGACCTATACGGAACTATTACTGTCATATTGTCTGGTTTATTCAATACAACCCATAAAATAGTTTTTATACTGCCAGATGACTTTCTACTACTTTACATTTATTTGGTATGACTACTGCAAGCAGGATCGTCACTCACCAGCCTCGCGATGCAGCCTTTGCAGCCTACTTGCATGGGCTTCCTGATTCACAGCCCACTCAGCTGCAGCTGTAAAGGAAATAGAGATATATTTAGGCATAGCTATCCATCACATACACACACTGTACTTTAGTCAACAGTAATGGTATGAGTACTTGCACAATGCTGGGACATCACCCCTTTGCCTTGCTTCTTGGACCTACTCGTCCAAGACTTCCCTGTTTCTCCGCTTCAAGTCAGCATAGTGGTGCCTGACCTGTTCACCAGTCCGAGGGATACCAGTGGCACAGGTGAGAGCACAGGCAAGATGGTCCCAGGCTTCCACTTTATATTAGGAACCCTGGTACTGGTCCTGCAGCAGTCTCTGGTCATGGTTTTTTACCAGGAGTCCTACCATGACCTTGGATTCCTGTATGCCCTAGCGCTGTGCCGGATAACTCAATCCCTCTCCAAATCCAGCCATCCTGCCTACAGTGGGAAGCTGCAACCAGTTATGAGCTGTAATCTCACCTGTGGGGTTTAAATACAGATGATTTCCCGCACATTGCCGTGATTGCACGGTTTTGAATATGCTGAGCTAAGCTACGGGCAAACCTGCTTAGCTAAGGTTGCCATTGCTTTAAGGGACAGGTTCAGCACTGTCTACCAATGGGCAAATCCACTTAGCTGGGCTACTCATTGCTTAGCAGTCATATTTACACAATGCTTACACCTGGTAAGCAGAGCTGTGCAATGCTTAGCATTGCTTATTTGTCATTTTATAGACTATCTGCTGTATGGCATTGATTCATCATTCATTACATATTATAAATTTGTTTACTGTCCTTGACATCCCCCAATGTGCTTTCATTACATTTATTCATGTGTGACTATACTGTATGGGGCACTTGTGTTTATATGGGGATTTCACAACTTTATTAAACTGACACTTCACATCTGGACCTAATGCAGTACACCAGTTAACAAATTTATGTTATTTAGTAGGTAATACTAAAAAAATTTGTTTATGTACTGCTTTCACATGTAAAATGTGAATTGGTTACAGTGGGGATCAAACAGTGTCCAATAACTCTTTTCCAGTTCTCCCAGTCCTGGTTAAGAAGAAGGTTCATTAGCTGAACCAGCCACCGTATTACCAAGGTGCCAAACAACGAAAAACGTCTACATGACTACAAATGGTGACTTTCATGCTTATAACTGCAATGTTTATAATTTATCCAATACTGTTTTAACCGAAGCAGAGCTCTATGTTTTAAATAAGGGTCTAATGTTTGTCCCTAGTACGGGTCAATATTTAAGTGATTTAATTATTGAACTTAGGTTATTTGGGAGAAACCTTGAGTTAAAGAAAATGTTTGACAATAATGACGTAATGCGAACTACTGAACCCAGGCAACCTAGTATGTTTAACCCTCCCTTAGGCCCAGTAATTGAAACACTTCTTAAAACTTGTAAAGCAGATTTGATGCAATTTTTTAATGATAAGGAGCAACATGTTTATCACAATTTGACTAAGGAACAAAAGCAGGCAGTACAGTCATGAATAGTTAATACTGATATTAACATCAAGACAGCTGACAAGGGAGGGGCTGTCATTGTGATAAGTACTGACTTTTATAGCAATAAGGTTTTAGATATGCTTAGCGATAATACCACATACCAGTGCTTATCCCCCCTGGAAGTAATAATGATTATCAATAACGTGAAGCTTGATTTTTTAAACATAAAACATAGCAACCTGATCAAGGAAAACACCTTCAGATTTTTCTGGGTGGAACACTTTGTAATACCAGTCTTTAAAGCCTATCTTAAAATACACAAAGATATTCAGGACCCACCCCTACGTCTCATTGTTTCTGGTAGATTGTGGGTCACAAAACATGCCTCCATGTGGACAGAATCTCAACTCAAGGGTAGCTTAAGCAAAATATCTAGACTTTTGAATGACACAGTGATTTTTTGCAGTCCCTACACTCTTATCGTAGTCTAATGACTGATAACAGCAGATGTTTATTTGTAACATTGGATATAAATAGCTTATTCACAGTTATTTCTAAAGACTATGGGTTAATGGCCATATAAAGAATTTTAAGTAATGATACTGGTTTAACACCTATTCAAGTTAATAGGATCATTGTATTGTGGAACTGTGTTTTAAGCAACAACAGCTTTATGTTTGTCAATGGTATATATCTCACCAGAATAGGGGGGCAGCTATGGGCACCCCCTGAATGAACTCATATGCCAACCTCGTGTTGGCATACTGGGAGAGTCAGGTTATATTTGACAACAATATGCTTAGATGGCAGCAACAACTGAAGTACTATACACATTTTGTTGATGTGTTTTTATTATGGGAAGGTACTAGTGATGAGTTACCTCTGCCTCTCTCTCTCTCTCTCTTTATATATATATAGATATATATGAATCTACTTCAGTAGATCAAACTTTTACAAATTCGAACCACATATGGCAGAGACCATATGTTTGAACTCATATAAGTTCAAACACTGAAGTAAAAACAAATAAAACAACAAAACAGAAAACTAAACATCTATAGCAGGGGAGCTATGGCCCCCTGCACCCCCACACCCCCTTTCCCTTACTTAAATATACCAACTCCGAGATCGCACTACATTGCAGAAATGAGAAATCATCCCTTTCTGTACTGTACAGAGATCTCCATTTAGTCCGATCAAACTTTTACAAGTTCGAACATATGGTCTTGGCCATATGAGGTTCGAACTTGCAAACGTTCGATCTACAGAAGGGGACCCATATATATATATATATATATATATATATATATATATATATATATATATATATATATATAGTTAGATAAGGATATAGATAACACATATACATATCATACACACACACACACACATGCACCTTTCTATATATATATCTATATATATATATATATATATATATATATATATATATATATAGATATGTATATATCCATTTCATATACATATATATACATATATATATATATATATATATATATATATATATATATATATATATATACATATATATATATATATATATATATATATATATATATATATATATATATATATGTATATACATGGTCGCATTTCTGTATTGTCCTACATACCCAGATTATAGTGAGTATAGCTGCACTATGACACATACATAATGTTGATCAAAGGATCAAAAGTTACGGCTCAGCAGAAAATAATGCACTTGCAAAATGTGGAAGTGCATAAAATAACATGTGCTGCATCTGGAGGAAACTATTGGAACATCTGAAGTTCAGATTTTTGGCAGTCTTCTCTTGCGTCACATGTAAATGATGCCACATTTGACAGCAAATCACAATTTAGTGTGAAACACAGACAAATATGAGTTGAACCTGTAAACTTGCTGCAAGCATCTGGAAATCTGAGAGTGATATCATTTCTCCCTAACACTGCATGTAGAAACCTTGAAAATGTATGGCACAGTATATGAATATGTACAAATATTGTAAAACCATATGTTTGTATCTGTGCCAGCAACACCAACCACAGTCACTACAGCCCCCTGTGCCTGCTGGATGTCACCACATTACAATAACAACTGAACAAGTTGTGTAATATATAATGTTTTGTACTCACTCATTTACAGGGTAAATTGTTTTTGGCCACAGGCTTGCCAATCCAAATGCAAACAGACACATATGCCAAAAATGGATACTGTTGTCACATAGCTAGCATAAAAAACAGTTATCTGACTACTAGGCTACTAGATGCACTTACATAGATTATGATTGAGTACAATGCCCCATTTGGAATGTATCTGACCCGACACCTGCAGCAATTGGAAAGGCCCCAAAAGTTCCTCACCAAAAGGATAAAGGGTCTCAAAAATATGTCTTATGCTGCTCGACTGAAGGAACTCCAGCTCTACTCAGTCACTTACCGTCTGCTCAGAGATGATCTGTGCCTGACATACAAGGCCATGTTCAACCCGGAATTAATGAACATGCTTCACCTCAAAAAATCTAATTCCATCAGAACTACAAGGGCAATAGACTTAAACCTTAACACGGTTATTAATAGGACATGCTGGAGGGACAGATTCATCACCCAGAGACTCCCTATGCTGTGGAACAAAATCCCGGTACATGTGAGGCAGAACACCTCGCTGGCTTTGTTCAAAAGAAATCTTGACCAATGGATGGGAGATCGCAGGTATACCCCAGGGATTACCTCAGTGTCACTGCTTGACAGAGGCACAGCAAAATAATGGGCATAGTATCCTTCAAACTAAAGGGGTGGCGAAAGCCACAAAACTCTGGGCTAGGCTTATAAATGCCCTTGGGCAGATAGCCTAGTATGAACCTCTGAACCTATGAACCTATGATGTGTATGGCTTTATAGTGATGTATTTCTCTACCAAAGTCTGAGTTAAACTCCTATTTTTCCATTAATCTTTTAGCAGATTTGCTAGGTTTGGTGCAATGTGAGGCATCGTGTGAGCATGCTTATTGGCAAGAACATGACAATTACTATATTTTGCTTAAAACACCTGTGCTAATTAAGTGGCTGTGTGGCTTGGCTGGTTGATGCACTGTTCTTTAGATGTGATGGTACTGGGTTTGAATTAGTGCACAGGTGTAATTTTTGAACATGATTATTATGCTTTCAAATACATATGCTTTCAAATACATATATTAATATACAGCCATTTTGCATAGCTTAGCATCGCACAATTATTCATTAAAGAAAAGAAAACTGGGGAGATAGAACAGTGGTGAAATGGGGTGTAAGCAGAAAGAAAAAACTGTGAAAAGCAGGTAGATGTATGCAGGAAGGGTGTAGGAAAGAACCATAGCTATCCATTTCTTCAATGGCAACAACTTTGCATAGCTTTTCTAAATGTAACAATTTTTTAATTTAAACACAACTGATGTTTCATTTACCTGACACAGTTTCACAGCACTATATACAAAAAGTATTACTACCCAGGACTTGAACCCAGGACTTACTACAGTGTAGGTCAAGGCTCAACCTATCTAGCCATGGGATAGTGAACAGAACTTGTATACCTTCACATATACTGTAAAGGTGCCTGTAAGCGTAGTGCATCTTTGCTGCATGAGTTTGCGCATTGCTAAGCATTGCAGAACCATAACAACTGAATGCATCTGGTTTCTATTTTTAGCTATCTAAAGGATGTCTGATGCATGGGCTATGCTCAGCTATGCATAGCTGAATTATGCACTGCATCATGAACAAGCACATAAAAATAAAAAATTAAAACTGAATGCACCACGTTTCTATTTTTAGATGTGTAGCGGATGTCTGATTAATAGTTGTGCTAAGCTCAGCATAGCTAAACAATGCACTGTGTGAACAGACACAAAAATGTAAAAAAAAAAAAAATTAAAATAAATCTAATTTAATGAAATAAGATGTTTTGTAGACCTTTTGGTGCAGGTTAGTTGGCCAAAAGGTATTGTGCTCTGCTTGCCAACTGTTCTGAATTTTTCTGGACAGTCCAGAATTAAGTGATGGCATGTGTCATCAGTCTTAAACTGATTCAATATCTGTGTTGCCATGACCTCCCTTAGGTGTGCACCATATCTAATATGTATGGCGTGCTGTCGAGGGACAACCATGGGTGTGTGCATGGACACATTCCATGTAGGCTCTACATGGAGCCTACACAGATTTTATTGAATCCTGGGATATGACTGCCAGGTCTATATTACAAAGTCGAAAGGTAAAAAGAGCACACAATCTTTTATCGAACACTAAAACTCAAAAGCGCTAAATATCAAACACACGGAACAGCATTTTTTTCTCCAGGGAAAAAAATCAAGAACCATTTTCGAGACTTTGCCATTTCTCCACTCTGGTGTGATCTCGGAGTTGGTATATTTAAATAGGGGGGTGTGGGGGAGAAGTCTCCTACTTTATTTTGTGCTTGGATTTTTTTTTTTTTACGGAGCAGCAATTATTTTCCCTGGGGAAACAAATTGGTGTTCCGTGTGTTTGATATTTAGTGCTTTTGGGTTTTAGTGTTTGATAAAAGAGTGTTTGCCCTTTTTACCTTTCAACTTTGTAATATAGACCCATAACTATCACCCTTTGAGTTATCAGTTTTGAGTATTTAAAGAAATTTGTCTTTTTACAATTACTAAAACATAAAGCTATAGTTCACATGTTTAAGAAATCCAGTAAAAGAAATCACATTATATATTTTCCACAGTATCACTGGACACTGACAATAAAGCATTTTAACAATAATTAAAATAGGACAATCAAAATTCATTTAGTTTCTAATAACATTAGGTCAACTCAGTCAGCTTGGTTTCTTATACAGCACATAGTAGAACATATATGCAGATACAGAAACAGACATTTACTGCTGTTTATCTAGATTTAGAAGCCACATTTAACAACTTCTACAGGCACAAGTTGTAGGTAATTATCGAAGCAAATGGATATAGGAAGAGTTAAATATTGTGGCTCCTCTATATAGTAATAATTGGGCTAGCATAAAAGTTAGTGATATGACATTGTATTTTGGCACTGTTTTTACTTTTGAATTATACAGAAAGTTTTACTACTCATAGGTTCATAGGTTCATAGGTAGGTACTAGGCTATCGGCCCTAGGGCCTATACAAGCCTAGCCAAAAAGGTACCCTGGCTTTCGCCACCCAAGAAAATTATTTTCCTGTGCCCCTGTCAAGCAGAGCCACAGAGGTGATCCCCAGGGTTAATTTCCTATTTCCCATCCAATCATCAAGATTTTTCTTGAAGAGTGCTAATGAGGGGCTTTGTTTGATATAGATAGGTAGTTTGTTCCAGGGTATGGGAAGTCTCTGGGACAGGAATCTATCCCTCCAGCATGTTCTGTTTATTGTGGTCACAAGGTTTAGGTCCCTAGAACATGTAGCTCAGAGAGATTGTGATTTCTTTAAGTGGAGCATGTCCAGCAGCTCTGGGTTTCACATAGCTTTGTATGTTAGGCAGAGATCACCTCTGAGTAGATGATATGCGATGGAGTAAAGCTGGAGTTTTTTTAGATGTCTGCATAGGGCATCTTTTTGAGGCCAGTGATCCTCTTTGTGAGGTATTTCTGTGACCTTTCCAGTTATTTATATATATATATATATATATATATATATATATATATATATATATGTGTGTGTGTGTGTGTGTGTGTGTGTGTGTGTGTGTGTGTGTGTGTATGTGTGTGTGTGTGTTTGTGTGTGTGAGAGAGAGAGATAGAGAGAGAGAGAGAGAGAGTGTATATACATATATATATATATATATATATATATATATATATATATATATGTGTGTGTGTGTGTGTGTGTATATATATGCAGTGCTGGAAATGCTGATGACTCAGTGACTTAATAATTCTGATGCTAAGCTTCTGTGTTCTTAAAAAACAGTTAATTATTATAGAAAGTATATATCATACTTTCAGATGAAATGAATAGTCAAGTTCCAATTAATGATCTTCAATTCAAAACAAGATATCATGATGCTTTAACTTCCAAACTGACTTCACACTGATCAACAGCTTAATTCCAGCTCTACCAGTGTAAAAAGAGAAACTGGGAGATAAAGTCATGTAGCTTTGCCAGTATTAGTAAACTCATTTGCTGGTATACCCAGAAAGAAGAAATTTAGAAATTCTGAAAAAAAATCAACTAGAAAAGCTGAAGAGAAAACACTGATTAGAAAGAATATTGCAGTTGTTCAGTGAAACACAGTTCAAGAAACAGCTTTGGAACAAGTTATGTCTTCCAGTATTCTAGAGGAAAAGCTAAATCAAATTGTGATCAGAGCTGATTAAAATATACTAAACACCAAAGAAGTATAGCAAATGAAATAACAAAAGCCTGGAAAAATGGAAGACACTTTAAACAACTACTCAGATGATCTAATAGGACTGCAAAAATGAGAGATCAAATTGAAGAAAAGACTGGCTGAGTATGAGACTGCCCAACAGGAGCTGTTACAAAAAAATAGAGTTAGAAAACAGAGCACACAGTGAAATACCTGGGATTTTCTGCTATACCAAAGAAATTGGAAGGAACAGACTGCATTAGTTTTATAAAAACACAAATAAGCAACTGGACTGCTGTTCCACATCAGGATCTGTTATTTGAAAGGGCACATATTTGTTTTTGTTCCAAACCTGACCAGAGGAAAGCAGACAAGGCCTGTATTAGTAAAGATGCAATCATGCCAGTAGAAAGAGTTTATTCTGAAAAAAAAATACTCTGGCAGAAGGACAATGTATTAAAAATTGGAGACAGTAGAGTATTTGTGGAAATTGACTATGCACTGTACTCCAGGCAGAAGAGAAGTAAATTAATCACAGGAATCAAGGAATGTCAAGAGACAGGTGTGAGATTCAAGCTGCTGTATCCACTTGTCTTCAGAATATTTTTTCCTGGAGGATCAAAGTAATTTTTGATGAAGAACAGGCTAAGGAGAAGATATAAAACTTTGTCCAACAAAACGCGAGCCATGAAACAGAAGGGAACTCTGCTTCTCTTTCTTCTGACAATAAAGCTAATAGAGAGACTTTGCCAGTGAAACAATTTCCAGTGTTGCAAAGGAAAATACTTAAGAGACAGAAAAAGCACAGGATTTGACTAAAATAATCTGGAGTACCTTCGACTTTATCTGGAGTCTGGTATTGGGAGATTGAGATGAACAGGAAGAAGTCCAGCAACACTGAAATTAGTGAATAAATGTGAGACTATAAAGCATCAGTCACATCTCTGAAATATAGCGTTACATGAAAAAGTGGAAATTTTGACTTTTGTTGACTTTGTTAAACATGAGGGGGGCTGAAAAGCATATACCCCACTTCATGTCATCAATGTTTGGAACAATATTAACAGGAAATAAAAAAGTAGCTGCAAGTAAAACAATTTGTGTCCATAACAGTATCTGTATAAACCATTTCTTGATATAAATTGCATGTTATATGTTAAACCATTTTCAGTTACTAAAGTAAACAAACACATTGTTTCATCTTTTTTAGTTTTATGAACTATAGGCAATACAATACAAAAAGGAAAGAAAGACTCAGTAGAGTATCAGGGACAGAGAAAAATGGTGATATTTATACTTATTGCTAGAGGAGCTCCAATAGTGATAGAAGATGAAATAGAGATAGTAATGGTAGAATTGTGGTACTATGACGCTAGTGGCCTGGAAGGAAGATAACACTGGCATATATTTATATTCTAGCTAAAATTGCTATTATGGAGCTTAAGAAAATTGTGGGAGAAATAATCATCTTTCAGCAGGGAACATTATTTATAGTAGTGGACTGGAACTTGATTTGCAACAGTGATGACATATCTGGGTGATCTATAATAGAAATTATAAGAAAGATGTTCAATTTCTGAATACATTTATGAAAATATTTCACATGAAAGACATGAATTCAGTAGTAGGAACTTGCAGAAAATGTACATATTATTCTCTTGGGTAGAATAACTGGACTAAACTAGACAGAAATTATGTTTCATAGGAACATGTGCATAATTGAAAACTTTGATATACATCCGATAACTATTTCAGATTATGCATCAATAATATTGATAGAGTAATGAAATAAAAATGAAATATAGTGATTCCTCAGCTACCTGGGAATTTAAGGAATGTGTGGTGGAAATTATTCAAGAGCTATTAGGGAAGATAGAAATTTCTTCAGTAGTTATACATAGTAAGTGGAATAATGAAAGTAGAGTTTAAAATAGGGTAGAAATAAAGAAAAAAGACATATAGTTAAGAAGTAACATGAATTATTTACTGGTACTGATAAAGGTTAAATTATTGCAGAATAAGGTGAATCTCATAGAATAAGAAGGGTTACAACTGCACGGTGCTGAAGAGAAAATAAGGGATTATCTAGATAATATGCTTGAGTTTTGAAAGATTGCTGTTTAGAAATGTTTTTGATAATAACCCCAGATCACAAACACCTTTGACACAATGACACAATGACTTAGGCAAAAGAAATAAGAAAGGGTTGTTGTCAAAACATAGGGAGTCTGTAACAAAAGAAAGAACCAGAGATCTCACAGAGATATTTGACATACTTTGGAAAGTTTATGAAAATTTGTATAAAGCAGATAAATGTTGAAATCAAAAAGAGCACCAATGGAAATATTTATAGAAAGCTTAAGCACACCAATGTTAGAGATAGATGAGACTCAACAATTAACAGTTAAGATAGGAGGAGATGAGATAACATCAGTGATGTGCAATAAATCTGCAGGCAAGCTTATAGAAATAGGTGGTATTCCTGTTGAAGTTTGGAAGCTAGGAGAGAAAAAAGTGGCAAAGATTGAGAAGGTTTTGTTTAAAAGTACTTTAAAAGGAAGGAAAGCACCAACATCCTGGAAGAAAGCTGTAGTGGCTGTAATACCTGAACATGGTAAAGACCCAACAGACTTTTTATATAGGCTCATTTCAATTTTACACCATAATTATAAAGTGCATATATCTTTAATAGCTAAAAGAATGGCCAAGGTGTTTCCAAAATTGATTAATATTGATCAATGTGACTTAGTGGAGGGGTGGCAAACATTTGATAACATTAATAGAACAATGATGATCCAGTGGAAACAGTGTATAAGAAAATACAGCTGTTGGTAGGTCTTGATGCAGAAAAAAGCATTTAAAAGACTAAGCGGGGATTTTATGAGTAGAGCAATGGAAGCATTTGCATTTACTGATATATTTAAGTGGACATGTAAGGGATCAGAGGCAAAAGTTAAAGTTGGAGGTTTCCACTCTGACAAGTTGTGTATTAGCAGAGGAATTACAGAGGGGTGCCCTCCCCTTTTGTTATTTGCTCCATATTTACAGCTATTATCAAAGAAAATAAGGAGTTCAGAAATTCAAGTATATATTCAGTACAGTAATCATGAAAAGTTAACTTTATTTGCAAACTATATTTTTTGTATGTGATAAAACCAAAAAATTGACATCTCAGTTCAGGATATAAAATTAATGAAGATGAAACAAAGGCTGCAACTGTAACCTATGTACGCAAACATGAATTAGTCCATCAATACTCATATTTATGGGGACATGCTAAATAAAGTATTTAGGAGTATGGATTTAAAAGGATTCTGTTATGGCACCTATGGATATGTGGGAAGAGACTTAAGAAAAGATAATACAAAAACTGACAAACTGGAAGCTCTTGTTTGTGGAGATGGTTAGCAAGCTACAAGCAGTGAATGTTTTAAGTCCATTTAGTTTTATATATATTTATATACACACACACACACATATATATATATATATATATATATATATATATATATATATATATATATATATATATATATATCAGGCATATTTTTTATTAACTTGAGGAGAAGTTGTGAATAATAATTAATAAAGAGGTGAAGTAATTTATCTGGAAGGGGAAGAGGGTAGGGGTCACTTGGGCTAATTTGATTCTTTAATAAAGCTAGTTGGTTTAAGATTACCTGATTTCAAGGTGAATTTTAGAGCTACACAGTTAACGGTCATATACATAACACAAGTAGAAAGCTATAATTTAAAGTGGAAAGGGATGATGAATTGTGTTTGTGTGTGGGATCTGTTCAAGAAATAAGGAGAGAGTGGGATTTTGGATGCATATCCTTAAGGAGAATAACAGACATATAGAATATTATATTCCTAAAGGAGCATAAAGCATTCTAATAACTAAGCCAAGAAGTGAATGAAGAAAGAAGATTTTGCCAATAAGGATGACTGCAATTAGGGGTACAAAGAATAGGCAAGAGGTGGCTGGAATTTATTAGAGAACACTGGCAAAAGAACCATAGTATTGGGAGCAAATATCTAAACAGGGAAAGGTAATAGAATGAGAAGAGGCCAAGAAGACATTTAGACTCTAGGCTAGAGACTGCCTTCCCTATCAAGGATTGATATTAGAGTAGAGGAAAACAGAATGGAATAGGGGAATCCTAAGTGAAAGACCTGCGCTGGTAGAGTTTTTACTTGAATCTAGAACAGAAGCTATAGTAGGGCATGTGATGCCCTTGCAATGGCCCAGTAATCAAGGTGCCTCAATCCTCACCAGTGGCAACAGTGAGTGACATACATAATGGAGGGGTGACAAGTACATACACAGTAATGTGCAATTTTCCTTAAGAGCACACAGAGGTTGCAGTCAGTCTGGGACTGGTTTCTCCCTCTCTCTCCAGATCCCTAATAAGACACCCCACTGGAACAACTATAGGGTTGAGATCTCAGCTGAATGGTCAAGCCAAAACCTCCAGCACCCTCTCTGTCCCACCAGTGCTTCATGTCCCTTCCCAAGTAGCTTACACACACACTATGAGATTTGATTTACACACACACACACACACACACACACACACACACACACACACACACACACACACACACACACACACACTTGTGAAAGGCACAGGTATGGTAGCTATGCCCCCTTCTGCCCAAGATGGCAAATGTAGTTCGGGACAAACTAAGTTGTTCTAGTCCCACAAGCAAGGGTAAAGGGGTGAGGGGTGGGTATAGACGTTAGGAATTAATGGTAGTCTTTGCAGATAGGTAGGATAGTGGGATTGTAGTAGTTAAAGGGTTAAAGAGAAAGGGAGAGGTTAAAGGAAGTGATGTAGGGAAAGGAGGGACTTATGACAGGATTAAGTGGCAAGGATTAAGGAAAGTAGGTATATTTTGGGTGAGTTGGTGGTGAAGTAACAGCTAGCTCACGTCCAGATGACCTGTAGGTATTGTGGATGCAGGTAAGCCTTGGATGGTGGGGAGAGAGGGGTGTTAGACTAACTGAGTTAGTTCCATCCTCTCTCTTTTTTGTGTTTTTTCTTTAGTATAATTAATTTAATGTGGGGGATGGAGTTGGGGAGTACAGGTTGGTGTCAGGACCTGCTGGTATGGAAGTTCTTGAAAGGGTTACTGAGAGGAGAGTGTGTGTGGGTGAATGGTTGGCGGGTAGTGTCTGGATGAGTGTGGTGCTTGGCATACCTGGGTACTGGTTTGATTCTCTGGGGGTCCGGTAGGCATAGGGTTGCTGAGGTTGCTTCCTGGTGTCCTGTGGTGTCTCCAGTTGTTTTGCAATTGCTGAGGTGCTTGCTGGTGGTCCGGTGGTGTCTCCGGTTGATTTGTGTGCCGTTCGCAGTTGCTGAGGTTGCTTGCGGTTGTCCGGTGTTGCTGAGGCTGCTTGCTGTCACCCGGTGGTGTCTCCAGGGATTTGTCAGGCCCATCACTGTCTCTTATGTTAGGGCCATGTGGTCGGGTGGCAGCCATGTGGTTCAGCCTGCTTATATTTAAAAAATGTGTTCATTCTGGTGGTTGTGGGAGGCTGTGTGGGTCCCTCATCATAATCCAGTCTTGGTAGCATTGAGGGCAGTGGGTGGAGGATCCCCTCATGCTCCCTGGTGGGTTTGTGAGCTTTTGTGGCCAGTCTCTGGTCTCTGGGGTCAGTCTGGCAGTTTCTGTTCATGTGCACGGATGGTTGCAGCTGTTAGGGTAAGGGATAACAGCTCCACTGACTTTCCTCATTGGTTGTAGTGGTTGAGGATCCTTTAGCTTCTCCCTGGTGGGTTCCTGAGTAGCCACTGCCGTTTTTGCGGCCGTTCGGTCTGGGCTTCGGTTTGCACATGCAAAGTGGAGGTAATGGCCATTACCTCTAGTGTGCACAAGGGTTTTCTGTCCAGTGTGAAGAGGTAAAGGATTCCAGGCTCGTTGGTGGTCGGATGGTGCTGGTAGCTGTGCTGCTGCAAAGGAGGTAGGTAGAATAAAGATGCAATGAATTATTTTTTTTTATTTTTTTTTTCTTCGTGGTGGTTATATGAAAGGGGTTGGTAGCTGAAGGGAAGTGTGTGGCTGAATGTGTGTGCATCTGAAGGGTGAAGTGTGTGTCAGGCAGTCATATACTTTAATCCGTTGGGAAGGTATAAGTGCAATAGTTAGTGGTCAGAGTGTATGCTTTGCAGGTAAGTTATGCAAGGGGTTGTTCTCTGCTGCAGAGTACAGGTAAGTAGGGGAGTGGGTAGAAAGAGGTGGGGTGTAGGGCAAAGCAACGGTATAGGGATTGGTGGGTGGAGTAGGGCAGTCTGGTTCGTGGAACAGCATTAACATTATGTGTTTCTTTCTTGCAGATAGCTAATTTACCAGAACTATGTCAGCGATGGCAAGTTATTGTGGCCCAGGTGGAGAGTTATTCCAGGAGGCGTTGACATCCGAGGTGGTAAAGGAACCAGAACAGGCTTTGGGTCGGAAGAGGCAGTGCACCATGGTAAGAACCCCAGATCAGGGGAAAAGACAACAGACAGAGAAGCAGGCAGTGGCAGTGGACACACCAGCTCCCAGTACATCTCAAGATGAAGGTGCAGGTAATGGTTTTACTTTGGCAGTATTGTCTTGGGAGCTAGGGGTTGAGGATTATGGGGGTGTAGGGATGACAAGGACCTGTTAGTTGGGGACCTCGGGGGATGCTTGCAAGTGATAGAAGATGCTCAGAGGCAGCTGGCACAGGGTGTCAGGTACCCTGTCAGAGAGGCGACTGGGGTGGGTGTTGGTTCCAGGTACAGTTTGGTTTTGGACTCAGAAGTAGGGTCTGACTTTGGGCTGCAGCCGGGGGACTGGTTATCCACCCAATCTTTGGAAAAAGGGGGCAGAATTGGTTTTCCTGACTCCGCACATTCCAGGTTCGGTCAAAGAAAAAATTTGGAAAGGAGAGTATGTGGATTTGTTTGAGCTAATTGATGCAGAAGGGGTCCAATGGCTAGTGGAGGTGGAGTCGTCTAATAGCAAGGACTTGTTGGTGGCTTTAGCAGCATTGGGAAGAAAGAGGGTAGGTAAGCTTCACCCTAGGACATGGGATAATTAGGTGGTTGGCTTTCTTTACTTTATGGCAGTGCAGCTGGAGAAGGACGGGTCATTGGCCTTGCCTCTTCTAGGAAATTTCCTTACCATTCATGAGGCACAACTGTTAAGGTGCATCATCTGGATATATGGTTAGCTACGATGATGGATAGTTATGGTGGCTTTAACAGAAGGGTGAGCAGGGGAGAATCAGTGGATGTGTCTTTTGATAGTGGTTCTTGTTCATGGGTGGGGTGCAAACTTGCACACATTAGCTCAAGATGTGGAGGGAGTCATTCGTCCATTTGCTGTGGTCAGCAAGACCTTTTCATGTAGAACTCCATTGTTATGGCTCGTGAGTGTGGATTTGGTGGGCAACGCTTCGCCCCGCAGGGGTTTCAACTGGTTCAGGATATGGGTAATTTTCACGGGTCTCTGGAACTTGGGTTCTTTACAGGCAATAGAGGAAGGGGCACCATTCTTCATTAAAGTGGAGGTCCTGCAGGGTATGCTTTGCCAATTTCTGGGTCTTGCCATCAAAAATGAGATACTACAAAGATTTCAGGGGGGGGGGTTCCTATAAAGTCCACCGTGGGAGGGGGTGGGTAGGTTGCAAGAATCTGCGATGAGTTCAAGGTAAAGAGGAAATTCTGGAGGTTTTAATGGAGAATGAGTGTTGGGCGGGGCATTTATTCAGTCCTTTTGACAGTCTGCCTTTCAGTAGTAGTTACAATGTGTCGCCTTTGGGGTTGGTGCCGAAGAAACGGGCCGGTGAATTCAGATTGATACATCACTTGTCGCATCTTGAAGGGAATTCAGTGAATGAATTTATTGCAGATGAGGAGGTAAGGGTGCATTATGCTTCCTTGGATGATGCTGTGAAAGTGATTAGGGAATTTCGGGAGCCATGGGTGGCTAAGGTTGACATTGAGTCGGCTTTTTGCTTGTTGCCTAATAGAAGTGAGGATTGGCCATTACTGGGGATGCGGGTAGGCGATAAGTACTACTTCGATGAAGCTATGCCTATGGGTTGTCCGTGGCATGTGCGACTTTTGAGAAGTTCAGCACTGTATTACAATGGATTTGGCAGCAGAGAGTGAGAACTCAAAAGGCAGTGCATTATTTAGATGATTTTCTGTTGATGGGCGAAGGAAGGGTAGGAGCACAGGAGGGGTTGTGGGAGTTTACGAGCATGTGTGAGGAGTTAGGGGTACCATTGGCCCAGCATAAGTTGGAGGGTCTGGTGAGAGCCTTAGAATTTATGGGACTAGTGATTAATGTGGAGCATGGACTGTTTTTCCTACCTGAGGATAAGATAGAGAGGCTTAGGTTGGCTATATGTTTGGTGTTGGACAAGGATAAGAATCAGATTTGTTCAGTCATGGAATTGTTGGGGCTTTTGAATTTCGCCTGTCGAGCTGTAGTCCCAGGGCGAGCCTTTTGTAGTTCGATGGCTTATATGTTGAAAGGGGGTCAGATGAAACACCATTGGGTTAGGGTGACACAACTGGTACAGGAGGATCTGGTGTTCTGGGATGGTTTTGTGCAACAATTTAATGGGATCTTTTTTGGCAGTCAGACTGGGTGGGGCAGGAGGAACTTCAGTTGTTTATGGATGCAGGTGGGGGTGCTGGTATGGGGCCTATTTTGGAGGTCGGTGGTTTGCAGCTGAATGGCCTCGGGATTGTAAGGAGGTATGGAGGCGTGATGTGGCCTTTCTAGAGTTGATGCATATATGGGCAGCTTCTGTTGTGTGGAAGGAGCATTTGAGGGACAAACGTGTAGTTTTTCACTCAGACAATATGGCTGTAGTGAGGGCATTACAAAAGAAGATGGCTAAGTTGGACTTGTTATTGTTGGTATTAAGTAAATTGGTTTTGCAGAGTCTCTTAATAAATCTTTCCTTTACAGGGGTGCATGTGCCTGATGTAAAGAATGAGATTGCTGATAGCTTGTCCCGATTTCAGTTTTGCAGGTTTTGAGGCTTGGCTCCACGGGCAGAGGAAGTGCCAGAAACCCTGCCAGAGGAGGTGTGAAATCATTGGTTGAAGTAGCCAGGCAGTTGGCATGGAATTCCTGGGCCCCTTCTACGAGGAAGTAATTTGGTAGGGCTCTTTCTGATTTTAATCAGTTTGTTTTGCAGCTGCCAGAAGAGGAGGGGGTATGGTCGGAGGAATTACTATTGCGATATGTAGCTCGTGCTTGGGAGATAGGCAAAGTTTTGCAGACAGTCAAGGTGAATTTGGCTGCAATTAGCATTTTTGCTAAGGTAATGAGGTTGCAAGATTTCACTAAGTCTTAGAAATTAGGGCAAATGTTTAGGGGTTGGGGGAGAGTGGTGGTGGAACAAAGGGACATTCGATGGCCGCTTATGAAGGTTATATTGAAAGTTTTGTTGACAGGATTAAGTTTGTTACAAGGGGGGTCTTTGGATTACTTCATGTGGGGAATGTTATGTACATGGTTATATTTTGGTGCCTTTGGAGTTGTTAGGCTTGTTATGTTGGAAGGATGTTATCATAGGTGAGGGATAGGTTACTATTGCAATAAGGAAGAGTAAGACAGATCAGTTGGGTAGGGGATGCTTGGTGGTGATTAAACCTGACAGGAATTATAGCCTTTGTCCAGTAACGTGGGCTAAAGAAGTCATGAGGAGGCAGAAGGGGAGTGTAGATGAGTTCATTTTTTGTTCAATTGATGGGAAGGTGGTGTCAAGTAGTAGATTCATAGGTTTGGTGAGGAGGGTTTTACGTTGCATGGGATTTCCAGCAGATAGGTTTGCAGATCACTCATTTAGGATCGGTAGGACTTCAGATTTAGCTAGAGAGGGTAGTTCCATTGAAGTGATTAAGAGATCGGAGAGGTGGTCTTCAAATGCATTTTTATCATATATTAGATAAAGTTGTGGCCTGATTATTAATTTTCTTTTCTTTTCTTTTAGGGAAGCATATTATCATCTTGGGGCATCCATATATCCACTGGGCAGAGAACCATGTGTTAGTCAGGGAAGATGGGATAAATTTGGGTTTATCACATTTATGGGTGGTCAGTGACTAGGCATGGGTTTAGGGGTCTTAGGCAGGATAGGTTGTTGCATTAATTTGAGAAGGTTAAATTGAAGGTTGGGTGTCCTTGTATTTTATTAATTCATTTGTTGGGCAATGATTTGGGCATTCCTTCCAAAAAGCAATTAATGGATATTATTCTTCAGGACTTGCTGAGATTACAGGCATTGTACCCGGGTATGGAAATTGTTTGGTCAGAGTTGGTTCCACGTTTGTGTTGGAGGAGTGCTTATAGTTATAGGGCAACTGAAAGCGTCAGGAGGTTCGTCAATCAGAGGCTGGCTAGGCAGTTAAGAATTTTGGGAATGAATACCATTGACCATAGAGATTTTGGAGATGGAGAGGAGTTTTGGTGCTGAACAGATGGGGTCCATCTTAATGAGGTAGGATTGGATCTGTTTAATTTGCATTTGAAGCTCTTTTTGGAGGGTATGGTTGTGGCTAGGGTTTAGGAGGGTGAACAGCCTGGGGACCAGGCTAGTTGTGGAGAAGAGGGACAGGATTGTCCTCTTCAGTTCCCCCTCTAAGAAAGGTTATTTATTGGTTAATGATTGTTTGGTTAGGAGGTGAGGTGAGCAGGTACACTGCCTATTTAAGTGCTGGATAAGTAGGTATGCTGCCCGAGTGGAGGAGGTATCAGGGTGAGTAGGTACGCTGCCCTGAGGTAAATTCATCCAGGGTGAGTAGTGACACTGCCCTGAGATCGTTGCTGATGAAGATAATTGATGTTCTTTTGTGTCTATAAATTCATTGTTCAATAGTGTTCAGTAAAGGTCGTCAAATGGCTTTATGTGTCTGGTGTGGTTTATTTAAAGTGGGGCTGGAACAAATGTTGGAGGTGTGATGGGGAAGAAAGAAATAACTAGGAACGTATGTTTTGGGGGTGTAATGAGTTGGCAAACTTCCAAAATTCCCTATAGAGTATTGTGTTAGAAATATTGGATAAGCAAATGGGTGTAACTAAATATTTGTTTTTTGGGGATAAACTATCTGACTTTCCTACACATAGCAAGGCCTTGCTAAGTTTAATTCTGGTGTCTGCAAAAAAAAGCAATTATTAGAAAATGGGAATCAAAGTCTCAACCAACTGTATTTGAAGTACTGAATATAGTAACATTGATAAAAGAACTGGAAGTGGAATTTTTAGGAAAGGGTAAGAGCATATTACACAGAAAAATATGGAAATTGTGGGAACAGTACAGGCAGATAATATTTCGCTGTAGAAATAAGATTTAAGAGAAGGAAGGAATTGAGCAAATTATGTAATGTTGGATTGATGATAGTTATACCAAAAAATGTGATATACAATGTTTGTAACTAGAAACATGTTAATATGGTTTGTTTTCTTTTATATAAATGTATAATTGCCTCTACCTTAAGTGATAATTCAATAAAGGTGTTCAAAAAAACAAGATATTATAATGTCTTTATTAATGGAGTTAGATAGCAACTACCTAAGGTTATATGCATTTGAAAATATAGATAGAAAAAACTGGCTATGCAATGAATCATTTTGCCAAGTCTGTGCTTGTCATCAAACATTTCTTTAAAAGTAGCAATGCAAACAAATAAATAATCTTCTTGTGCATGTTAACCTTTTAAATGGAACTTATAGACTACAATGAGATATAATAAAAGTGGTTATAGATATTAAAATACTTGATAATTGGTTTAAGACAGTTTGATTAACAGATGATTAGCTGAGAAAAGTCTTAACTGAAAGGAAAATTAGCAGAAAGAGTGCATAAAGTAAATATAGTAAAGTCACTGCCACTTTACTCAGTAACATAGACTACTTAGAGGCAACTTATATCTGGTTTACAGAATTATCTCTGACCCAAACTAATGGAAATGCTGCACATCCATAAGTCAAATGGGACTACATTTTCCCGTTCCAGCCATCTCATTCTAGCCTGCAACATAAACAGGACCTGCTGGAGAGACAGATCCATCTCTCAGAGGTTGCCTCTCATCTGGAATAGGCTTCTATTCCATATCAAGCAGATTACCTCCATGACCCTGTTTAAGACAACCTGGATGACTGGATGGGAAACAGTAAATTTCACCCTGGGTTCTCTCCTGGACATTTTTATT
>NC_056739.1:1829751476-1829926476 GCF_019279795.1 Protopterus annectens
TGCAACAGGTGACATCAAGTGTGATTTGTCTGCTCTCTATTGCCATCCCAACAGATGGCAACTTTCTCAACAGACTCTCCCACATTATTTCATTATCTGTGAACATGCTAGTGACAGATACTGGAAATGAGCTGTGTACCACACACACACTGACATACACTGTCAGTGACTCTTGGGCATCCAGGTTGAGTATTACCTGCAGCTGTTAGAGATTCCTGCCTCCTTTGTCCCAGATGAGTATATTCAACTTGACACATCTCTCCAAACTGATCATGTGAACAATGGCATGTAGACATGTCACCCTCTAGGAAAACTGTGTTCTACTGTGGGACCCTTAAACTACTGCCACTGTTCCCACTCCCCAGTTCCTAGACATGTTTTGATAGAGTTTTGCTGTCCACATGTATCCTGTTAAGTTGTACCTCAAAAATGTCATTCCCCTACTGAGTTAAATTTCTTGGCAATCCTATCTCAAACACATAATTAGCTGGTTATGACTCAAGTCCCAGTCATTATCCTCTTTGCATTACCACTTTTTTGCACGTCATTTATACTGCTTGGTGTTTGACATTTCAACTCTTCCCCTTTAACAAGCCTTGTCTGAACTGCACTGTGTGACAAGAAATGTAGTAAGTGCCAAAGTATGGACCCCACCAGGTTCTGTCTGAGGGAAGACAGTCAAACTCACAACCACTACAGCTAAGATGGAATATACATCAACCCTATGCAGAAGTGGAAATCAGTGATATGAAGGAATGCATTGAAAGTATAGAGAAATTCCAAGAGGATGATAAGAAAAAGAAGGTAGTATGAGCTTGAGTAGATAAGAATGTAGTACTGATCATTTTGGTAGAGTGACCAGAGTCAAATAGCAAGAAGAAATTCTGCTGACAGAGATTGTATAAATGACATAAAAGTTCATTTAACATTTCCGAGTGAGTTCATTTTATTCATGGCGATGCCACAAATTCTTATACAAACCATTTTAGTTATTGCACTACCTTGCATCTGCTTTTGGCTTTTTACTTAACTGTTGGAATTACTTAAACAGTAAATATGACAGAATGTTCCATTATAGTTCTCTAAAGGAAGGAGTACAAGACTGAATGGTACCTGAATGATCGGTAGTTCCCTTTTATCAGTATATATTCTGATTTTTCCTCTTAAAGTTGACTGTTCCTATCAGAAAAAAAATAGTTCACCTACATATGTTAAAATGGTAAGGATTATCTCTTTATTATCTATTTGGGCTTTCAAAATCCCTGTTGAAATCCACACCATGTCATCTGAATCTAAAAGGAAGTAAACAACAGTAAGTACATTTACCAATGAAAACAACAATACATTAAAGCTTCTAATCCCCTTCTTAACAAAAGTCTAAAAACTCTATATAAACTGTTTTCCTTCTAGTTCTGCCTATGAAGCAGATTAACAGGCCAAGAGGAATGTAATTCACTATATCTGATAAGATTCTACTCCATCCATCCTCAATCAATTTCTCATTTTTTGCACATGAAGTCGGGTGCCACTTCAACAGTGAGAATCATCTTGAGCCAAGGTTTACACCATCAGGTGGCTAGCCCTGCCATGGTAATTCATCTGTACTACTCACTCACTCCTAGGGGTAATTTTACAGTTTCCAATCCACCTGATGCATATGTTTGGAGTGTGGGAGGAAACAGGAGCACCCAATGGAAACCCTCGGGACCACAGGGAGGACATGCAGACTCTGCACAGAAGACACCCCATCTGAGAATCATACCAGTGAACCTCTTACTGTGAGGTGACAATGCTAACTGCTTCACACCACAGCCACCCCCAATAAGATTCTAATCAATAATAAATATGAAATACTTTGCATCTTAAAGTAGCCTGCCTTTGAACCAAGACTTTCTGTGAGGGGTTTAATAGTGTGTGTGTGTGTGTGTGTGTGTGTGTGTGTGTGTGTGTGTGTGTGTGTGTGTGTGTGTGTGTGTGTGTGTGTGTGTGTGTGTGTGTGTGTGTGTGTGTGTGTGTGTGTGTGTGTGTGTGTGTGTGTCTTCATCTCTCTTTGTCTGAGTCTCTCCATTACAAATTTCCTGAACTACCTTTCCTTGTTGGTTCTAGAACTCTTAGTGTTACTGGCGTTTTCTCAGCATCTTAACAGAAGGAATCTTAAACTGACATTTTCTCAGCATCTTAACAGAAAGAATCTTAAACACTGAAATTCTTCAAAACACTTAAAGAAAACAATATCCAAGATGTAGATTCAGAGTGGTAGCTCTTATTTCAAGTTTGACATCAATGCATTTTAGACTATATCCAGCAAGTGTTTCCCCAGCATACAACTTGCTCAAGATAAGTTACCAAGGTACGCACTTGATCTGTTTTAGATTTCCTTCAGCTGTTGCTTAGGACCAATACTTTCTAGAATATTCAATGTAAAGGATGGCAAAGCTGGAAGACAGAAGTACCAACATGCAGCAAACCCAGAGTGTGGAATCCAGTCCAGATAAAGGCAATCCCAGCAGGTTTTGATGGATTTATGATGAATGCTTATGTGAGTCACAAAGCTTTTAATATAACTGCAGTTTTTGTGAGACACAGAAGTCAGAAATCATTTGAGTGTATTGGAACCATTTCCCTTTCAATTAATGTTTTACATTTATGTGTACTTTTCTGTCTTTACTTAGATTTATTATTCCTAACAATGGTTTTCTGCAGTCAGACAAGTGAGTAATTTTTGTAGAAACATTTGCTGGGGCAGGTGCACTCTGCAATGAAATACAATCCATCAATTCAGTGCATCTCACTCATACATCTCAAACTCATAGTACAAGAAATCTGAACAAAGACAAAAATAATGGGGGTCAAAGGCACAAAATAGGAACATATTTAAATATTGCCCTTATAAACAAATAGCTGCTAGAAGGTTTTGCATTATCATGCATTTTCAAAAAGATTTAAAATCTCAAACCCAAATATCTGTCAATATTTACTAACTTCACTAATCAAGGATTTCTTAAAAAACTACAAATTTTATGAGGAATGGAAGAAAAATATTCTGCAAACATCTGGAGAGCTGAGAAGTATGAATGCTCACTGAAACCCAAACCAAGAACTTACAGTGAGATACTTAGTTTTGGTTTACATTTTGTAATGAAGTGGCTGGGGAGTTATTTTTTAGCTATGGTTAGGGTGATTATTTCCCTAAAAGAAATGCCCCTCTCTCCTAGGTTGCGGTAACATTAGAGTTTTAAATATTGAGGCCAGATGAAGCTGAAATGTTGTAAAGACCATTACAAGAACTAAAGTGATGTTTTTCTGTTTTAATTGTTGTAAAGGAGAAAGTAATGTGCTCATACAGTTTTTACTTCTAATATAAATTAGTTTTATCTTGTGAGTGAGAAATACTTTTAATGTTGATGGTAAGAAAATTACATCCATATGGATCTAAACGCAGACCAGCAGCAGTACCATTGTCTTTCTTCTCAATGTGTTATGAAATAATATTCTCTATTTAAGAATACAACAGGAATTGCTCGGGAACTTTTCACATAGTTTTCATTTTTACTCAGGAATTAGGGGTAAATCCAAAAATAATGGAAGACAAAAGTAAAAATCAAGGACAATTTTTAAATATTCTAAATCACTTAACAAAAAGTTTATATAGCAACAGGTTTTGCATCCCCATGTATTTTCTGAACTATATGAAGCATAAAACTCTAATATCTGGCATTCTTGACTACAGAGCCACAGCTAACTCATCTAGTCCTTGGTGCTGTTTCCAGATTTGGCACCCATCAACTGAGGAGCGAAAAGAAAATGCTCTTCAACTCTGCATTCAGGAATGAGGAAACAGAGAAGATTCAAGGTCTGTACCTTGATCTGTGCCTCATTCAGCTGCCAACAGTACACAGACATTTGAGTTTCATGTTTCATATTCTTCAGATAATGTAAGCTTTTACAAACTCTGTCATTCTAACAACTTTCTGGGGGAAAAAAGTTCACTTTTCACTGTAAGAAAACCACTTGCTACAAGGTAGCATTTTGTTTGTTATAGTTACATTAGAGCCAACTAAGCACTTCAGCACTAAAGCACTTTAGCCCTAAAAGCAATTACAGCACATTTCTGAATGATGATACTGTAATAAAGCCGCATCAACAGCAACTATTTATCCTACTCACACGCACAGACACACACGCGCACGCACAGAATTCATAATATGTACTCATTACTGGTCATCTTGCTCCAAAAAAATGTATGTATCAAAACCAAAAAAATAAAAAAAAAAACATCCAGAACAACAACACAGCCAATCTTGTATGCAAGCCAGCACATATTCTACTGTCATCTGCTTTCCTTGTTCCAGCCATATTATTTGAAAAGATGTCATGTTAATGTGCTCCTGCATTAGACTCTTGACATCAGTTGATCTGTTCCATTTCCTAGCTATCACATAACAGGTTTCCAAATCTTAAAAGAATACATAGTTCTGAAGTTAGTTTTACTTCCTCATACCCTTTCTGTGTTTATTTTCCTGTGCTACATTACCAATTTTTAAGGACAATTATGCACTGTTTTTTTTTTTTTTTGAAACATTGAAGGTTTGCTTAAGATGACCTTCAAAGGAAATGTTGCTCTCAGTCTGTCAAAGGTCTGATTCCCTTGCAACCCGGGAAAGATTATATCTCAAGCAGTTTATTTATGTATAGATGGCTGGAAGTATAACAGTATAGTACAGCAAACTTTTTTTTTCTTTGCAAGTTCCTCAACTTTTCTAAAGTCACCTTTTGCTGAAAAAACACTGAAAATATGGCGATTGTTTTTTCTGCTGCTATTGTTGCCTGATGGTTTGCAATTCCAATTTCAATTGGAATTAGGGAATTCCAATTCCCTAACTCTTGAGTAAAGATGAAAACTATGTGATTGTCAGGACTTTAAATTGTAGATGTTCTCCAGGTATCACAATGCAAATAAAACATTAGAATATGTCTTAGATTCACAAAGGCAGTGTAGGTAGGGGTATCCCATTTTGGCAACATATATATCTCTCTTCCTGAATTCTGATATGTTGTTGTTGTTTGTATACTCAGGCCTTCCTGGGATTTTTTTGTTAGTATTTTCTGCCACTGCCATCTGTCAATGAGGCTGTCCCAAGCATCTCCTCAACGTCTATATTTATGATGGAGAAGATATGGCAGCAACACAGTACAGCACCAAAATCTTTCCTTGTAGAGCCTATATTTTACCATTATCACATCCATAATGTGAATGAAATCAGTGCATCTCTATTTCCAGTTGATGGAGTTATTAATTTCCGGGAGACACATCTTTTACAGAGGACTAAAGTACTATTTGTCTTGAAACCTTCATTGCAAATAGCTATAGCTGACTCTAACACAACTGTGTGAATTGGTTGGTGTAGATTAAATATTGCCTCAGTGAATATAAAAGGAGATGGCTGCAGTAGAAGAAGGGAAGGAAATTCAAAAACTGAGCTGTAATGAGTGTTTTTGGTTATATAAAGTCTGCTACGAATGGTTGAGACCATCTTAGGCTGTTTATTGTACCCAGTATTTCTCACCACATGGCTCAACACTCCCAACTTAGTGAATGTAGACCTTGCATCTCAGGATATCACTAGTGTTGAACAGAGGAGGTCACAAGCTAACATTATCACAGATCCCCACATTTGCTCTATAACATTAAATGATCATATACCTACGGAGACAGCTGTGGCTGGAGCACCGTCTTTATGAAATATGTTTGAAACACTTGTTACCACTAAGTGACAGTATGACAAATGGAGTTATTTATTTTCAGATTACAGAAATACCTGTAGCATAGATGAGGTGATGGCAAAGAAAGTGAAACTGAAATATGTTAAAAAAGAAGGGTCACTTGGAGCAGAACAGCTGCTGTACAAACAGTATGATTTTCTTATGTAAACTGTATCCCATGGTGACATCAACCAGTTTAATTTCAGAAAGAAGTGACATTAGTGTGTCTCTAGGAAATGTAATCTCATTTTTTTTCATTGTGGATGGTGCAGATATACTCATGGACAACTCGTATTGCAGATCTGCATTTTAGTGTTTCTTAGGCACAAAGTATTCATATACACATTCTGAAAAATATGTAGAGTTTTTCATTCTCAGGTCATAGATTTATGAAATTTATCTTTGGACATGTAATATAAAGTATAGTAAGTTAAAAAATGCAGTAACTGTAGGTTTGTTTGTTCAGCTGAGAAAAAGTGCACTAATAAACACAAAGACAATCAAACTTTCAGAAAGCATATGAGTTATTCCTCTTGCTACATTGCAAAGCACATTTTCATTAATACTGATAAAGCAAAGCAGAATGACAGAACCATATCACATAATATATTTTTCTTAAGCCCTTATCCATATGTATGCATACACAAATGCACATGTGCCAATGCAAACAGAGAAAGCCAGACAATTATATTCATACATTTTAGTATAGAGCTAAGAGTAAACTGTTTCTAACTGAGGAGGAATGTAATTTGAATTCAAATCCCCCAAGCCTATTGTTAATAGTTCCTCTGCATTGATCCTGCCTTTAACATCATAATGAAGGATGGTCTTTAGTGGATTATGTTTAGAAAGGATTAACTCCTTTGAGACTTAAAGGAAGGTAAGGTATCGTGAGGTCTAAGTACACAGCAACTATTCACTTTGTCTTTTATCTTTTTTAACTTTTTTTTCCAATAGTATGTATTTGGCATTCAGATTTTTTTATACTGTGGATTTGTTTAATAGCAAAGTTTTAGAATGAGCAACAAATATGGATAAATGACTAGCATTTGGACCATCATCTTAATTCTGAGCACTGTTTGAATGAATCCAGAAATACTTCTAAAATGAAAATTCTCAACATTCCTATGCTCACCACAGACTTACAACAATATAAAATGACCACAGCGAAACATCTCTTTCTTCACAGCACAATCTTATATTTCACTTCTGTCTAAGTCTCATAATGGCCCAGTCATCCAGCTCTGCCTCTTTGCATTACTACTCCCTCCCCCACATCATATGAAATCACTTTGTACCGATTTCTAATGTCATTATGTTCAGCTTCTTGCTGTCAACACCCATGTTGAGATTTTATTTTTATTGTTGTTTTGCAGACATTAAAAGTGCCCACTGATGAGGATATGCTGTAAATGAATTTCTGATATGTGTAACTATATTTATTTATGTGGTATGCTTTACTTGATAAGCATGACATTTCTGTTAACTTTAGGCCTTATGAAGTATGCAATAGATAGAAGACATCACATAAACAAAGAAGGTAATTAAGAAGAGATGTGCATACATTAAATAATTCTAAACGACTGAATAGCAATGTAATGTTTTGTTCAAAAGAGACACACTCAGAAGCAAGTCTGTCACACTGTGTTAAATTTAGCCACAATAGACTTTAGCCATATGTCTGTCAGTACTCTAAGGTGATGATAACACACATTTGGACCTATCCAAACATAGATATCATTTACATTATCATTAAAAAAGTCATAAATATTTCTTTGTTGGCACACTGCCAGGAACAGCACATGTATAAGCAAAAATGCTGATAAAGTATAAAGTTTATCCTTGTCTGTTCTAATCTTCTTTGCTAATATTAAGAAATAGATTGTGCAGATATTGTGAGAAGGTGTCCTTTGCAAATCAAGACGACATATACTAATGTTTGTCTAACATTTCAAAACACAATCACAGTTTTGTGCAGATGCCTAGGTTGTGCTAGAAATCCTGCAAGAATCTTTTCATTACATGTATTGAGACTAAATTTCCATTCCAAAAGAATCACAGGCCTCAAGCAGATGCCCTATGCTGACTGCCTTAAAAAACTCCAGCTATACTCTGTCGCATATTGTCTACTCAGAGGCGATCTCTGCTTAACATACAAGGCCATGTCAAACCCACAGCTGTTGGACATGCTACACTTAAGGAAATCCCAATCTTTCAGAGCCACACACTCCAGGGATCTAAACCTTGTCATCACAATAAACAAAACATGCTGGAGGGATAGGTTCCTGACCCAGAGACTCCCCAGACTCTGGAATAGACTGCCCATACATGTCAAGCAGAATGCCTCCTTGGCCCTTTTCAAAAGGAACCTTGATGATTGGATGGGAGAAAGGAAATTTACCCCGGGGATCATGTCAGTCACCCTGCTAGACAGTGGTCCAGGGAAGTAAATAGTGTGGGAAGAAATAGCCAGGGAATTGTTATGGCTAGGCTTGTATAGGTCCTAGGGCCGATAGCCTAGTACCAACTATGAACGTATATGCAAGTATACCTTACTCATAGTATCCAGGAAACCTAATTTTTTTTCCATCAGACAGATGATCAGTGCTTAGAATATTGACC
The DNA here is from genome assembly GCF_019279795.1 of Protopterus annectens. Taxonomy (NCBI): domain Eukaryota; kingdom Metazoa; phylum Chordata; order Ceratodontiformes; family Protopteridae; genus Protopterus; species Protopterus annectens. Next base: position 1,829,759,862 of record NC_056739.1, read on the forward strand.
TAGGAATGTTGTCAATATCTTGTAAAGGTAGTTGGATTCAGAGAAGAGTTGAGTAGGTGGGTACTGCATTTTCACTACTTTTCTCCAAGTCTGTGCAATTTCTGAGTTAGTACATATCTATAGCTATATGATATATATCTTTATCTATAGCTGTATCTATCTAATCTATTTACTTTTCTGTCTATCTAGTCGGATTCGCTTTCTGCAAAAATGTTTTTTTTGTGTGTGTTTTATGACTTTGTGAGTACCAGTATTTTGAGAAGTAACCTAAGAATTTAGATGTTTTTTGGAGAGTAATTACATGTGGATTAAATGAGATTGAGATGATTCATAATAATCTCTTTTTTTAGTACCCTGCTATCATTAGAAAAATTCCATCTGGTGAAATACATGAATTTGGTCCTTAAGTTAGCAAGCAAGCTAAAATATAAGCATGCATTTCATTATCATTGTGAAACAGTCATGATGGACTGAGAAACTGAGAAATTGCTCTGTTATTCTAGTGTCAAGGATACAGGAGACAGCTGATGATATCCAAAAGAAACAGACTTCATGCCGGTCCTCAAGGATCATAGATGTTGTGATAAAGACTGCAGAAGATTTTGCAACAGTATACCTACAAGAGTCGTGTACAGAATCATACATGCACAATAGCTATCCTTAGGAATAATTTTACAGTACATGCAGCATCGTATCACTTGAGCTTGTATGCCTTTGATCAGTTTAAGTAACAAAAAATAAAAATTAAGGACAGAGTTGTTTTGTAGTGGCCTTTTATCCCTTATCTATGATTGCTCATTTCTTTACAGAACTCGTAAAAAGTCTTCCATTCCAGTGTGTAACTGAAAAAGCATGACCATCAAAATTAGCATAATGTCAACATTCCTCGATGAGACGCTTTCAGATTACACTTTCATTACAAAAAAACATGATTTTCTAGAGCTTGCATCATGAGAGTGAGTTCTTAATTTCACAGTGTCTCAACACTTTCAGTGCCTTAGAATGCCCTGCTTAACACTGGCTATGATACCTCCATATACCATTGGCACAACAAAATCTTTTCCTGTTGTCATCAACTGCAGAGGTAGGAAAATTAAATAAATTTAAGGCAAGAATGCATACCCTTTTCACAATGCATTTTACTGACATGATAAAGTACATTATAATATTGTTCTAATTTTTATTATTGCTATAATATTATATACTGTATTTCCATTACTGTTAATGTAGTCAAAATGTATAATTTATTTTCCTCTGCATAGCATTTGGTGCAATTCAACTTTGCCATACTTAACAGTGTACTTATATGGCCTAAAACAAAGTCACAGCAGCTTATCTTCTAATGGTTAACTTGGAACCTATATTTCCTGAAGCACTTCAACCTTTTAGATTGCCTGTCCAAGGCCAGGGTATTACTTGAAAAGTGTCCTAGGATCAATGTGAATACTATTTATAACTTCAAATAAATAAAGTAAATATAAATAGTCTCTTACTGGCATGCATACATTTAGACACGAGGGACTGAATTTATCTTTTCATTGGTGAACGAAGAAGAATTAAAATGCTTCCAGAAAATTTGAAAATAATAGGTTGTGTACTATAAGTGTGTGTATATATATATATATATATATATATATATATATATATATATATATATATATATATATATATATATATATATATATATATATATATATATATATATATCTACATGCATACATATTTATCTATCTATCTATTTAAACAGTTCTGGTGAATTTAATGAACAGTGTAATAGAATTATGAGCTTTCACCACTTACAACAACAGGTATAAAAGAATCATGCTCAAACAGAATTTCTCTAAGCTCCAGAGTAGCTCATTGGATTGTTCTGATGATTATTTTTATAGTGGCATTTGTCTTATGCAAGAATTACTTTGAAACTGGCTGCATAAAGTACTATACTTTGATAAACTGAACTTCCAGAGGAAGTGCTATCCCACATCTTGGCTTCCTCATCATTAATGGATTTTTTTTTAACTGTGAATACTCCATTGGCTGACTATACTGACTTCATAGCTTGCTGACTTTCAGCCTAAGTCTCTTTTAAGGAAAGAGGACTCCGTTATCAACGTATTACATAACATTAAAGTTTAAGTCACATGAAACAAGTGCTTGTGTCCTATAAGGATTTCACCACCAACAGATAAAACTATATAGAACCATGTCAGGAGGTTATCTTTGCTATGAAATCATACTAAGAAAAATAGATGATTACAAAATGACATTCACTTACTCAGATTTCTCTTTAAAAGAAAGAAAACTTATGCTGAACCACGTGTTGCATGTGGACTGTTAACACTATTAGAGACACATCAGGACCTGCAGGATACTGAAAGAAAAGAAAGTCACTTTTCATTCTGTTCTGGTTTTTAAAAATGCAAAAACACATTGCTTATGAGTTTGTAACTTTTCCAGTGTTCTACTTTCACATGAATGAGGCCTTTGAGATGGCTAGTTTAGCAGTGTTGCTATATAAGTTGATCAGGGACCAAGATCTTCAACAAATGAGACAATATTACCTTGTAATGCAGTATGGAATATCCAGCGACCTTATGTTCAATGGTGCAAAATGAAGGAGAAGAGAATTACTGTACTGATCTTCCTAGACTGAGTGGGCCACCTTAACTGCAAGACAAAATCCTTGCTTTAGAGATGCTGGACATATTCTATGGATATCTTAGCATCAGGTTCCCATATCCTGAACTAATGAGATAACTTCCTCCTTGTAAGTTATTACAGAGGTAAGGAAGTAGTTGACAGCAGGGGTCAGGCTCTGAAAATTAAGGCTTGGCCTTAAATTGCTGATAAATTACTGATGGCGATCGGTATATGGTTACATGAGGGTCAGGTAGCAAGAATTCAAGATTCAACAGCCTTGAATTAATTAGCTGCTAAGTGCCAAAATACACCCTGTACTGAAATTTTTTCAAAGTCGAATGCTTTGCAGCCACCAAAACTGTAATAGGTAAGTAGATAGATAGATAGATAGATAGATAGATAGATAGATAGATAGATAGATAGATAGATAGATTTCCTGTCACCAAACATTGTTAAAGTGTCACCATACTGAGGTAATCTTTCAGGCTCGCAAATATTTCATTGAGCTAGAAAGTCATTGTCAATAACACACAGGGCTAATACAAGTTAATATGAGGAAGAAACTTACTCCAAGTTCTGAGACAACTGTGCTGCATAGCTATGGAAGGGATATGTTACTGTGCAGAAGGCAGACACCAAATGCTCAGTATGTAAGGCAATGTTACACAGATGACTGGCTAACTAACTAATTAAATATCTAACAAACTAAATAAACTTAAAATACAATCAATAGATCTGAAAGGTACAAGGTATCTATACAGTTTAATCCAGTGAATACTAGATAACAATTCCTCAACATCAAAAGTCAGTATAGCAGTGCATGAGACCAAAAACTGTCATGGAAGAGGGTGAAGGATGATAACTAGAAAGAATATCTGCAAATGAGACATAATTTTGAATGTTACATCTCTTGTGACTTGATCTCAAATCTCAGAATCTTATAGTGACATGATATAGCTCCTCCATCCACTGAGTGGGAAATTGTAACATGCAGAACAATAGACAATCATAGGTTCATAGGTTCATAGGTTCATACTAGGCTATCTGCCCTGGGGCAATTACAAGCCTAGCCCGATTTTGTTTGGCTTACGCCACCCCTTGATTTGAGTATACTGTGCCCTTTTTGAGGTTTAGTTTACTGTGCCTCTGTCTAATAGTGACACGGAAGTAATCCCCGGGACAAACCTATGATCCCCCATCCACTCATCAAGATTCTTCTTGAAGAGATTCAGTGAGGTGCTCTGCCTAACATGAATTGGAATTCTGTTCCAGAGCGAAGGGAGCCTCTGGGTTATGAATCTGTCCCTCCAGCAAGTTCTATTTATTTCAGTGCTGAGGTTCAAGTCCCTCGAGCATGTGGCTCTAAGGGATTTAGATTTACTGAGGTGGAGCATGTCCATTAATTCTGGATTGGACATAGCTTTATATGTCAGGCATAGATCGCCTCAAAGTAGGCGGTATGCAACTGAGTAGAGCTGGAGTTTTTTTAACTGAGCAGCATATGGCTTCTGCTTGAGTCCCTTGATCCTCTTGGTGAGGTACTTTTGGGGTCTTTCTAATTGCTGCAGGTGTCGGGTAAGGTACATACCAAAAGGGGCATTGTATTCTATGATGGGCCTGATGAGGGATGAATAAAGGGGCACGATTACCTCTCTTGATCTAGATGTGAATCCTTTCATGATGAGGTGGGCTATGTAGAAGGTCTTTCTAACCACTTTGGCAATGTGGTTGTCAAAGGAGAGATTGCTATCAACTTGGGTCCCCAGATCCCTAATAACTTTCTCTGTACTTAATGGGTTACCGCCTATGTGGTAATTTGTGGGCAGTGGGCACATTGTTTTTGCCAAAGGGTATGACTATACACTTTTTGGCATTTAGCTTTAGACCATGGCTCTGGCACCAGTTATCCATCTCTGTGAGACCTTTTTGAAGGATGTTTGTGTCAGCTGGAGAGTCGATTATGGCGCCCAGTTTGCAGTCATCTGCGAATTTGGTGAGCCATAGTCCTCCCACGTTGGCCTGTACCTCGGAAAAGTATATACCGAACAAGAGCGGTCCCAGGACAGAACCTTGTGGGACGCCACTTGTGACCGGTTTCGAGTCTGACATGGCTACAGCAACTCTCACTCTGTGGGTTCTGTCTTTGAGCTAGTTTGCGACCCATCTTGTGACATAGGGGTTTATATTTAAGCTGGATAGCTTATCTATGATGCCCGAGTGGGGTATTGTGTCAAATGCCTTTGCTAGGTCCAGATAGGCTGTGTGGACTACCTTCCCTTCATCTATGGCTTTGGTGACTGTTTCAAAGAAGTCGACCAGGTTCAAAAGGCAGGATCTGCCCTTGACGAAGCCAAATTGGGTAGGATCTAGTGTCTGTAGGTCCCCAATGTCTTTGTTTATGAGCTCCATGATGATCCTCTCCATAGCCTTGCAGACTAGGCTAGTCAGGCTTATGGGGCAATAGTTTCCAGGGTCCGTAGAGGCTCCACCTTTGTGGAGTGGGACCACTGTTGCTGTACACCATTCTGTGTGTTAATCAGCTGTTCAATCACTCTTTTAGTACCTGCCAATGACCTTAAGAAAATTTGCTGAAGGCCACTCACAGTGCCACTGAGTAAGACTGCATCCCCATCATGTAACTGCAGAATAGGTATGCATATCACTATATGACTGGAGAATATGTATGCACATAAGTATAGGTGACCTGGGTGGTTTTCTGAAACTGGCTTTCACAGAGCTATTTTCATTGCTTTGACACTCCAAGAAAAATACTTTGGTGAATCAGTATTGCTCTTCCTGAATACTGCTGTACAAAATAGATTGTATGTGTGCCAAAACTAATAGCATTGTTGAACAATAAATAATTTCCTCTTGTTTCAGTACTAGTATTTCAAATTAAATCGATCACATATCAAAATCTTGTTCAGTATCTGAGAATGGAACGTTTTATGAAAAATAGATTTATGAAAGTTTAGAGAACCAAATTTACTGTAAGGACTAGAGACAGTGAAGTTTAATGAGCACTTTTCCAAACATCCTATTACTATTTCAGAAACACTCTTTATTGGAAGCTAAATCAGAGGAAATTATTGTTATCCTTCATAAATGTGATGGACATAAAAAAAATATGCATATATATATATATATATATATATATATATATATATATATATATATATATACACATATATATCAATCTATATATATATATATATATATATATATATATGTAGACGTTGTCATATAGATCTGTTGTGTAGTTTTGTTTTACATTATTTGCTAAAACCCAAGTAGGTGGGGGCTACGCACCTCACACCCCCCAATGTGGGGGCTGTGCCCCCAACATACCCCCTAACTATATATACTAACACTAGGATCACACTACAGTGGGGAAAAGGACGTATACCTTTGACTTCCTTAAAGTACTACTTGTCACTGAAATGAGTTTTAGGTGAAATGAGTTTTAGTTAATTTGATCTCAGTGAAATGGGTGTCAATGAAATGGTCTTTCAGTGAAGTGATACAAATCCATATATATATATATATATATATATATATATATATATATATATATATATATATATATCTCGATAGATAGCTAATTCTTCTGAAAAAGAATGAATGACCCCAAATATTGCTGCTCAGAATGGTCAACCACAGAAAGGTTAACTTTGTAAACATCAGCATGCTACTGCACATACTCAAACCAAAAATCTTGGTGCATGCAAAACGCAATTTTTAAAAATAGCTTAAACCATAATTTTGTGCACCACCCCCCACTGCACCTGCTAATTATATATATTAACTGTGAGATTGAAAAACGTCTGAGAAAGGGTATATTTCCCAACCCCAAGAACTCTGTAATCTTGCATACCTGTCACCCATCTGTGCAGTCAACTAATTCATCTATATTCGGTCCCCCCATATATATTTCTTTTGTTTTGTTTGCTTGGTTTATTTTGTTTTGTTTTTTTGGGAAAGGTCTACTCGGCCTAGTCTGTGTGGAAGAAATATTTTTTGCCCTTATTTTTGGAAGAGAACCATTGCTCAAAAAGTCAGATATTAACGTCTGATATTTTTAAATACATTTTAATGAACAGAAATGTGGGATGTTCCTGAATAAGAAAGTATTTTATGGAGAATAGACATTTTTATAATTTAGATTTTCTTAAGAAGGGGAAATTCTGTCTGTTTAATGTTATTTTCAAGTGTTTACTTTTCACACTAGGAGATAATATAATCATTTTGCATTTAGCCCTATAAGAGCCTTAGCATTAGAGGATAAATAAATTTCTAGATAATTGCATTAAGTGATGGTTCTACATTCTTCTTTTGAATACCATTGTGATACCCTTTTTGTTCAGAAAGTGGAAAAATATTTGTTTCTGCTTTATTTCTGTTTAATTCTTATATAATTTTATCCCTTGAAAATGTTGTAGAACCTGTGTGTATATTCTTCCTCCGAATGACCCATAGCACACAGACATCTGAGAACCATGTAGATGTTAATATCTCATTTCCTGGTAGTTTTATCCCTGTTTTGCTATGGTACTGTTCAATATACATTATCATTACCTCAAGGATAGAGCCTTCTGTATTCAAACCCAACCTTGAACTTCATAGGTATACCAACAGCATACCCAAAGCTGAAGGAGTTGTAGACATCAGCACAGACTCTATGTGATGTCTACAGGGGAAGAGTTGTGTTGACCAGGTGCTTTAGGTATCAACTATGGTGTGCAGTATCCTCTTGCAGGGAGAATATATTTCACAGATTTTAAGCCATATCAGGTCTAGCTATTCACATTGTAACAAGTATCAATAGGAGATTTGGTTAAGTTGAATAATGTTGCCAAAATAGGCATGGGTATTTACCACTGTTAAGTGGATAGAGGATCTAGTCTATTCCATCCTATGCCTTTGACCCATGCTTAGATGGGAGAGGTCTATATGATCCTATTGGCCAGTATGTGCCTGCCATAAATCCCAGCAGCCATTAGTCAGTAAGTTGATGGGTGCCTGGTGACCAGTTGCCCAGCTTGAGTTACCTGGGATAGCTTGGATGAGAGAAAACTGGACATAAAACCATTCAATCTGCTAAAAATGGAGTAATCATTGATGTAATAAATATATGTTCACTGAAAGGATGTAGCTTGGAAGTAAGTGGTTCACTGAAAGGATGCTGCTTGGAAGTAAGTGAATAATATGATGGCAATGATGAAGATGGAGATCATCTACATCCAGAAGACATACTTATAAACCAAAAAAGAGAGCCACAGGTTTGCAGCAGGAAGAAAGGTTTTAATATAAAACTTTAAACCAAAATAAAACAATGCCCCTTCCAACTACTATATCAGTTCATCACCAACCAATCATAGACAAAGTTATACTCACACCCTCCTCTTAAACATCTTGTGTTGAATATTTTAATTATCTGAAGATGTCTTGAGCTTAACAAGACAAAAGTGCTTATCTTGTGGCATTGTTTTATTTTTGATTTAAAGTTTTATATTAAAAGCTTCATTCCTGATGCAAACTTGTGGATCTCTTTTTTGGTTTATAAGTTCATTTTTTTCTGGTTCGTGGTTCATCCAGAAGACATGGTGGAAGGACTATGATATCAGTTCACTAAACATGGAACCCAGAGTCTACTTTACAGGGAAGGATAGACTACAGATGGTGAAGAAATGTGGTGAGCTAGATTCTTCCGAGGAAAGAAAAGAATGCCATCAGAATTACTGACAGATTCATGGCAATCAGAATCCAATGTAAAGGTAAGGCAGTGTAGATCAATGAGCGTGTATATATTTTTAAGAAGCTATCCAAGGGCTTACACTACAGCCTAAATACTGAGTAAGTGTGAGCCTGACTGCCATTTTGTAGTTAACTGTTGAGATGTGAACATATATATATATATATATATATATATATATATATATATATATATATATGTATATCCAAGCTCTGTCTATTTGTTAGTTCATTCATATTTAAAGGTGTTGCTATCCATCCTGATGTGTTTATTTGTATTAAAGCATCTGAATGAACCTCCTAGCCTTCTTATTATTTGTGTTAGAGACAAACAAGTGACATGGTGTCAGAAGTGGCATTTCCAAAGGGCATGAAGTTAGAAATGGCACATCCAAGGGGTATGAAGTTTGCGACAGCATGGCTAAAATGATTAGAGGCACGTGGCTATGGTTGGAGGAATATACAGAGTGAATCATCCTAAAAAAGGGGTAAAACTTTTCAAAACAGTTCAGAAATTAATTTAAATATACGTTATTGACAAAAATATTCAAATCACTACAGAAAATGTTTGAAATAAAGTCTGAATTGCAAAGAATGAATAAAATAAAAGGAAACAACTGCATTTTCCCAAAGCATATGCATTTTTCATACTAAGCAAAGATGTCCAAGTTATCAGAAGTGTATAAAATGTTGGTGTGTTTGTCCAGTGTTACAGTAAAGTTATCTTGCAAAAGTACAGCCATTACAAGGCATATTTCCCAGAGTACAGCCATTACAGAGCATATTTCAAAAACTACAGTATTTTGAAGAGTTTATTGTGCATTTGAATGTTGTTACAAGCTCACAGAACAGTTTGTTCATACATAATTACAAAGGGCCATATTTTCAGTGTGCTTGTGTAAATTTTGCGGGCATGGCAAATGGATTTTGAAAGCTCAGTACACTTGTGTTTGACAGTAATATTGCTGAGAACTGGAGAGTGTTTGAGCAAAAGTATGACATTTTCATACAGGCTACATTTTCTGATATAGGTTACCATACAAAGGCATTTGTTCTACTTAATTTAGCTGGGTCAGAAGTCATTTAAAGGGAGCGCTCATTTGTGTATGAACCAGCTATTTATACTGGAGAGCGGAAAAAGCATCATATTGTCATACAGGCTGAGACAAGGGAGGACCTAGAGTGCTTAAAAAGTAAATTTAGAGAAATGTGTGACCCCCAGATAAATGTTACGATGGAAAGGCACTTATTTTACACAAGGGATCAAAAGCCTGGTGAAACTTTTGCAGCATATATAACTGACCTGAGAAATAAAGCTAAAATATGTAGATTTGGTAACTTAAGGAATGAGTTGAAGACAGACTTGTGTGTGGTGCAAAAGATGATGCTGTGAGAAAGATTTTGCTTCTTCACAGTGATTTAACTTTGAATAAGGTCATTGAGACTTGTCAGATATCGGAGCTTACACAAAAGCACACAAATAAGAGCAACTCTAGAAGGCATAGTGATAAAAGCTCATGTTGATATGCAGAACATTATTAAAAGAAACAGGCCCAAGCACATGGCAGCTGTAACCTGTATCGCACCTACTGGTAAACCCCATAACTTTCAAGCAAATTCCAGCCTTTGCACAGTCTCAGTGAAGCACAAGAATGAGTCAGCAAAATCAAAAGAATTCCTGGCTTTCCCCACTTCTAATGTACCTAGTTTCATTGCCAACTGTCATAACTGTGGTGGTAATCATGGATCTAAAAGGGAAAAATGTTTAGCTTTTGGTTGGCAATGACACAAATGTAATAAATGGAATCATTTCAAAAGATTTTGTAAATCAAAAGGCCTACATTCTTTTATTAAAAGGGAACATTTTAAGAAACAAGTTGATCAGTTAAACAGTGGCAGTTCTACTTTTTATGTGGATGGTGTGTCAGTGCTCCATGAAATGGCCAATGCAGTAGATTTAAGGGCCAGGAATGAAACATTTTCTACTGTTCAGATAAATGGCAAACTCATAGAACTCAAAGCTGATACAGGTTCCAAGTGCAGTATTATGTCTGCGGAAACATTTTGTGAGAGTGTGCAAAGGTGAAAGGCTTGATGTGGCAAGGTGTGCAAAACTTGTTGCCTATGGAGGCGAAGAAATTCAAACTGAAGGTTCAGTAGTATTTTTATGTTACTGCCAGCAAAGTGGAAGGAGCTACGACTTATTATTTTATGTGGTCATGAGGTATGTCCAGTCATTATTAGGGCTGAGAGACACTTTGAAAATGGGACTGCTTTCATTTAATAAGGAAACCCACCATGTTAGCTTGAAAGACAAAGACCACTACTCTTATCCAGCACATTTTTTCTACCTATGTGGATCATTTCCAAGACAAACTAGGCAAACTTCCAATTGTGTACTCCATGAAGTAAGACCCAGAGGTCAAACCAGTTATCAGGCCAGCATGAAAAGTTCCAATAGCCAAGCAGGATAGAGTCAAAGCTGAGTTAGATAAAATGGTACAACAAGGTGTCATTTGTCCCGTGGAAACTCCAACAGAATGGCTATCTTCCATGGTAGTAGCTCACAAGAATAGCTCAGATGACATCAGAATATGTACTGATCCACGAGATTTGAACAAAGCACTAAAAAGACCTCATCATCCGATATGCACAGTTGAAGAAGTCATAGCTTTGATGCCAAATGCTACTTTTTTCTGTCTTGGATGCAAAAAGTTCATTTTGGCAAATTCAACTTGACAAAAAATCATCATTACTCACTACTTCCAATACTCTATTTGGCAGGTACAGATTTAGGAGAATGCCATTTGGGATAAATTCTGCAAGTGAAGTCTTTCAACATGCAATGGCGCAAAAGTTTTCTGGGTATCCTTGTGCTATCATAGTAGACAACATACTAATAGGAGATTGTGATGAAGCTGAGCATGACATGAACCTCAGAAAAGATCTAGAAAGGGCACGTCAAGTAAATCTTAAGCTTAACCCACACAAATGCAAATTCAAGCTACAAGACGGTTCTTATGTTGGTCATTTATTTATGAGTACAGGCCTAAAGCCAGAGCCTTCAAAGCAATCAGCCATTCTTGAGATACCAGCTCCAGACAATGTTCAAGCCCTGTCACATTTTCTTGCCATGGTCAACTACCTAGGCAAGTTTATTCCAGATTTGAGCCAACTATCAGCACCACTCAGAGAACTGACAGGTACAGATGTATCTTGGTCTTTGTTAGAGCATCACCAAAGAGCATTTGATGTCCTGTAATAGAGAATTGCTAGTCTGCCAATGCTCAGATACTATGATGTTCACAAGCCAATTACACTTTCCTGTGATGTTTCAAAATTTGGTCATGGTGCAGTCATTCTACAAGAGGATCAATCTGTTGCTTTTGCATTGAGAACTCTTACAGAAATTGAACAGCAGTACACCCAAATCACAAAAGAGCTTTTGCCAATTGTGTTTGCATGTTCGAAGTTCCATGATTATGTTTATGGCTGACCTATCCAGATTGAAACAGACCACCAACCATTAGTCACAATTTTGAGAAAACCAATGCATTCAGCCCCAGCCCAACTGCAAGGAATGATGCTGAGATTGCAAAAGTATAATTTTATTCTTGTCTACAAGAAAGGTAAGCTTCTTTATCTTGCTAATACATTATCCAGATCACCCAGAAATATCATTGAACAGAAAGACAATCATGGTTCTCATTTGATTAATGATTTTGAAGTCATGGAAGTAAGTAATTTTTCTTTCACATGTCTTGATGAACTGAGAGGTCAGACAGCCATGGATCCAGTTTTACAGAGGCTCAACCACTTTATCAATCAAGTATGGCCATCAAAGCACTCTAGTTTACCTCAAGAACTGCAACCTTATTTTCCATACAGAGCTGTGATTTTGTATGACAAAGGTATCATAATGAAAGGTCCGAAAGTAATTGTTCCAAAGTCCTTGCAACCTGAGTATCTTACTATCTTGTATCGTGGTCACCCAGGAACTGAATCTACCAAAAAAAGAGTGAGAGAGCACTTTCTTCTTGTTCAGTATGAAATAGCACAAAGCCTCATCAACAGAAAGAACCACTTCAGCTTAATCAGATTCCAGGACTATCTTGTACGAGTCTACACAAAGTTATTTCAGACAATGTCACATAGTTTACAAGCCAACAGTTCAAAAGATTTGGAGAAGAATGGGACGTTTCTCATGTCACAGGTAGTCCAGAGTACCCACAGTGAAATGGTTTGGCAGAATGTGCAGTGCAAAGTGCAAAACAGTTATTTGAGAAGTCAAAATAAGATAATAGTGATGTTTTCCTGAATCTCTTGAATCTCAGAAATGTTACTCATGATAAACATCTTCGCTCAGAAACTTCTGTCGAGACAAACCACAACCACATTATTACTTAGTAGTCAATTGTTGGTTCCATGTGTCAAGAACAACAGATCAGTGAAACATAATCTGTTGAAGAAATGCCTATCCCAGAAGTCCTACTATGATAATACCAGCAGACCACTCAATCCATTATGAAAAGGAGAGGTGGTAAGGAAGCAAATGTCCAAAGGTTATGATCGGATTGGTGTTGTGAAGAATATTTGTCCAGAGCCGAGATCATACATTGTGAAAACAGAAGAATTATGCAGAATCTGAGGCATTTACTACCAGTGTCCGAGCCTATACCACAGCAAATACCCTCTGAGAGAGACTCTTTATCTCAGAGTGAGTTGTCCAGTGTTCCAGTTCCAGAGGATATTCTGTTCTTGTGATAAATCAAGACATTCCTGATATGAGTTGTGCACCGCAGACTGTCCCTGTTGCTAATTTTAGTCCCAACTGTTATGTTATGAGATATGGTCGAATCTCTAAACCTTGCAATAGATATGAAGCAACTTGGATGTGAACATTGTCTTTTGTTTCTGATGTACATAATAACGCATGCCTATTTCTGCTATTGTTTTGCATAAAGGGCAATCTTTTTAAGAGGGAGGATGTTGATAAATGAGTGTGTATATATCTTTAAGAAGCTATCCAAGGGCTTGCACTAGAGTATAAATACTGAGCAGGTGCGAGCTTGACTGCCCTTTATTAGTTAGCTGTTGAGATGTGAACATGTATGTATGTATGTATGTATGTATGCCTTGTCTGTTAGTTAGTTTGTATTTAAAGATGCTGCTATCTATCCTGATGTGTTTCTTTGTATTAAAGCATCTGAACAAAACCCCAAGCCTTTTTATTATTTGTGTTAGAGACAAACGAGCGATAGGCAGTATTTATTATCTTAAGCTATGTTCCACAGTAGAATTGTAATAACAAGGAAAGGATGGAATTCAGGCATCAGCTGTATGACCTCCTAGATAAGCAAGTCTTGATAATGGTGGACCTGATTGATCATACCAGAACAGACAGAACACATAAGACCTTGCTGGTCCATACGGGCAGGACAACGATAATAACGAAAGAGAAACATTCTAGTCTTCTGTCTAGCAAATGGCTTAATATTGGTCAACAAATGGTTCAACTAGAGAATCAGACAGAGTACAGAAAGAGTGGCACACATGCAACTCATGTAAACTTCCAACTAAGAAGGAGCATTAGGGTAGACTCAGAGATTACAGTCTTCCGCAGAGAAATTTTCAGCCCCCAGCATAAGGCATTGCTGGCCATAATAAGCTCCAAGCAGTAGCCAAAGAAGTCGTAAAAGTCAACATATACTATGCAGAACACATGAAAGCTGACTGTAGTGAAATCACAGGCATTCAAAGAAATATTCAGGACTCTAGTACCTCAAGAAGACAAGGAAATAGGTGGTCAAAAAAAAGAAGAATGGTAACATCTCAAAACAGCATTTATGGAGACTATAGAACAGATACACATTCAAGCCTGGTATGGAAATAGAGTACATGAAGAAAGCTGGTGACAGAATGCAGAAGTCCAAAAGTTATAAAAGGAAAGAAGGAATGAAAGAAGAAGTGAGAGATACAAAGACATACCTATCTAAGATGGACTGCTGGTTTGCTAACAAATAGACTAACAAAGCAGTGACGATGGAAAAGAGTGAGGCCTCAGAGAAGCTCAACCAGCTCATAGAACGTGACAGAGCAGAGACCACAAAGAAACTCTGCCAGGTTGCAAGGCAAAAATGGTTGAAGAAGGTAGCCATCAGTCACCATTCATAAGTAATACCAGAAACAATCTGCTCATCAGTCCAGGGGACATGAAAGGCATATAGAGTTCTTTTAGCAGTTTTTGAATGGGAAAAACAAATACAGAAGCTGTGGACTCCACATATGCAGCGTACAGTAAAAGAGAAGATACCCACTCTGGGAAATAAAGTAAAAACAGCACTAAGGCAAATGAAGTAAAGAAAAACAGCAGGCTCAGATGAAGTCACAGCAGATGTGTTCAACGTGTTGGGTGAGGTAGAGGAGAAATAACTCCTGTGGGTACTCACCACCGTATGTAGAGATAGATGTATCCCAGATTACTGGAGAATGCCCATTCCAGTACCAGGGTAAATAATAAAGAAAGTATTTCACAACGGTGGTCAGTACAGAAATATCAAAGTCCAGGTATACTGCATGAAGATGCTGAAGAGACTAATGGATAAATATTCAGAGTAGTATCATGTAAGATTGGAAGTGAGCAGTTCAGATTTAGATCAGGATAAAGCACAACAGAACCACTGTTTAAAGTGAGAGACATACTGGAACAGAAGCTTAATTTGAAGAAAAAAATGGAACTGGATATTCCTAAAATTGGAAAAAGCATAAGACAAAGTCCCATAAGCATTGGTAGAATTAATGCAGGCTATGTATCCGGACAAAATGGCACAATTACTAATACTATTTGGAATCAATGAGTAGGTCTCAGTGGGAGTGGTGATGGATTTATTAGAAAACAAGTCAGAGGGGACAGATCAATGAAGCTGCATTATGAAGATGATGTGAAACTTCAAGCAGACACTGAACTGGAGCTTAGACAGGAGAATGGAAACCAAAACATGGGAGAAATCAGGAGATGAAAATTTAGAAAAAATAGTATCAGGTATCTGGTAGAGTTAGTTGAGTAGGAGGTAAGTCTGAATGAGAAGGTCAAAGACAGTTCAAAGGTGCTTCAACAAACTGGCACATAAAGTCAGGGGAACTGACTGAAGAATGCCAAAGAAGCTGAAATGTAAGGTGTACTAAACAGTGGTTCAACCAGTGCCTCACTATGTCACAGAAACCTAGTTTGGGAAGGCAGAGCAGCTGAGGAAGCTTGGAGTATTAGAAATGAAATGCCTGACACAGGTGGTAGGATGACACAATGGGACAGATGAAGACAGGAGAACATCACAGCAGAAGCCAAAGTATTTCCAGCTGCAGAAACTTTCAAGAAGAACAGCTTATGACAGTTTTGTCACATATATAGTAAACAGAAGATGAGCTGGGGAAGAAGATTTAAGAGATACATAAAAACGCAAGAAGAAATGAGGATGTTCAGACAAGAGATGGGTGGGTTGTGTAACAGAAGACCTGTGACAGTCAGCTATGACAGTCAAAGAAGGTAGGAGAGTGTAACTGAACTAAGAGAGGTGGTGACAGTTGATGTGACACTCTGAAACCAAATAAAAAATGGGAGGAAATTGGGATTGATGATGATTATGTCAGCTGAGAGTGTCAATAGTTATAGTGACAGAGAAGAGCCTTGTTTCATACCCCATGAGCTACCTCATTAGTGATGACTTCTGCCATAGATTGTTATAAAGAAATTTGCATATGTCCATAAATTCTTTAGGAAAATGCATGTATTCCAACGTCAGCGAAATAAATTGCCATTCTTTTCAGTCAAAGGTTTTTTCTAAAGTTTATAATAATCACTGTATTACTTTCTTCTCCTGACTCTACTTTTGCATGTTTATCCACATTTGTAGTAAGCTGGAGCTCTTTTTCTGTATTTTATAAACCCCTGTTTGCTACAAGATATTAATTATAAGGTTCGCAAGGGTTTATGCATAAATTTTGTGGTCTGGTTGTAAAAAGGGTATCAATCTATAATTTGTTGGTAAAGTCTTGGTTGCATTGGTTTTATGATACATAAGTACTTTAGCAATTAGAGAGTGTTTATGAAATTCCTTTAGAGGTTATTTCCCCAAAGTAGATTCATATAGAGTCTACTTCCACAAAATAGATTCATATAGAGTCTACTTCTCCAAAATGGATTCATATAGCATCTACTTCCCCAAAGTAGATTCATATAGAGTATACTTCCTCAAAGTTGTTGTGTCTTTCGGCTTTTCCCGGTTAGGGGTCGCCACAGCGGAACTCCGGTCCACTAATGATTGGTAGTTGACTTTTACATGCTGAGTTACCAGCCCTGACACACAACCTTCAACGAAGGTACGCCCATTCATGCATGTCTCCATGCAGAAGACGCTCTAGCTGAGAATTGAACCGGACAGCATCTCACTGTGAGGCGACAAGTAGATTTTGTAAATACTAAGTTAATTCCTGCTTGAATTCCTTGATGAATTATGGAGTTAAAACCAGGTAGTCCAGGAGCTTTGCCTGCCATCAGACCTTTAGCTCATATTATTTTCTCCTGTGAATTTTTTATTATTTTTTTCATTTCTGCTAGGTTAATCTTGTTTGGAGATAGACTTGCCAGGAATTGTTTTGTATTGCTATTGATAATAACTTCTACTATGTGGAGTGGTTGGATATATTGCCTATCAGTGATTGTGTTTATAATGATGGGGTTTGTTTACATTTCATTTTTTTCATCCATAAATCCTATGATGGTCATATCTGTTATTCATTCCTGTAGTGTATCCCCTTTTAGTTTCTGAGATACTACCCCTTTTGTCCAGCAACAAGATTTATATATTTCCCACTTCTCATTTACTGTGTTATAGTGCAACCTTCTAATCTTCTATTTATCTTTTTTTGTTTTCTATACATTTGTCCTCTTCATATCTTTTTTCATTGGATGTCATACTTTTTTAAATATTTGTTCATTTCATTTTGAGTTGCTATCATGCACATTCTAGTAAATAATTTTGTGTTCATATTCCTGAAAAATATTCTGGAGACCAATCAATAGTTTAGTCTACCCAGTATTGTATTCCTAGAGGCAACATATGCAAATTTATTAAGTTGTGGGTTTAAATTCCATCACTCTTCTACTAATTGAGAATCTTCTACCATGTTTGTTATTACCTGGTTGACTATAGGGTCCTGTTAATTCTTGAAGGAAGTCTATCCATTTAAGAGTTCATAGCTGAATTAAAGTCCCTGCATTCCTTCTGTCCCTTTCCTAATATTTTAAAGTACATCTCAAAGGCCTGATAGAGATTTTGTATCACCAGTGTTAGAGCCATAATAGTTCTCTATAATAAGCTTGTTGAATCTGGTTTGTAGAAGTATAATGTTCCAATGTCTCTCCTTGTCTATCCATTACTTTTTCTTATTACAGCCTCATAAGGTAAGCATTAAACACCAGTCTACCAGTAATGTCTTTGTATGTTTTTGTTTTACTTTCATTTCATATATTCCCATTAAATCTTCTTTGCTTTTCTTAATATAATCAAATATGGATTGTGTTCTCCCCTGCTGTGGACATTCCATTCATACTTTGTGGTTATTCCTTTAATATTAAGTGAAATGCACTTATTTTTTTTAATCCTGACTCTTTTATGTATGTGATATTTCAGAAATGGACTGCAAGCTGGTTTACAAATTTGTCAGGATTTCAAATTCTGCCCACCTTCCAGAGGCCTTCCTTGACAAGACAGTTTGTCATTGTTGTTTACTTATTGTTCACTGCTGTGTCTTTTGGCTTTTCCTGATTAGGGGTCGCCACAACGGAACTCCAATCCGCTAATGATTGATAGTTGATTTTTACGTGCCGAGTTACCAGCCCTGACGCACAACCTTCAAAGAAGGTACACCCATTCACGCATGACTGCACGCAGAAGACGCTCTAGCTGAGAATCGAACCGGACAGCGTCTTACTGTGAGGTGACAATGCTACCACAGCACCACCACCGCGGGTATGTTTACTTATTGTTCACTATGTCTATGTATCTGTCTTATACTGTTTCATGTCTACAGCATTTCTGTTGTATATAAATCATCCTGCACTATTATGTAATGAACTTGAGTGTTATTATGTCTAAGCGCAATCATAACTTGCACTTCATAACTTTGCAATTAAGCATATCACTATTAGCCATAATAATTAATTATTGTTAATCTTATTAACACCTTTGGCAAGCTATAACAAGCTCATATAATAACATGGTCAGCGTTAGTTGGACTTCTTAGTGCTGAAAAATGCTAAGTAGAATATTTGAACTTTTACCAGTTAATGTTTGTGATGCTGTGGTGTATCTGCATACATAGAATGATTGTTTTCATGCATGCTTTGTAAGATTTATTATCCAAGCTGGTCTTTCAGCAAATAAGGTAAAGTAATGATAAAATGTGGAGTCCTTTTTCCTTTTATGCTAGGCAAGCATGTATTTGTATGTTGGTGCATCTCAATTATGCCATACAATATCAAAAAACAAATTATGAAATGCACTCCCAGTCAGTTGAGGAATTACTAGATTGGCAGATTCAAGTGGCAAATTTAATCTGAAAAGACACAAAATGGTTGCAGACAAAAGTTAAGATAAAAAATGTTATTGTACAAAATTCAGTTAAGTGACTTTGTCAACAATAATGAGGATATTCTTAAAGGTACTGTGACTTCTCAGTAATAGTGTAACACAGTGCTTTAGCTCAAAGACATGCAGCAACACATAGGGCTGGCTCCATGGACATGTGGAATTTTAATGTGGCAGTCCAGGAGAGAGGCATCACTTGGCTGTGTTGATCAGTATAGCTGACCTCACCACAGTGTGGTAGCAAACATGGCCAAAAGGCTGCTTTCATCTACCAGACATGACAGTAACATGATTTCAGTGGGTGGGAGGAGCCAGTAGACATGGGTTGACTATAAACTCAAGTGCCATTATGGCACTTAAATTAATGCAGGGATTGGAGGTGGGGGAAACACTAGCCAGAATGGATACAGTTATGTTATGGGGAAACAGCATATGCAGCAGACAAGTCAGGGACAGGTGAGAGTGCTGTGGTGTGTGTGTGTGTGTGTGTGTGTGTGTGTGTGTGTGTGTGTGTGTGTGTGTGTGTGTGTGTGTGTGTGTGTGTGTGTGTGTGTGTGTGTGTGTGTGTGCGTGTTTGTGTGTGTGCATCTGTGTGCGTGTGTATTTGTGTTTGAATGTGCACTTATATGTGTGGGAGAGTGAGGGGATGTCAGTGCCTACATAAGCATCAGTTGACTACTGTGATTTAGTGACAGGCAAATTAGCTTATAAAGAAGTATTTCAACATTATTGCTAACATGTCTCTGAATCAAAAAATGTACAACATGGGTGAAGTCCTAATTAGCATGGACCATATAACTCATGTTAGACCCTTTCATGAATTCCCAGGAATGTCATAATCAAAACTGAATACAAAATTATTAAAAGCTAATTAAGTACTCATTGTATCTCAAGCCATGTGATACATCTTGTGACCAAATAATTTCAGGTTAAAAAAACACCATAAAATAAATAAAAGTTATCATTATAAGTTACTTAACTCATTTGTTTTAACTCAAACAATTGCTTACTTTAAGAACATATTTAATATTCAAATGACCATTTCAGCCAGGATGCTGGTCCACATTCAATTTTATTTGCCAGTTTAGCTCAAATGTTTCTAAATTGTTATTCAAATCTCCTCCTATAAAATCTTGAATAATAGAATCATAAACAAAAATCTAAACATTTTAAAATTTCCACATAGCTGATCATGTTTCTGTAATCCATTCTTGCAATTTTGAGTTTTAATATGAAAAAAAATGTTCACTTATTTTAGAGCTCAACTTATAAGTTCTCTTTCCTATGAAAAGGACATTGAAACTAGTTTATAAGGCCCAGTAAACTATGTTAATCCTTTTAATGCATATCTGTACCTACTACTAGTGCTGCAGTAAGTGTAAGAGATGATAAAATGTAGGCTTGTCATAAATAAACAATATCATTTACATATGCCACAGAGAGAGTCTTTTCCTGACTGTTATGTGTGTGGAATTATTAAATGTGCACTGTTTGATAGCATTGATTTCAAAGTGAACCATTTTGCCAGTAAGCCAGTTTTATTTACAGTATCACCATCTCCTATAAAAAAATAATAAAAAAAAAACATTCCAATCATTTTCTAAAACCACTTTGTCAATAAGCCATCTTTATTGTAAGTGGCATAAAATGGCATATGGAAAATATTAGTCTGAAGCTTGATTATATAAATATTACTTTCTACCATGCTTGTATTCTTTAAAATGAAAGGATATGTAGTATCTCTTCCTGATTAAAAAAATCCATTAATGATATTCCTGTAATATCATCTTTTCACAATCAAGCTTTGTAGTTTTTTCAAAGACATGGTCATTAGTGACCATTTTACCAAGCCTGCATGACTTTTGACAATGTTCTTTTTGACACAGAATAGATGGCAACTGTTTGCATATATACATATCTTGCTAGATATTGAATTTTTGTATAATTTAGAATAAGCAAATAAGAACTTTTCACAGAAAAATTAAAATTCAGAAATGTCAAGCTGTTTTTTATAGTGTGAGAAAAAGACTCTACATATTTCACATTTCCTTTAAATACAACAACAACAACAACAAAAACATCATGATATGTACATAGGGAGGACTACTGTATGACTTGTAATAGGTTTTTAAATATTATATAATAAATTTTACTCAGTTTTAATGAAATTATTGTTGATGAATTTGATAAAACTTGCTATTGTACAAAACCCAGTTTATCTTAAATTGTGTCTACATCCATTCAGTATGTTTTTGGATTTTATTTTGTTTTTACTTGCTTGGTTGGAAAAGCATTTTTGTGCCCTATTTTGGCAATAGTACTGATCATTCAGATCATGGATAATAGCTACAGCTCTGGTAAAATTTCAGTGGTAGATTTTATGCTTAACACTACAACAGATGCTTCTGGAGGTATTTTGTCTACATTGAAGAATGCAAAATGTTCAGGTGTGAGTGACTCTCCTTCAGATGGTGGTACTATGGCTGTTCTCTCAACACAAAAGGCAGTTAAATGGACACCAAAAAAAGCTTTAAGCAAACAAAATAATCCATCTGGGGACATCTGTTTGATATTATCAAATATAAAACTGACTTTGCCTTTACAAGTAATTCTTTAGGATTTAGAAAAGAAAATACAGAAACAAATCTTTGACTTAAGACAATTTATATTTTACTCAGTAAATTCAAAAGAAGCTGGTTACAAAGGGTCAGTGTATTTCAATTTGCCAAATAGGATCACCAGAGAGATAAATTTGTTTAAATAACTCTTTATCTTGGTTTGCTTTGTGGGTTTGTACCTAATGATCATTATTATTAGGCATAATGACTTATTGTTCAACAATATGGAAGCTGAAATAATTGACTTAAATAGTAAGAATATTTCAGAATTTTTTTCCCAAGCTTTTAAAATCAAATATGAAAATATGATTACGTCCACAGATAAGCTTGAATTCACATTAAAATCAGACAGATCAAAAAAGTAAACTAAGGCATTAAAGCCTATGACACAGGTTATGCATACATAACACCAGTTCAGGATGCAGGAGTAAGCAAACCAAATGTCAATGATGAAGCACAAGCTGACCAACCAATCAGTTGAGTTCAGTGAGGAGCTGCTACTACTGAAGGAAACTTAGATTCTGCAATAGCTGTACAACCGCTATGATGATCGAGTCATCTTGCACAGGAAGCAGTAATGCGTTTTCTAGAAGGGCAACAATTTCTGTCCAACCAATCTGGAAGTTCACAGAAATTTCATCATACACAAGAACACCAGGACCAATGCATATATAGTGAGGTCATGAACTGGTACCAAGAGCAGTCAAGAAAGACAATAGGGCAAGTGGAAGTGGCCAACATTCATCAACAAATGCAACAAGAAAATTCTTTCTGGTAAACAGAATAAGTATAATTTTTATATTAATGACTGCAACTAGAAATGACAGCAGAGGTAACTACAGATGAACATATTTCATGACATTTCTAGTCACATAGCATTCAATGTCAGATTACACATTTTTTTCTCAGATACAGAGCTTTCCATTTTAGAAAACATTTTTTTTCTTTATTACAGCTTGAAGTGTGGACTGTGAAAAACAGTTAGTAATTTAAAATTATGTGTCTCAATATTGAATTTAGCATGTATTTTAAATTCTGGCATCATTAATGAAAAATACTGAATAAACCCAGTCATTTAACCCTCCTGTATTGGCACCCATAATAGCATTTGAATCTTTGCATATAGATGATTTTGGAAATCCGTTAAATAATCCTTAAAGCAAAATTTCTACAATAGAAACAACATTAAAAGGTCAGCTTTAACAAAAAATATGTAACTGTGATGATAGATATATGAAAGATGACAAGAAAAATAGCATGGTTA
The DNA here is from genome assembly GCF_019279795.1 of Protopterus annectens. Classification (NCBI taxonomy): domain Eukaryota; kingdom Metazoa; phylum Chordata; order Ceratodontiformes; family Protopteridae; genus Protopterus; species Protopterus annectens. The sequence goes on from NC_056739.1 coordinate 1,829,782,781, forward strand.
TCATAGATACCAAACAATATCACATTAGGTATATAAAGTGACAGTACTTTTTGTACTATAATATCTATGAGAGAAGGCAGCATGTGTTATTACTGTGTTGATCCAATTTTATTTGACATGGTTCACAATGATTCATTGGATACCAAGTTATTATATGATTTTTGACAGATTTAAACCTGTAAAATTCCATTTTTGGTATTCCAAAAGTATATAAATATCCAGAGGATTCATCATTTCTTCCAACTCCAGCTGCCGAAGGCTCCAAAATTAGAAGGAACCTCCATATATCTGGAAGGCAGTTCTGACTTTTATTACACAGAAAATTCCTTTTGTTATTAAGGAATCATGGATTTTTTTAAAAATGATCAGCAAAGGGCATGTTAAGCTTTGTATACAGACTGTTATTATGATCTTGGCTGCTATTACTGCATTATATACAGCCATTCTAAGCAAAATGGGGGCAGAGAAGTCTAGCAGCTTTCTTGCACATAGTGCCACCTTGTTGAATAGAACCACGGAAAACATTTATAGTTAACTGGTGTTGGTCTTAGATCATAATATTTATTTCTTTTAAGTAACAGCTTTTTAGACAAGTTAGAGGAGTGACAATAGCTGCTGCAGTGGCAGCCACCTTTGCTAATCCAGTGCTGAATGAAAGGGAGAGGACATTGCCGTATCCCTTGGATTTGTTCATTTCAGTCCTCTTCTATGTGCATTTCCTTGACAATATTATTTTTGTATATAAAGAGAATGAGAAAAAGGTGGACACTTTTAGTCAAGCTATTCAAAACCTTTTTTTTTTAATTTTACTTTTTTCTGTAAGCTGTTAAAGCTGGAACAGAAAGAGTTATATGCTATTTTCTCGTCAAATGTTCTTCTTTCGGCTTTTCCTTGTTAGGGGTCACTACAGCGGAACTCTGGTCCGCTAATGATTGGCAGTAGATGTTTTTGGTGCCGAGGTGCCAGATCGATGCCCAACCTTCAAAGAAGGCATGCCCTACACATGTATTTCGGATGCCACTCGACCATGGGGAGGACATGCAGACTTCACACAGAAGGCACTCCAGCCGAGAATCGAACAGGAGAACCTCTTACTGTGAGACTACCACACTACCACTGCAGCTTTCTATTTTTTTTTTCTCTCGTCAAATGATACTGAAAATTTAGTCAAGTCTCTCTCAAATGTCATTAATTTGTTGGCAGAGTTAATAATGTTTCACGGTTGTTTACCTCAAATCTGGTGATTGTATTGGCCATCCAAGAAGCTTCAATGCATTCAGTCTCTGAAACTTTTATTTAAGGGCCTACAAATTCCATGTCATATTTTTGTTTTTTCTTCATACTCTTTGCATTCCAGAAGGTGAATTACTTTATTTCCTTGTTGATATATATGTGTACCTGCTTTCCCCCTTATCAGATGAAAGAAGTTTGTAGAGGATTATATTACTAGTCATTCTTTTTTTCCTGGTATCCATGTTAGTTCATGATTTTGTTTTTGGTTCCTGTCAGAGAAATTATTGCAGCTGATTATAACTTCTTTTTGATGTCTAATTTGGAATCAATCAGTGTTCATATCAATTTTCTTTGAGGTTGTTAAGGTATTAGCAACTTTGTCTTTTTCTATGCAAAATGGTGCTGGAAATCTCATTTGCATCATACAAACTCATTCTCTGAAGCGCCTTTCACTTTTTATTTTATATACATTTTGCTTACTGGGGTTACCTTAAGTATGGTACTAACACTTCCCTTTTAAGGACGGTGATGTACTGTAATCTAGTGCCACATGGACTGCCTTATCAGCTATTCTAAGGTCAGAGCCTAACATTTTAACTTTCTGCAGCATTTCTTCTTTGTCAGCACAGTTAAAGTATCTGAAAATAAACTGTCAGGTACTTCTTGTTTTGGAACTGCTCTCCCTAATAGTGGGCTGTTATCTGTTCCTAATAGTTATTTTCAGTCCATGCATAATAAAGTGCCTTGTACCATTGCATTCTATGTTTTATAATATTACCAGAATACAAACATTGTTACATTTTGCTCTGTTATCAATTTTATCCAGCTCTGTGTCTGGCTTGTGCATATAATGATTTACGTTTTTTTCTGCTGCATTTTTTATTTTTTTTATATCTTTGCTATTTGCTGTTGTTTCCTTTTACTGTACAGCTAATATTGACAGTATTTAGTTAAATCAGGCTTCAAGATTGCTATTTATAGTCTTAATATAGAGAATATCCATAGTTAAAGGTTATATCATCACTGTTAAAACTTCCACGTTTTCCTGTAAGGACTTTTGCATCATTTGATAAATGTTTAGACAAAGTGGTCATCTTATCCTTAGTCTGAGCTGCTAGGGACAAAATGGATTTTTTTCTTATATCATTTTAGCTATTCCTTGCTGCTGGCAGTTGGCACAGAGGGTTAAGTGTGTGAATTGTAGTTCCTGTGGCACATGGTTTGATCTTTTCAGCCCTCATTTGCTTATTGTATCACAGTCACCACTGAAAAGGTACTATGTGTCCAGTGGGCTTTCATAGTTAACAGATGTATATTATTAGTAGTAGTAGTATTAATAAACTACATGTATTATAGTCCTTAAATGCAAAAGAATCAGCCAAAACACATCAGTACAAAATTAACAAATTAGTATTAAATTAAAAAACATTGTCAAGAAAGTAATCTCTATGAATAAATGCAGCAAGAACTTTTTACTCACCATATACTGTAAAACAGTGAATGCCTATGAAAATACCCACATTATAGCAATACAAGCACATGTTATATAAGAGGACAAGTTTCCACTACACCTCTGCACCCTATAAAAATTACAATCAACTTTGAGGTTGTCACATACTACAAGAAAGAGACATACTCTGGTTCCTGTAGCCATCACCTCTGTGAATTGCCACACAAAGTAACTTCATACAAATAGGCTTGCATGTTGACCAGTTACTGCAGTGTATTCACCATTATTATTTTTATTATGTTCCTTCGTTTTTTAAATCTAGTCAGTGAGCTACTTTCCCTGTCATAGTTGTGCCATGCCTAATTTTCTGCCATGATTTGAGACAGATACCTGCACTCAAACCTCCTCATGAGGAAAAACAAATTTCAATAATGTATGCACACAGCATAGTCTGAAGTCTTCAAGTCACAATCCAGAAAACTATTTTGATTGTGACATTGTTTTTATCTTTTCAACTCAATCATGATGCCACCCCCCCCACTGAGCTATTGTACAAAAATAACACATAATAATAATCAATCACAGACTGACAATGCTCACAAGTGATTGATCAAAAACTGATATTTAACACTAAGATAATCAACTGGTCAAAACTTCATGTCACAGTACATAACCCTATGGCCAACAACAATGTTGTCAACTGGATGTACCATGCTCTCTGAAATAGTGCTGTATACGTGACAGCTTGCTGGATGTGTACAGTAAAATGTGATTAAGCAGGGAAAGCTACCAGCTTGTGTCAAAGTCAAGTAAGTCTGCTTTCTTACTCAAAACATGACGCTCACAGTACTCTTTCTAGTGCTTCTTAACAGTACTCTGTGTTATGCAAGTTAGCACAGCAAACACTCCTTTATTCTACATGTTAATTTAACCTCTTTCCACAAATTTATATTCTGAGAGGATGGTTTGCAAGTGCCATAGTCTGCCAAATTCTGTCATTGCTGATGAATTGACCATATACTGAAGGTTGCTTTTTAAACATTATGATAAAATTATGATAATACCCAAATTATAGGAAGATGAAACATTGCAGTAGCAACAGACTAAACATGGTCTTAACAGAGCAAGAATTGCTGAATTCCAGAAAGTGACTCAAAGATCATTTATATTATGTTGTCAGCATGCAACAGTGATGACTGTAAGGTATTTTGTGCTTCACTGTTTTCAATTACAAAACAAACTATTTTTAGAATTATTTTATTTTAATTTGTTAAAAATACTATACTATAATAATATTTATTGAATAATGACTCACTGCTACTGAAAAATTAGCATGCTGATTTGATAGCTCAACCAGCATGCCATTTGCAAATCGAACATATGCCAATATAAAAACTCCAGGCGTACATTCTGCAGACATACCTCTCAACTGTCCCTGATTTTGACTCACATTTTAGCTCTGTCCCTCTTAATCCCTCCTAAAACTAGTGACTTTTGGAGGAAAGGTGGTGAATTACACTTAATGAATAATGACAATAATTAAGAGTTATAGACTTCTTTTACTTCAGAAAATGTGTATTAATTCATATGCTCTGATTCTGTCAATGTTTCAAGTTAATAGCACTAATATTTTAAAAGTGTCCCTGATTGTCCCTGATTTTTTCTTGACTTGTCCCTGATTCTGTTGAAATTTGTCCCCGATTGGTTGAGAGGTCTGTTGCAGAAACTAGAGAATCAGAAACATACCTGATTTTCCTTGTATTTCTGCACTATCCCTCTTAAAATGTTCTCAGTTAAAAAAAAAAACACAGCGACAAGATTTGTGATTTTCCATTTTTTGTTCCTGCACTGCACTGATGTACTGTGCAAGTGTGGCAATGTAAGTCCCATACACATGCACATTACATTAGTAAAGAAGGGAGAATGGAGATGAACACTACAGTGTCCAAAAACAAAAATATTCCCTGGGATTCATTAATGCCTATGGAAAGTATACACAAAGTGTACACAATTCTGTGTGTACAGATGACACAAGCAAATCTCACACACCTTCTTGTTAATTATTTTATTTCAGTTTCTTAAAAATCGTGGCATGCTTTTTCACCTGAACCATTTTCGGCCTGCTTTGTTTTGCAATAGAAGTAGTTAAATACTATACAGTAATAATATTTATTCAATAAAGGCTCATTAGGCTTCAGACATGAGCATGCTGATTGGATAGCCCAACCAGTGTGCCCATTATAAATCAAGCATATACCAAAGTTCAGGTGCTGAAATACCATTGAGTGGTTAGACTTTCTGAGAAAAATCGGGTACATTCGGCAAAACTAAAGAATCGGATGCATACATGATTTTCCTTGCATTTCCACACTGTCCCTCATAAAATCTTGGCAGTTAAAAAAAACACATAGCAACAGAGATTTGCATTTTCCCTTGCTTTTTCTGCACTTCACTGATGTACTGTCCAGGCACAGTAATTTAAGTCTTATACACATGTGCAGTTCGTCAGTAAACAAGGGAGAATGCAGATGAACATTACAGCATCCTTATACAAACACATTCCATTAGATTCATTATGTTGCCTACACTAAGTCTACACCTTTCCGAGTGAACCAATAATACAAGCATAACTCATACCTTCTTCCTCCTAATTTTAGTCTTCCCACTAATTTTCTTGCAGCCTTAAATATTGAAGGAGATTCATAAAGGTTACCACAAGGTTTAAACTACATGTACACTTAGAGTAGTCTTTCTGGGTGACTAAAAAGCACAAAAAATATGGTGGGGATGTTCTTAAATAAAGATTAAGTACATGTAGAGTAGGCATTAATTAATCTGGCATTTAAGAAAGGTAAGGAATTTGTTCCTTAAATAATGTCATTGTGCTATAATAATAATCCACTTCTGTTTGTGGGTATATCAGAATTTATTCACTGCTGGCTTTGTTTAATCACTTGGGCTTTGCCGTCGTGATCAACCCACACCAACCGTGGATAAATCCTGATATACCCACACACAGTCATGTATTATTGATTAACAAATGAATAACATTTGAAAATAAATCACTCTAAATGTAGCTGTGGCTCCAAGAATACTGAAATGTGAACAAACTTAGTTTTTTCTGCACTGTCCTAGCAAACTGCCATTGATTATGATTATTGTATCATATTTGCATGAATTTTCACATGCTCCTTTCTACAAAAAAATAACAAGGCTGTTTTGAAATTAAAATTTATGGAGGTCTTTAAACAAATGTTTAATCGCCATTAATTCAGTGCTTTGTAAAGTATCCATGTACCCAATGTTCATTTTTGTGGTCTTACAAACTGAAACTTTGGAGATATATTTTGCTTGCTACAGCTCACATACATAGGAACATTTCAAACATAGTCAAAAAATACAGATGTCTTATATAACTGCAGCAGAAATATGTGATTTCTGGCTCGAGCTGAGCTCTTTTTTTAAGAAAGAAAAAAATTACAAAGTTCTAAAAAAAAAGCCAGATGTGTAAGAGTTTTGAAGTAATGTAAAGAGGAAAGGAGTATTCAACATTTAAATGAATACAGCTGCAATGACTTGCAAAAACAGACAACAGTAATCTCTTAAACTGATTAATCTTCTGGGAGTTTACTTGAGCTATCACTTACACCCAGCACACTGAGTGCAGTACCTTATCTTGTTAGAGCTCCCATTTCTGTTTAATATTCATCACCTGATAACTTTAGTTGTCTTTTAAGCAATGCTGGAAGAAAGATGTCATGTTTCTTCCTCTAGACTTTGTGGTGTTCATATATGTGCTATTCCAGGTGATCTAGCCATCAGAATTTCTTTTAATAAAATATTCCAACATGTTAAGACAGTGTAGAAAGATAAAAATGCCATTAATGTTTTTTCAACCTAAATTTGTGAACAGTCACATGACTATGAAAATACTGAGTTAGGAAACCCAGAGACATTTTAGGTATTAGACCATTTTCTAGGTGAGCCTATTTTGTCTCTCTAAAATAGAACTGTGCCTCTATTTCCTTTTAAAATAAAACAAAACAAAATAAAATAAAATAAAAGTGGATTTAAGGTACTATGCTTGAATTGTCTACAATCTTGATTCTGTAATGGGGGATCTTTTTAAGCAGCCATGTATTTTATGCACTTTCCTTTAGTGACTGAAGATCTATTGTTTATTTTTGTTTAGTTCTTTTGTGCAGTAACAGTCTCTGAAGCAAATCTCTCTTTCTCTTTCTCTTTTTCTTCACACGAGGAATTAGCAGTGAGACAAAGAATGAAGATTCTTTGAAATCAGATTTGTCTGAAGAGAAATGCTTGACATTTTCTATGGCGAGGTGTTTAGTTTGGATTCATTAGGTCTTGGAAACTCCTTTCTCTCTCTCTCTGGCCTTTTCTTTCTCTGTCCCTGTTTTTGTGTTTTGTTAGATAGAAGGGACATTAAGGATGCGGGTGTTTATTAGCTGCCTTGCATTTGAATAGCAACCCACTTTGGTGTGAAATGCTTTTCTGTACAGTCTTCATCTCAGTAGAACTAACCAAACATATCTCTGTGACAGATTTCTGACAGGGAAAAAAAAGAGCTTTAGAATGTAGCAGATAACTCCTGCACAGCCATCACATTACTTTAAAATCTACATTTTAAAATATATTAGTTAGCTCTGAAAATAGATTAATTATAACAATGAACATGGAAGATTTATTTTAAATACAAAATTAGAATACATTTGGAAATTAAAAAATTAAAACTTTTGGCTATTGTCTTATTATAAAATGTAAACACTCATTTAGGTAAATAATGCTGCTGTTGTGTCTATTTTACTATTTAGTTGCATATGATTCTTTCTGCTTCAAAGAAAGACTCTATGCCAAATGTTAACATGCAGTGTATAATTTTACCTTACCCTTGGCATTATTCTCTGCATTAGACAAAGGAGATTAGATCTCATGTCTGCATCCTCATCACATTTATCTATTTACCCCACATACTGAGCCTGAAACTCAGAAGAATACATCTGTTGGTGAAAATAATTATAAATTCAAGTGAATTTCCTGACTGGCTATGCAAATGCATGTGATGAAAAGAAGTGAAAGCAATTTGTACGTGTATAATCCTCACTGATGCGTTGGGAAGAAAAAAGTTTTACAGTATATTTCATTTCCTCTGATAATTGATGAGTAGTGCAAATCAATTATTGATGCATAAAAAATATTTTCCTTAAAATACCTCATTTGCAAGAAACAAGTTTAAAGCTTTATTTTTATTTATTTTTTAACATTAAGTCACTATATAAGAGGTGTATCATTAGTCTTTCTTGTTACAATTACACAACCTCTAAAAGGATGGCTTCTACTATCTCTCCATTAGCAGGGAAATCTACACCACCACAAATAAGTATGATTAAAGAGTCCAGGATTTCAATAGAGCCAACTACTTGGACCAAATAGTTTGAATATCAATCATCATCTTTCGGCTGTTCCCATTAGGGGTCGCCACAGCGGATCATCCGTTTCCATTTCTTCCTGTCCTCTGTATCTTGCTCTGTGTTAAATAAAAACAAATGATAACAACACAGGAGGCTCAGATGCAAAAGTTTACTAGTGTACACCAGGAGGCAAAAAAACATACAAGTACAAAGTTTTGTCTGACATGATGCAGGAAATACACAATTTTATATAGTCTTACATTTAAGCTGTGCCCACCTTCCTGACGTGGTTAGTCACAGGGCACCTACATCACTATGGTCTACAATATTTTATTCATAAGAAAAAGCTGATGTTATACATTTTAAAAGTTTTCCCATGGGAATAATACAGCCTTGCAAAGCACCTGGTTCGTTATAATGTCTTTCTGTAAATGTTACTCTTTAAAGGTCTCAGGCTTGCTCGAATACAATAGTTGGTTCAGTCTTGTAATATACTTCTTGCAACTTTACTTTAGCAGCTGTGTCTTATCTCTGATAACATTCACAAGGTCAATTATCTCAGAGGAAGGAATAAGAATATTCAATGCTTTATACATTTAATTTTCCTGACCCAGCAGATAATCATTAGTGAAAAACATAAGCTTGCTGAGCTGGCTACTGCCAGGGTCAGAGTTCAAATACACTGCAGCTCCAAAGCTTCAAGCAATTACATGTAAAATCATTCTTATTGCCATATTGTAAATAGAATAAAATGCATTATATACTATTTGCTTTTAAACTAGCACTTTATACATGTTCAAATACATATTTTTCTAACATTTCCCTCCTTTTAATACTTTTTTTCTATTCAGAAACATAAACAATGTTATATCGTCTCCTAGCCTTCTCCTTTAAGGACTTTTAACTAGGCAAGTCATTTAGTTTATATTTCGGAAAAAGTTTCGTCTGGAATCAATAGTTCCATTTCAATGTCTTGGTACAAAGTTTCAGTTACAGATATATCAACAAAATCTTTGACTAATCTTTTCATACAGGGGATCCCACAACAGACACATGCTCCTAATAGGAGCAGACCAACACAAATAGCAATCAAAACATTCATTAGGATAGAACCCCACCCACCAAACAGACTCTGGAAAAAGTTCGTCAGTGGGTTTGGGCCTGGTTCAGTCATGGCCGATACCTGCTGTATTACCTCTAGGTGATCATTAATCTCGTGTCGATTGTCTGGTATGTACGCACAGCATTCTTCTTTGATAAGCACACAAGTACCACCTCTCGCCACTAGAGTGAAGTCAAGAGCCATTCGATTTTGTAGCACAACAGTTTTCATTGCATTCAGTTCATCAGTCACTAGTTCGAGAGCAGAAAAAGTTGCGTTACTCATTACTTCGAGAAGCTTCGACAGTTTTCTCAACTCCCAGATCGATTTGACTGCTCCATACGCTGGAAATATTCCAGCCCAGGATATAACACTGTCACTCAAGTCCATATGAGTCAATTTTTCTTTATCTTTCACGGAATGATGGTTCTTCCAACCAGCTTCGATTTTTCCCATTGGATTTACAGGTTTTCCGATTGGATCTTCAGGTTTTCGGGCTACATCTCTTACATTTCGTATCTTACCTAGAGGTAATTTTGCAGTATGCCTTATAGCCGGAACCAGATAACCCAAAAAACAACTGCCGGACCAATTCTCAGGTAGCCATTTGTATGCTTTTTTCCCACAAACAAAATAACAGTTTTCTACTTTGGTACTGATGCGGGTTAATTCTGAATGAAACATTTTCTTGTCTATAACAGACAATTGTTTATGCAAAACAGGATTTCTCTGCACATCACTTAATGTTGTTTTTATTAAGCTCAAATATGAATCATAATTTGTGTTACAAACAGTGCTTTTATCTTTAGCTTTAATATAGCATTTATAAGATATAGTTATGTTACAGTTACTCCAACCCACTTGGAGTGTGTCATTCTTATAAAAACATACAATTCCCCTCTGTGTAATAGGCAAATACAATGCAATTTTGTCCTGTGATCTTACAGAACCTGTATCAAAAAGTAAATTTTCCCAAGTCTCATTTATCCCCAAGGGGACAGCGGACATCAACAGTCCTCCATATGCTGTTGGTATGGCAGTACAAACCCAGCAATTTGAAATGTTCATAGTCTCTACATATACACGCTTCATAGCTAGGTATGTGTTAAAGTTTGGATGCCAGTCTATAGACAGTTCATCACATTTCTCCACTTTCACTTGTGTGGTTATATGTAGGAAGAACCACAACAAAAGGAAAGTCATCACAATCATAGTCAATAAATGCATAGTTAGCAAGATGATTAAACAATATATTCGGGGTTGATCTGTATTTTTACTCATTTCGCTCTTGGCCATCCTGCCTTTGTTGTGTGTCAGTCACAAAATGTTTATCAAGTTGAAAATTCTTTACCGGTTTACAGTGCGTCAGGTGGACCCAGGACGACCTCTCAGCAACTTTGACTGCAGTAGGCGTCGCCAACAGTACCTGGTACGGTCCTTCCCACTTTGGACTCGCCCAATTCTTCCTCTTCGTGACCTTCAACCAAACCCAGGACCCTGGGGTCAGCATTGCTTCCAATGGTCTGGTCTGTCTTTTATCTGAAAAAGAGTTCAACTGCAAAACAGTTTTATTTGTTATTTTTTCCCTTCACATTTGTTCAGTTCTATGAAATCCATACAGATAGTATGGAACGGATATGGTGGTATAGGAAAACTCCCTTGCTTGGGTTTGAATGCTCCTTGTGCATGATGTTTGTTACAGATATGACATGCTGCACAAAATTTTTGTGTAAAGTTTGTGAATCCATATGTTTGGAATATTCGATTTACTAACTGTACCATCTCCCCTGTTGAGACATGGCACTGCCCATGGCTCAACAAAGCTGCATATCTAAATAAATTAGATGGAATATTGTTTTTTTCTCTTTGGAGATATACAGTCCATTTTCGAGGATTGCACCTCGTTTCTCCCATTTTTGTTTCTCAGCTTTTGTAGTTAATGTCTGCATCGTTTTTAACATTTCTAAATTTAAAATCTCAGAGGGTTGTAATTCCTCGGTTAAAAGTAAAGTTTCTGAGTCTGAGGCTGCTTGCTTTGCAGCTGCATCAGCTTTTGCATTTCCTTTTGAAATTGCATCCTGTTGTTTTGTATGAGCTAAACATTTACAAATAGCTACTTTAGTAGGTAACTGAATGGAATCTAACAAGTTCAAAATAAGTTGCGCATGATTAATCGGTTTGCCAGTAGATGTTATCATTCCCCTATTTTTCCATTGCTGTGCAAAAACATGCATTGTAGAGAAAGCATACTGACTGTCAGTATATATGTTTACACATTTATCTTTCGCTAAAGTACAAGCCCGTGTTAAGGCTATCAATTCTGCTGCTTGAGCAGACAGGTTATGCTGTAAGGGTTGGGCTTCTAAAATCTCTATATCTGTGACTACTGCATATCCTACTAGATTTTTCCCTGTAGGACCCTTTTTGCATGAACCGTCTACATAAAATGTCACCTCGGCATCATCCAAGGGCATATCAGTGAGGTCTTGTCTGGGCAAAGTTATTTGCTCAATTTCCTGCAGGCAACTGTGCGGTGTGCCATCCACAGGAGTTGGAAGTAACGTTGATGGATTTAATGTTGTACAACGTTCAATTACCATATGAGGTTGGCTCAGCAGTATGGTCATACATGAAAGATGTCTAGCAGGAGATAGATATGCTATTTTCTCTTGCAGTAAAATTATCGCGACTGCATGAGGCACTCTCAATGTGAGAGGGTGGAACAACACCACTGAGGCCGAAGCCTGTACTGCCATTGCAGCTGCGACTACTGCTTGCACACAGTGAGGCAATGATCGTGCCACTGGATCTAACTGTGATGAATAGTAAGCTATGGGGCGTTGTTTATTCCCATGCTGTTGCGTCAAAACTGACGTCATGTATCCCTGTTTACAATCTACGGTCTGAAAAAATCTTTTGTGGTAATTTGGAAGTCCTAAAACTAGTGATGATGCTATCAATTGTTTTAGTCTGCAGAAAGCTGTTTCTGCTTCAGGTGTCCATTGTAATACATCTTGTGCTGCCATTGGCATTTTATATATTAAATCAGCCAGTGGAGCAGATTCTAAAGCATAGTTTGATATCCAGCTTCGACAAAAATTAGTCGTTCCCAAGAAGGACATCATTTCCTTCTTGGTTGCTGGTTTGGGTGCCTGTAAAATCGCTGTTTTTCTGTCTTCGTCTAATATTCTACCTTCATTGGATATTACATATCCTAGGTATCTAACCTGTTTTCTCCAAAGTTGTAACTTACTTTTGTTTACTTTGTGTCCTTGTGCTGCTAAAAATTTCAATAATGCTATCGTATCTTCCCTGCATTGATGCTGGGTAGGGGCTGCTAGCAAGATGTCATCTACATAAAGTAGAATCTGACTACCTCCTGGTGGAGTAAACCCTGCCAAGTTGCTTGCCATTTTTTGTGCAAATATCGTTGGACTTTTACAATATCCCTGCGGTAACCGAGTATAGGTATATCTTTTACCCTGAAATGTAAATGCAAACCAATACTGGCTATCAGGATGTATAGGTATTGAAAAGAAAGCATTGCTTATATCTACCACAGTAAAATATTTTTGTTGTGGTTTTAAATCATTCAACAAGGTGTGTGGGTCTGGCACCGTAGGTGCTCTGGGTATTATTGCATTGTTTACAGCTTGTAAATCCTGTACCATCCGCAATTCCCCGTTTGCTTTTTTAACAGGAAATAGAGGGGTGTTACATGGTGAGTCAAGAGATTCTACCAGTACTCCTTCCTTGAGTAATGCTGCTATTATAGGCTTGATTCCTTGCTCTGCATCTTTCCTCAAGGGGTATTGTCTTTTGTGGTCTAAATGCTGATTTTGGTGTAATAGTTACTGGTCCTGCTGTTTGAATAAGTCCTACATCTGATTTACCTGTTGACCAAAGAATATCTGGTATATCACACAAGGCTTTTTCTTCTTCTTCTAATAAGAATGCTAATCAGCTGTCTTCACTAGTTTGTAAGTGTACAGCTGGATGTGTCTGTGTTAGCCAATTCAATTTCTGTTTTTGTATTCCCTGTTCTGATAATTTTAAATTAGTTTGTTTTTCCCATTTTGTTACTTTTTCTCCTAAATCTGCCCATCTCACATCTTTATTCTTTGTCAAGCTGACATGTGGTAGTCTATTAGATTTGTACAGTGTCATGAATTCCTGAGGTAGTGAACAGCTTACTACACTGTTTCCTTCAGTATCCCAATACAAGGTTCATAATACTAATCTGTTAGCAGGATTTTTGAACAACTCTTGCTCATATTCTTTATCAGGTCCTGGCATGCTACAGTAGTATAGAGTACAATGTAACAAATGCTGTTGGTCAGTGTCAAGGGAGGGGGCCTTACTGATGGCTACATTCATCAGTTTTTCGGTTACTGCCCCTGGACCAGTAGTAACTAGGTCCTGGCTGTACCAGTAAAAGGTTTCACCCTCCGGTCGCACCACAAAAGTATCCATTTGTCTTTGTGCTTCCATACCCTGCATAGTGGGAACTACCGCTATGCCAAATATCTGCATAAGATCTCTTCCCAGTAAGTTTACTGGACATTTTGCAGAAACTACAATTTTACTTTTCTGAGTCATGCCTGAAACAGGGTCAGTTATTGCTATATCATGGGAGAGTGGCTCCCTATATAGCTGTCCATTTGTTGCTTTCACTAATATATAGTCAGGTGATTCAGAATATTCTGGTAACTTTGAAGGGTGTATCAAAGTTCGTGACGCTCCTGAGTCACACAAGAATTTCACTTCCCTTCCTTCCACCAGAAGTGTAACTTCCGGTTTTGTGTCTGCCAAATAGAGCTCCAAGCTCAGTAATGCCAAATCTAAAATTTCACTTTCTTCATCCTCAACATCTGCTTGCACTTCCTCTGTTCCTTCCACTACATTTACGTTTGCCCTTTGTTTGTTTTTCTTCCCTGATGATTTCTGATTTTCATCACTATCATATAGTCAGTCCTCATCACCTTTATTTTCTGTAGTCACCTTTTTATTTAGCCTGCAATCCCTTGCTAAATGTCCTTTCTTACCGCACTTAAAGCACTCACCTTTCTTTTTTCTCTCTTCAAAATCTTCTGACCTTTTGTCAGATTGTCTATTTCCCTGGGTATTATTTTTACCCTTTTTACCTGACTACACTACAAAGACCTCTGCTCCGTCTTCAGCTGTGAAGACCTGTGTCTTCTTTTTTTTTTACTATTAAAGTGTCTTTCAGCATGTCTGGCATATTCAAGTAAGGCTTGTAGCCTACTTGTTCGATGATCTATCATATGCTTTGTAATAAAGCTACTGATAGGTGCAATGCAACCTTTCAAAAATGCATTTTTCAGTTGCTGTTCATACGAGGTATCATGTGTCTGATTTTCAGGAATAGCCATACCACTATGGTTATTGAAACATTCCAATAATCTACCATAGTACCCATCTACAGTTTCATTCTCTTGCTGTATGCATTGATTAATGCAAGTCCAATCTGCTCTAGGTTTCCATTTTTCAGAAATTCGGTCTGTAAGACCTTTCACTCTGTTGTCTAATTCTGCGTCACTATGTGGGAGTGGTTTAAGCTCTGCATTATGAGGATTCCAGGTGCCACAAATCATGTGCCAGTCTGGACCCACAATCTGTCTAACTACCTATTCTACTTCTTCCCCATTCAAGTGGTAACTTAGTCTCATACCTTGTAAATCTTGTAAAAACTTTGTGTAATTAACTTTTGGATGAGGGATTCCTCTGTAGCTTTCCGAATATCTTCCGGTGTCCATGGTCTATATACTAGAAGAGTTGGGTCCTGCCCTTCCTGTCCTGCCTGAGGATTTGGTACCTCGATTAGTGGACAGATTTCTTCCTCACTCTCTTCTAGTGGGTTTTTCCCTATTTGATATAAGTCTGTGTCCCCAAGTGTTTTACGTGTCCGGGACCTAGTTTCAATAGGATCTCTAACAAATGGTTTTAGTACTCTTGTAACTTCAGGATAACGTGGAGGTGGACCAGCTTGTCCTCCTGCTTCATATCCTGAAAAAGGCATTGGAGGGTGGAGGGGAGGGCGTCGCTATTACTGTATTATTATCCTCTTTGTCTAAAAATAATGTTTTTGCATTTTTAGTTTTCTGTTCCCTTCGGTTTACTTCCTCAATCCACCTGTGTGCTTGAGGAATGCCTAATCGCTGTTGTTTCTTTGCCTGACCTTCTGCGTCAGATTTAAGCTGTTTTAAAAGTTTAACTAATGAAATCTTGTTTAATTTACCGTCAAATCCGTATTTATTAACCCATTTTGTATAATACCTTACATTATCAGTCCGTTGTAATTGCATATATTTTGCGTCATCAGTTAGGGGCGGATCTCGCGATTTTTTAGTGCACTGATTTCCCATTCTAAAAGAAAATGTTACGTAACCCTTTTCACCACATGGTATTTCAGTTCCTTACACAGTTTATCTAGAATAACTGCCTACCTTATTCTGTTTCCCTGGTCTCTGTCAAAATATACAGTAATTTTCTTTTTGTCCATGATCTGTATAACAAATCTCTGACAATGACATTTACTGTAACCTAGTCCCTGATCTAAAACAGAAAAAAGGCAAATATCTTCCTACCTGAGCCTCCTGGGTCGACCAGTTCGAGACCGCTCTTCGGCCGCAGATCAGAAAGTGGCCAGCCTCTCAAAACGACAATTCAGTCGGAGGTCTTTGTGTTTCAAGAAGAACCATTTCGGTAACTTCTCCTGCGCAGTATTCGACCACCAATACACTCTGATCTGCAGCTTACCAAGGGAATTCTGGTTCAAGGAGGACCAAACTGTTAAATAAAAACAAATGATAACAATACAGGAGGCTCAGATGCAAAAGTTTACTAGTGTACACCAGGAGGCAAAAAACCATACAAGTACAGAGTTTTGTCTGACATGATGCAGGAAATACACAATTTTATATAGTCTTACATTCAAGCTGTGCCCACCTTACTGACGTGGTTAGTCACAGGGCACCTACATCAGTATGGTCTACAATATTTTATTCATAAGAAAAAGCTGATGTTATACATTTTAAAAGTTTTCCCATGGGAATAATACAGCCTTGCAAAGCACCTGGTTCGTTATAATGTCTTTCTGTAAATGTTACTCTTTCAAGGTCTCAGGCTTGCTCGAATACAATAGTTGGTTCAGTCTTGTAATATACTTCTTGCAACTTTACTTTAGCAGCTGTGTCTTATCTCTGATGACATTCACAAGGTCAATTATCTCAGAGGAAGGAATAAGAATATTCAATGCTTTATACATTTAATTTTCCTGACCCAGCAGATAATCATTAGTGAAAAACATAAGCTTGCTGAGCTGGCTACTGCCAGGGTCAGAGTTCAAATACACTGCAGCTCCAAAGCTTCAAGCAATTACATGTAAAATCATTCTTATTGCCATATTGTAAATATAATAAAATGCATTATATACTATTTGCTTTTAAACTAGCACTTTATACATGTTCAAATACATATTTTTCTAACACTCTGTCACACCAACCACCTGCATGTCCTCTCTCACCACATCCATAAACCTTATCTTAGGCCTTCCTCTTTTCCTGTTACCTGGTAGCTTCATCCTTAGCATCTTTTCCCCAATATACTCAGCATCCCCCCTCAGCACATGTCCAAACCAAAGTAATCTTGCCTTTCTGGCTTTGTCTCCAAACCTTCCAACCTGGGCTGACCCTCTAATATACTTATTTCTAATCCTGTCCACCCTCGTCACACTCAGTGCAAATCTTAACATCTTTAACTCTGCCACATCCAGCTCTAACTCCTGCCTTTTTGTCAATGCCGCTGTCTCCAACCCATATAACATAGCTCGTCTCGCTACTCTCTTGTAGACCTTCCCTTTCACTCTTACTGGTACTCGTCTGTCACAAATCACTCCTGACACTCTTCTCCACCCACTCCACCCTGCCTGTACTCTCTTCTTCACCTCTCTTCCACACTCACCATTACTCTGAACTATTGATCCCAAGTATTTAAACTCATTCACCTTCGCCACCTTTACTCTTTGCATCCTCACCATTCCTCTCTCCTGCCTCTCATTCACACACATATATTCTGTCTTAGTCCTGCTGACCTTCATTCCATTTCTATCTAGAGCATATCTCCATCTCTTCAGGGTCTTCTCCACCTGTTCCCTACTCTCACTACAGATCACAATGTCATCTGCAAACATCATAGTCCATGGGGATGCCTGTCTGATCTCGTCTGTCAACCTGTCCATCACCATTGCAAATAAGAAAGGGCTCAGAGCTGATCCTTGATGTAATCCCACCTCCACCTTAAATGCATCCGTCACTCCCACTGCACTGCTATCACACTACCCTCGTACATATCCTGTACCACTCTTACATACTTCTCTGACACTCCCGACTTCCTCATACGATACTACAACTCCTCTCTAGGCACCCTGTCATATGCTTTCTCTAAGTCCACAAAGACACAATGCAACTCCTTCTGACCTTCTCTGTATTTCTCCAACAACACTCGCAGAGCAAACATTGCAACTGTAGTGCTCTTTCCTGGCATGAAACCATACTGCTGATCATTAATCATCACCCCCCTTCTTAACCTAGTGTCCACTACTCTTTCCCATAACTTCATGCTGTAACTGATCAATTTAATCCCTCTGTAGTTACTACAGCTCTGCACATCACCCTTATTCTTAAAAATCAGTACCAAAACACTTTTTCTCCATTCCTCAGGCATCCTCTCACTTTCCAAAATTTCATTAAACAATCTGGTTAAAAACTCCACTGCCATTTCACCTAAAAACCTCCATGCTTCCACAGGTATGTCATCTGGACCAACAGCTTTTCCATTCTTCATCATCTTCATAGCTATCCTTACTTCCTCCTTGCTAATCCATTGCACTTCATGATTTACTATCTCCACATCCTTCAACCTTCTCGCCCTCTCATTCTCTTCATTCATCAACCCCTCAAAGTACTCTTTCCATCTGCTCAACACTCTCTCCTCACTTGTGAGTATGTTTCCATCACTATCCTTTATCACCCTTACCTGCTGCACATCTTTACTAGCTTGGTCCCTCTGTCTAGTCAATCTGTACAGGTCCTTTTCTCCCTTCTTAGTGTCCAACCTTTCATACAACTCTTCATACGCTTTATCCTTAGCCGTCACCACCTCTCTCTTTGCCATGCACCTCATCTCCTTATACTCCTGTCTACTTTCTTCATCTCTCTCCATCCCCTCCTTTATCTTTCCTGTGTGATGGACATCCTTCCTGTGTGTGGGCATCAGTGTTACAGACAGCATGTAGCAATACCTCTTACAGGAGAACCTGCACACTCAGACCAGCTACATATTTTTAGGAGGTTCCAGAACTACAGACAGAGTGTATAAATTAGTTGTTTCTAAGGTAGGGGACTGTTTCATTTGGTTCTCATGATGTCCCCGAAGTGTCAAACAGGGGAGGAAAGAGCTTAACCTTGTTCTGTGGATTATATGAATAAAGATTTTACAGCACTCAACTACCAGGATTTGCCTGCTGTGTGAAGCTTATGGTGTAAGTATTGGCTATGGACATTCCTTTATTTTTTCTTGGTAACCTGTTTGATGTCTTTTACAAATGGATTTCTTTGAATTACTCATAATTAAATCAAACAAGACTATTTATGGTCTGATCTTACCAGGGAGGACATTGCATGGGGGGGGTGCAATGCTCTCCCATGTTAGTGAGTACTGTGTCCAGGACATTTGAGCCTCTTGTGCGTGGGCTGATAAGCTGTTCCAAAGTATTTACATTGACAAAGTCCAAGAACTTCTGAGCCAACATTTTTTGTGGTCGTGTATGTTGCCCAGTTGATGTTAGGATAATTAAAATCACCAATGAGTAAGGTGTTGGTTGTATGGCAAGCAACTGATCCTAGTAAGTCCAGGCATGTGGTAGGCTTTCCCTGTTTCGTACTGGGAGACATATAGCTAACTATGATGTGGTAGGGGACTTTGCCTATAGTTAATTAAACATGGAGTAGTTCAAGAGAGTCAAGAGTCATACTGTTTGACCAGTGTAGAGGTGAACTTATCCATAATGAAGTTAGTTACACCTCCTCCTTTGGTTTTTTCATGCTCAGTTTGTGGTCTGAATGTATGGAAGGCATTGTAACCTTGCATGGCCAGGGTGCTTTCCGCACCTTTGAACCATGTCTTGGTGACTGCACAGACATCAGCATCTTCCAAAGTAAAGAGTGCTTCCAAGGAGTGATGCTTCTAGTTTAAACTTCTTGTTTAGACTCCTAGCATGAAGCACCAGTACCTTGAGTTTATCTAGAGATGATTTTATGTTGGGAGGTTGGTTATTATGACACTGCCTAAAAAAGGCACAATAGTGGTGGCTAATGCCTTTGTCAGTATCGGAAAGCCTAGAGGAGACAAGTGCAGGCCATCTCTGGCAAAACAGTGTGGCCTGTTGACCATGTCTTCCCAGGCTGATGGATAGTGGATGCCCTTGGACTGACACCATAAGCTAAGCCAGTTGTTAAAGCCAATCATTTTTTGTTTGTATTGTGGCATCATCCATGGAGTTGGACGAATGCTGCATAAAGTTAAGCTTATGCCTGCCTGTGACACATAATCTGAGAGTTCAGTCATGTTTCTCTTCATATACTCCAGTGAGGTATGTCTCAAGTCAATCACCCCCACATGGACTATGACAGAGTCATACCAGTACTTGTGGTTGAGGCACCTGACTACTTGAGTGACGTTACAGATCCTGGCACTTGGCAGGCGGCCAACTTGTAACCCACTCCTTATCTAGTAACTGTTAATAAACAAACAAGTGATGAATTATTGTGACTCCTTTTCACAGACTATTGATAGTTCATCAAAGCACATAATGGTTACTGAATAGTGAATATAAGAAAAATGTTTTCATAATATACTGAGACATAGTGTAGTCTCCAGTTTATTTATTTATATCGTTGCTTGCTTTTTATATGGCTAGGTGGAACAGTCCATGGCAGTTTACGGCTATAAGCAGCATAAAATGTATTAAATGCTAAAATACAGCACTTACATCCTTGCCAGGGTATTTGGTTCCAGCACAAAAACAACACAAAAGTCTAGCATGTAGTAAACATTGATACAATCAACTAGAAATTACCACACAATTACAGTAAACATTAATGCAATCAACTAAAAATTAACATATGGGCCTCAGCTTAATTACAATGTAGAACATTGTTAACAATGTTAACAATACAGAACGGGCACGTTTTACTAGACCACACAAATGAAAACAGCGAGTGTTCAAGTAATACCTGTATGGGGTCTATATTACAACATTGAAAACCCAAGTCAGCGAATGCCTATTTGCTGACCAGTAAACAACAAACTGTCATTTCTGTGAATGGCCACTTCAGCAAATTTTTGCCTAGGGGAAAAAATTCTTGGCCAAGCAGAAATGAGACAGTATTCCAAACCTGTTAAGGTGGGAAGCTTTGCCCCTACACCCCCCAATGTGGGGGGATGTGCTCCCCACGCCCCCCCTAACTAAATATACCAACTCCAAGATCACACTACAGTGAGGAAAAGGGCAAATTCATGACGATATACAAGCAATTTTTCCCCCTAGGAAAAAATTTGCTGTAGTGGCCATTCATTGAAATGACAGTTTGCTGTTTATTGATTGGCGAGCAGGCATTCACTGACTTTGGTTTTCGATAACGTAATATAGACCCACCTGTACAACCTGCAGTATATGAATTAATAACCAATTTGCATGGTCCTTAATACTGCGGTTGACTCTCTGACATCTGTGTAAAGGTCTGCACTGGAAAACTTACCCCAAAATGTGCACATGATACTTAAATATCACTGCATTGATCATATCTGTCAACCTCCTGATGACAAAATCAAGGACGTAGGATGTAAGAATCAGGGATAATCATGGACACTTAATAAGCAAACAATAGACATATTTAAATGTCTGTATCAACTGACCACAAAAGTCACATAAGAGTAAATATAGTCAGGCACATGACATTACAAGGCAACTGTTACTGTGAAATTATAAAAACGAAGCAACATGATTATATTAAGTTACTGCGGGACAAGAATCTCAACCTGAAATGACCACTAGGCCATGAGGTCTAATGTACTCAGCTGCAAAAATAACATTACAAAACATTAAATTCAACTATACTGGGGAAGCCATCAGGTACTCAAACTGGCCACCTCAGGACTTACAAGGGATATTTCAAAACTGATTTTGTAGTTGCCCTGTACAGTCACACACAGCCTATCTCACTCCTCATGTAAAAGATAGCAACTGCAGTTGCTTACAGCTACATAATTTACCAAAACAATAAACTAGATTTAGAAATCAAACCACTTTAATACTAACTTCAGTTTGTAGGTACAACCCTCATATGATGTGTTTTCTTCTGGTCTGTATACCAGGACTAAACTTTTTTTTTTCTTTTGAAGCTCTCATTTCTCTATCTGCTTACAATTAAAAAGTGTCAAGGTACAACATTCATGAAAAGAGAGGCTACTTGTAAAGTTTAACTAACCCAGACAAAAAAATATATTCATAAGTTGTTTTAACAACATGGTTGTCATAAGAAGTGCTTAGCATGGGTCTCGAGACAGTTGTTCACTCCCTTTTTCTGGATTTCCCCTCAACCTTCAAGTGCCATATGGTGTTTGGTTTGGTCAAATGAACCTGTCTTGGAATCATGACAGAACTTTCAATTTCCAGCAAATGAGAAAGTAAGTTGAGCCTTATCAGCTATTGGTGTTGTTTAGCTGGCTGCCACTTGATAGTTTTATATAAAAAAAAATACAAATAAAGAATAAATAAGTATATACATTTACAACTACTTGAGGCACAGAGAGATGTTGGTGGGTCCTTCTCTTTTTAAGTACATTTTAATTGTTAAATATACTATGGAGTGAATGTTTGCTTTCAAGTTTTCATCAAGGCTAAGTCAGTGTGTGAAGGGTGCGGATAGACAATAACACTAGTTAGAATATTTTTTCCATGGCTGTTGGGGCTCCTATTACAAGCTCCAGTCATTTTGTTTGGCTTCACTTGTTAGGTGTTATACCATAGAGCCTCTGTCATCTCCTTTTTATTTCAAGGGTGAGTTCACTTGCAATCTCAGGGGTGGGTTTAGTTGCTTTTGTTCCATCCTTGAGAGGTTGACATTACATTTAGTTGATTGACTGTTGAGGGCTGAATTTTGGGGGATGACATCCAAGCCATTAATGAACAAGGCAGATGTTAAGTGTACAGAGCAGCAACACATGTGGCTGCCTTGATATTGTAATATGTCAGGTACCTCATGGGCAGGTTAATTGGTTAGACAGATGTAAGTGCACAGCATCAGCAGCATATAAATCACTTCTGTAGAGAAGTACATTGGCTCAAAAAAATGAACAGGGATTATAGTACTGTAAAGGAAGATGTGAACCATGTTGACATTAAACAGATTGGTAGTTGTCTTACACAGCAAAAGGATATAACTGAATGTTAATATTTTATACAAGTAGTTTAGCATGAAGGTTAACAGATTTAGTTGAGTCGTTAATGGCCATTATTTGCTTTACATTACTCCCAGTTGTATCCTATCATGCCTTCAACTTGTTGAGAGCTGCAAGCTGATATAAAATAATATAAAATGCTATAAAATGTTATATATATATATATATATATATATATATATATATATATATATATATATATATATATATATATACACATATATGGGTCTACTTCTAAATATCATAATTTCAGAATCCAGAAGACAAAAATACATTGACAAGAATCACAACACTTAAAATCCTGAGCCGTTTAAATTTTCCAAGGAAAGTAATTATGTATGCATATACATATACATATAAATAATTTCCACATAGCAAGTTAGCACCAGATTGGATTTAGTGAGCCTGCCTCTTTATTGCTCCATGCATTTATTGCATTCACACAGATAAGAAAACAAAATGATACAGCATATGAAAGCAATATTTAATTGGGAGTAAAATTGATAAGGGCAACATTGTTGTTCAAAAACAAATATTGATTAGATGGATAGACAGATAGATAGAGATATATAGATAGATGGACAGATAGATAGATGGATAGAGACTTATAGAATATGGCATTACTATAAATGAACCAACAATGTCCCCATAGAGTGTTCAGTTCATACATCTGGGGCAGTAGCTTGATTATTACTATTTTTTGTATTAAAAAAAGAAAGGAAAAACATGAACATGACAAAAGTATGAGCTATGGGCAACAATTTATTTAGCAAGAGACACAACTGCCTCATCTGGTTTTTAGGTTATGCACATGTCCAGCAAATAAATGTGAGCTGCTGCACTCGGTTCTGTTATTTTTTCCAATGTATATATATATATATAAATAAAAACAAAGTTTTTACTCTTCCTACCTAAAAGGTTCAACAATATTAAACCCTCCTTCTCTATACAGTCCCTTAATAACACTCCCATTCAGGTAGAATCCAGCACTAAGCTCTTAGGCGTAACCATCGACTATCAGCTTAAATTTGACTTGCATGTAAATAACTGTATCAAAAAGACTCATTCAAAACTAGGGCTCCTTTACCGTAACAAGAAATTCCTTACGTCTGAAGCCAAGATTACTTTCTCTCTTACCTACCTTCTACCCAGTCTAATTTACAATTCTCAAATTCTCACAAATCTTAACTCAGCACTCCGGACCAAACTCAAATCTACCTACAACAAGGTAGCTAGATTTGCTGCCCAAAAAACCTACAAATCCCATCATTGTCTCTCTCTAAAACACCTAAACTGGCTTGAATTACTCCACCAGCTTCTTCTTTCTCAGCTCCAGATCATCCATTCTATCCTATACCAGCCTTTCTACTGCCCAGCCCTATCTCCTCTCATCTCCCATTATTCTCCCTCCAGACCTCTCCAAAGCTCTAACCAAGACCGACTACAAATCTACAAACACAAGTTTAAATTAGGACGCAACATGTACAGCTATCATCCCCACTATTGCCTGGAATAGGGGCCCACTAGAAATCAGGACCCTTACACATCCTAAATAATTTAAGACAGCCACCAAGGAGCACTTTAAAAGTCACTGGTCCTGCTACTGCACTCTCCCTCCTTAACATCCCTTACTTCTCATACCTTAAGCTACTTTCTGCCCTTAACTCACTCTTCTCACTAGCTCTCTCTAATCCTCCTTGACTACTCTTTCTACTGTCTTCAAAAATGTATTAAGCAAATTGCCTCAGAGAAACATTCTATTGTAATTGTCTTGCCTTCATGCAACTACATAATGAAAAAACTGGGTTTTTGTAACCACTTACCCCAAAAACTATACTCGTCTTAATGACATATTTCTTTTTATACATCATGAAACAGTTATGCTGTACTCTTGATTACTGAAACTGTATAACATTGTATTGCTACTTAATGCCTTGTAATAATCCTGTAACATTACTGTTTAATGCTAATTTATAATGAAACTTGTATAATATGTTGGAGCTTTTCTCCCTGGGTCACCTCTGAAAAAGGGCTCTTCAGCTCAGTCGGACAATTCCAGTCAACAAATGTAAAATAAATAAATACATTTTATATATATATATATATATATATATATATATATATATATATATACGTAGTAAGTGATGGTTTAATAAAGATGTTTCTTGTTTAAACACACACACACACACACACACACACACACACATACACACACACACACACACACACACACACACACACACCAGCACAAAACACACACCTACATTCATGGAGGCTCTCAGTACAAATCTGCCCAAACAACAGAGACCTCCAAAGCAGTAATGCAAGCAACCTCCACCCCCCCAACACAACCCAAATAACACATAGCCCACATACTTAGTGTGCCACTCAACTACAGCCCATAAGGCATAACGTTCCCAACACTCTAGTCATAGGTGACTCTGTAGTCAGGCACACTGATGTTCCACTCACCAGGCTAAACAAGGAAAAAGTTACTGTCAGCTGCTTGTCAGGTGTCAGGATCCCCCACATAACGCACGCACTCAGGTCACTCCACAACAAGTACAAATATGACTCTATCATTGTACATGTTGGTGTGAATGACCTGAGACGTACCTCCCTGGACTACATGAAAAGTGACATGGAGGAGCTCTCCGATCTTGTAGCCCAGGCCAATATGACCCTAGCCCTGAGTAGCATCCTGCCATCACCCAGAATGACACCACAGTACAAAGACAAAATGATTGACTTTAACAATTGGCTAAACTTCTGGTGTCATTCTAAGGGAATCCAGTATCTGTCTGCCTGGGATGACATGATCAACAGACCACGCTGCTATGCCAGAGATGGCCTGCACCTGTCGCCCTTGGGATTCCGGATACTGGCAAAGGCTCTTGCCACCCCTATAGTGCCTTTTTTAGGCAAGGTTCAAATGACAAATTCACCACAACAGGTACAAGCAAGCAAAATCTGAGGGTAATGCTACTCAATGCTAGAAGTTTAAACCTCAAAATGCACTCACTCAAGGCACTGCTTAAAATGGAGAACATTGACATCTGTGCAGTGACAGAGACCTGGTTTAAAGCTCCAGAGAGCACCCCTGCATTACCAGGCTATAATTCATACCACACCTTTTGGCCACCAATCCTGGAATGAAACACTAAAGGTGGAGGCATGTCCATATTCATTAAGGATATCCACATCTCCAAGCTAGTTGCTCAGCATAATGCATCCGAGATTATCCAAGTTCAACTAACTCTGGGAAAAACCGCAATCCAGATTGTAGCTTGCTACAGACCCCCCACCATGCCCCAGGATTCCTACTCCTCTTTTCTTAATACACTGGAAAATATTAAGATACAACCCAACACTCTAATAATGGGTGATTTCAACTACCCCCTATCATTAACAGGGAAATATACTCATGTACCAACTCTTTTGCTCAATGTTTTCTGGAAATCATCAATTCCAATGCCTTGGAATGACTTATCCACACCCCCACCAGGGGCAGCAATATCCTAGACATGGTCATCACCAACATGGGTGACTGTTGTTCCACACCAGAGGTCACCTCCTCGTTGGTCAGATCCGACCACAAGTTAATCACCCTAGACATCCACATCCCGCTCACAACCCCCATTAGGAAAACAACCTTAAAAAAATTCTCCAAAGCCAACTTCACACTTCTTAAGACAGAAGTGGCAAACTTCATGACACCCATGCAGATGGACAATAGAGGTACGACTGCTGACTCCTACACAAATGCACTTTATAAGCACTTACACGAGTGCATGGATCATGCTATCCCTAACAGAACCAAGATGCTATCCTACAAAAAAAGGAAGCCAATCTGGTGGTCTTCTGCCATAAACAAACCCTACAACAGAAGAAATAAACTGTTGCAAAAAAGAGTAAAATCTCACGACTGGAGGAACTCCCTGGTCAGCCTCAGTAAGAAGCTGAGATCCCACATAAAATCCTCCAAAGCTAGTTATGGAAACAAAATTGCCACTGATTCAAAAGACAACCACAAAGCATTCTATAGCTATGTCAAGAATCTCAATGGCAACACTCAGATCTGCTCTGAGTTACAGCACAATGACACTAAATATACAGAACCAACTGATATTGCCAACATCCTGGCAGATAGGTTCAGTGCTAACTTTAACCCTCTCTCACCCCCTAAAGGGCCCATCTTTATACCAGAAGAATGCAAAGTTCCTGTAATCACAGCTGCACAGATAAAAACCTCACTCTCCAAAGCCAAAAACACAGCATCCATGGGACTTGACAACACCCACGCTGCCTTCTACCAGAACTACAGAATGAACTGGCACCCCACCTAAGTACCATGTTCAATGATAGCCTCACCTCAGGCTTTGTGCCCATTGAATGGCACACTGTGACAGTTATCCCACTACACAAAGGGGGGCCACAACAGACCCTGGGAACTACTGCCCCATTAGCCTGATGAGCCTCGTCTGCAAGGCCATGGAATGTATCATCATGGAGCTCATAAACAAAGACATTGGAGATCTCCAAACTCTGGACCCCACACAGTTTGGGTTTGTAAAAGGCAGATCATGTCTCCTAAACTTGATAGACTTATTTGAAGTAGTCACCAAAGCCATAGATGAGGGTAAGGTGGTTCACACAGCCTATCTAGATCTTGCCAAGGTGTTCGACACCATCCTCCACTCTGGAATTATAGATAAACTCACTAAACTAGGTATAAATCCCTATGTCACAAGATGAGTTGCCAACTGGCTTACTGACAGAACCCACAATGTGAAAGTAGCAGACTCCAAATCAGACTTCAGACCAGTGACAAGTGGAGTACCATAGGGTTCAGTCCTGGGTCCTCTTCTGTTTGGTATTTATTTCTCTGAAGTACAGGCTAACACAGATGGTCTTTGGCTAACTAAATTTGCAAATGACTGCAAACTAGGAGCCATAATCGAAATTCCTAACAATGTGGACATCCTACAAAAGGGCCTCACTGAGACAGATGCCTGGTGTCAAAGACATGGTCTCAAGCTCAATGCCAAAAAGTGCATTGTCTTCCCCTTTGGTAAAAACTCTGTACCCATGAACTATCACATAGGTGGTAGTCTACTTAACACCAAAAATGTGATTAGACCTTGGGACACAGGTGGACAGTAGTCTCTCCTTTGATAATCACATTGCCACAGTAGTCAGGAAATCCTTCTATGTGGCACACCTCATAACAAAGGGTTTCTCATCCAGAAAAAAAGAGGTCATTGTTCCCCTCTACTCATCACTCATTAGGCCCATTATAGAGTACAACACCCCTTTTGGTATCTACCTCACAAGACATCTACAACAACTGGAAAGGCCGCAAAAATACCTCACAAAGAGGATTACTGGCCTCAAACAAATGCCTTACGCAGACCGTCTCAAAAAACTCCAGCTTTACTCCGTCGCATATCGCCTACTCAGAGGTGATCTCTGCCTAACATACAAAGCTATGTCAAACCCAGAGCTGTTGGACATGCTCCACTTAAAGAAATCCCAATCCCTCTGAGCTACATGCTCTAGGGACCTAAACCTTGTCACCACAATAAACAGAACATGCCGGAGGGATAGATTCCTGTCCCAGAGACTTCCCATACTCTGGAACAGACTACCTATCTATGTCAAACAGAGCTCATCATTAGCACTCTTCAAGAAAAATCTTGATGATTGGATGGGTAATAGGAAATTCACCCCAGGGATCACTTCTGTGGTTCTGCTTCACAGAGGCACAGGAAAATAATTTTCTTGGGTGGCGAAAGCCAGGGTACCTTTTTGGCTAGGCTTGTATAGGTCCTAGGGCCAATAGCCTAGTACCTACCTATGAACCTATGAACCTATATATATATATATATATATATATATATATATATATATATATATATATATATATATATATATATATATAGACAGAGAGGAGAAAGCTAAATTAATCGTAATAATAAAATATGTTTATCAAAAAATGCTTTATTGGAAGTGGTAAGTTTGAAAGATTCTGAAGCCAGTTAATGTAAATATTAATATATGTAATATTTTTTTTCTTTTCAGGTACAGGTTCTTCAACCCTTAAACAATTAAAATGGAGATGGGCTAAAACAGCAGCTGAAGAAGATGATTTTTTTTTTCGAGAGTTTGAATCAGAAGATAAGTGCATCCCGACAGGTTCCAAAGGAGGGCGGGCAGCAGCAAAGATGAATGTTCCCAAGACATCAGCAAAGAAATGAAGAAAAATAACTCAGAAAGTGGCAGGGATCATTTAAAATTCTGGCTGTGAGATAGATCAGGGCTTCCCACTTGCAAGGGTAGAAGTCAAAGCAAGAAACAGATACGAGACGCAAAAATGCCCAGACAATCCAGTATGTAGAGTAAAAACTTTCTTTATTCCATAAACAGACATAAGCACTTTTGCAGAAATACTGCTTCATCAGATGTAATTCCAAACTGATTTTTTTTACCATTTAAGTATAAAAAACTATCACCAATTATCCAATCAGTAAAAGCTTACTATTGTTAAAGGAACAGGACCATTATTTCACTTTTTGTGCATGCAAAAGCTGTTTAAAAACACATTCACTGTGACAGCAATAAAATACGATAACATATATAAAAATATATATACATGTAAAGCTATAAACATTTTATCAAAATTTAAAACCTAAATTATCTGAACAGCGGTCTTGCTTTTAACATAGGTTTGAGTGAGACTTTGTCATTTAGACCATGACCACTGTCCCCCTCTCAAGCGAACTATCCACCTTGTTTCTAAGTGTTCAGTATAATTTCTGGAATACATTGATGTATTTGAATTATCAGACATTGAATGTATACAGAGATTAGTGGATGCTGTTAAGACAGGTGCTAAGGATTTAACTGCATCTTTGGCAGCTTTAGGCAAAGCAAATAAAAACAAGACTATCCCCATTATTAGTTGGTAGATTTTTTATACTTTAAGCAGTGGTCCTTTTAGAAAAGGAACCCCTTTTGTCATTACCACTTATATCATACTTGTTAATGCTTAGAGGTGTACCATATGAGTGGAGGATCAGCATGGTTAGCATATTACCAAAAATTCAGAAAACTCAAATCCTTTAACAAGCTAATCAGGTGGGTCCAAAGACACCCAGATACATGGCGTAGTATAATGCTATAAATAGCTGTGCTAAATAACACAAGACCCTTGCTAAGGGCACAATAGGTTAAAGCAGGCTGTGCATATAACAGTGGCCTCTACTTGTGGTCCAGTTGCTGTTTTGCCCATTTTTGTTCATGTTGCAGCAAATGTCACCCAGCTTCCAATTGCTGACAAACATTAAGTCAAGTCAAACCATCATCAATCAGCAACAACTCTAATATGGCAAGCAATCAGTTGCTGGTTAGCCAAGACAGAGGGTCCTTTCATGGGGTTAAGAGTTTTAACCAAACCTGAGGTAGTAGTATCATCTCATTTGCCCATTAAGACAGAAACTCTAGCCAAGGCTTTAGAGGAATATCCCAACCACATTGTTGTGGACAAATTAATCAAATGTTTTGCTACAGGTCTTTCTTTGCACTCCACTTATCTTTTCAACAACAAACTGGTTGCAAATTTGAAATCAACCAAGGAGAAGGATGACATCATTAATAATAGCATAACACAGGAAATACAACTAAGTAGAATTATCAGTCCATGCCTCGCTTCACCAGGGAACAGCTCATGGTGCC
This sequence comes from Protopterus annectens, assembly GCF_019279795.1. Taxonomy (NCBI): domain Eukaryota; kingdom Metazoa; phylum Chordata; order Ceratodontiformes; family Protopteridae; genus Protopterus; species Protopterus annectens. The sequence continues at coordinate 1,829,813,271 of NC_056739.1, forward strand.
TCCTATAAGTTTACTCTCCAAGAAAAAATCATGGGAATTTAGACTGGTCCAGCATTTTTCATATCTGGCAGGTCTTTCTGTCACTGATTTAATCAGCCATGTTGATGGGCTGCATCATGGCTTGTGCCATCTTTGAGACCTTCAACTCAGCCCTGCAATGGTGTAGGAAGCACAGGGTAAGGAAGGCTGCACTGATACATTACCTAGATGATTTTCTAATCATAAAACATGGTAAGAACACACTAACACAGGCATGGAAGCTTTCGTGTCTCTATTTGAGGAACTGGAGGTTCCATTAGCTTCTAATAAGAAAACAGGCCACTCTCAATGCTTGCCTTTTTAGGTATAGACAGTGACATGTTTGCAAAAGGTTTTAGGTTATCAGTTCAGAAAATTAACAAATTAAAATCAGAAATGGAAAGCTTTTTGGACAGGGACAAGTTCAGAATAAGTCATGTAATGTCACTACTAGGTTCTCTTAATTTAACTTGCAGAGTAATACAACCAAGAAAAACCTTCACAAGAATGCTTGCAGATTTATTAAAAGAGGGCAAAAATAAGCAGAATTGGGTACGCCCTCTAGGAGAACAAAACAATGACATGAGATTATAGAAATTATTTTTGCAACAGTTCAATGAGGTTTCTGTTTGACAATGCATAGTTTCATAGTTTCATAGTTTAGTACTAGGCTATCTGCCCTGGGGCATTTGTAAGCCTAGCCATAGTGATGTGGCTTTTGCCACCCCATGAAATGGTACAAAAATGCACAGAATTGATTTAGAATACTGTGCCTCTGTCTAGTAGTGACACAGTGAAGGTCCCCTTATATAATAGAATTAGTTTACTGTGCCCCTGTCTAGTAGTGACACAGATGTGACCCCTGGGGTAAACTTACGATCTCCCATCCACCCATCAAGATTTCTCTTGAAGAGAGTTAGTGAGGGGCTCTGCTTAACATGAACGGGGATTCTGTTCCAGAGCATGGGAAGCCTCTGGGTTATGAATCTATCCCTCCAGCATGTCCTATTCATACTTGTGCCAAGGTTTAAGTCTTTAGCTCTCGTGGTTCTGATGGATTTGGATTTTTTGAGGTGGAGCATGTCCATCAGTTCCTGATTGGACATGGCCTTGTACGTCAGGCACAGATCACCTCTGAGCAGGCGGTATGCTACTGAATAGAGCTGGAGTTTCTTTAGTCTGGCAGAATAAGACATATGTTTGAGACCCTTGATCCTCTTGGTGAGGTACTTTTGTGGTCTCTCCAGCTGTTGCAAATGCCGGGTGAGGTACATACCAAATGGGGCATTGTACTCAATCATGGGTCTGATGAGGGAGGAGTATAGGGGTACAATGACATCCTTGGATCTGGATGTGAATCCCTTCATGATAAGGTGTGCAAGGTAGAATGTCTTTCTAACCACTTTGGCAACATGGGTGTCAAATGAGAGGTCGCTGTCGACTTGGGTCCCTAGGTCTCGGATTACTTTTTCCATACTCAGTGGGTTGCTGTCTATGTGATAATTTGTGGGTACTTTGTTTTTCCCAAAGGGGATGACTATACATTTTTTGGCATTTAGTTTAAGGCCATGACTCCGGCACCAGTTGTCCGTTTCTGTGAGGCCTTTTTGTAGGATGTATGTGTCCGCTGGTGTATCGACTATGGCACCTAGTTTGTAGTCATCTGCGAACTTTGTCAGCCACAACCCTCCCATGTTTGCTTTAACATCTGAGAAATAAATGCCGAACAAGAGGGGTCCCAGGACACATCCCTATGGAACACCACTTGTGACTGGCTTTGAGTCTGACATTGCTCCAGCGATTTTAACTTTATGGGTTCTGTCCTTTAGCCAGTTTGCAACCCATCTAGTGACATAAGGGTTTACATTTAAGCTGTTGAGCTTATCTATGATGCCTGAATGGGGTATTGTGTCGAACGCCTTAGCCAGGTCCAGGTAGGCAATTGGGTTTCAGCAGAAATATTGCAACTTTTTACTGACACCACTTCATGTGCAGGTATGGAGGGTCCCTTTTATGGAAAGGTGGTTTGCAGTACCTTGGCCAGCCTCCTGACTCATTGTGGTTTTGAAAGACATAACCTTTTTAGAAATATTCTCCATTTGGGAAGAAGTCTATGTTTGACAAGATGACCTGACAAAAAAATAATAATAATAACAATAATAATTTTCATTTCAGACAACCAAGTAGTAGTACATATCTTAAGAAGCAGAACTTCACATTTTCACAGTGTTCATGCAGTGTTAAGACTGATAGCTTTACTGTGTTTAAAAATGAACCTGTCTTTTTCTATCAAGCATGTCCTTGGTAGAGTTAATGAGATTGCTGATAATATGTTACATCTTCAGCTTTGCAGGTTCCACTCTCTGGCTCCAGAAGTACAACACCACCTCACCACAATCCCCTATCATCTATGGCTCATTGCAGAAGAAGGATGTTATACATTTTAGCACATGCATGGATGAGTAACACCAGAAGAGCTTAGTTCCTGCCTCTGAATAATCTTATTAGTTTCTACATGATCCAAGAAAGGTCAGACAAATGTTGGTCTTTGGATACAGTCATACTCTTCATTCTACACAGACACTCTGCTGGTGATTCGTCAGCATTCTTAAAATTGCAAACATCTCCCTTAGCATAGTTAGCTTGTGGTTTGAGTTTAACCTTATTCCTAAACCATTGGTCAATCAACTGTTGTTAATAGGCCGGAATAATGTAAAGGCAGCATTTAGACACACTAGAAAACCTTTAGGTGCTCATTGACTTCCCATGCTAATTAGATGTTTAAAAGTTCCAGTTCCAGTAATTTTCTGGACCACACTATTCATATGGATGCATGCAGGGGCCTTCAGATTCAATGAGTTAGTGCACTCACCTCCCTTGGAAGATAAAGCAATAATGACTCAGCAGGTAATCATTTGGTTAAAGAAATAAAAAAACAGAACAATCTAGCAAAGGACAGTTGATATTCCTTAATAAATAGAGAACCTTGGCAGTGTGTCCAGTTCACTGGGGTCTTGTCCTCAGAATGGCAGTCAAATATTATGAAGCAGCAAACCCATTTTATAAGGGTCCATATTAGAACATTGAAGTTTCAAAACTTTGAATGTTCTAATATCGAACCCTATTACATGAAAACTACAAACGTCGAACATACAGAACAGCAAATTTTTTCCTAGGGAAAAAATCCGTTGTTCCAAAACACATACACACAACTCAAGCACACCAAACAAACAGCAATCCTCACACATACACCTAAAATCTTACACCTAACCCTACACTAAACTATAAACATACCACTAACTATCCACTTACCTTAACCCTAACCCTAAGGTCCGTCACTATCGCACACTTACCTGACCCGCGCCCTAACCCTAACTCACTTACCCAGCCCTAACCCTCACCTCCACAAAATTTCATACTTACCTGACCCGCGCCCTAACCCTAAATCACCTAACCCACCCTAACCCTTACGTCCACACAATCAAACACATACCTAACCCGCACCCTAACCCTAACTCACCTAACCTGCCCTAACCCTCACGTCCACACAATCGCACACATACCTAACCCGCACCCTAACCCTAACTACCCTAACCTGCACTCAATCGCACACCTGAACTCGACCCATAACTTTCCACCACAGCGCCGAAAATACCGAAGCAACAAAAACGGGCAACCAAATTCTTTCCCTAGGAAAAAATGTGGTTTTCTGTTGCTTTGATATTTTCAACTTTCGCGTAATAGGGTTCAATATTAGAACAGTCGATGTTTTGAAACTTCGATGTTCTAATATAGCCCCTTTTATAACACCACAAAGGGCACATGTTATCCATACTTAAAGGCAATTCCATGATCAAGAGAGCATTAAAAAGCCTAGATATATTAGCTTTGGGACAGCATATGTTTTATTTAGGGCAGGGCAATCCACTGACACCCTTAAGTAGGGGAAAAGGTGGAAACAAATGCTCATTTGAGCTACATTATATAATACTTCTCTTTTGGTCATTACATGTTCACATATAATTTGGATCACTGACCAGTCCTTCATATACAGAGCAGTTCTCAGATCTCGAGTAAGAGTTAATGGAATAAACTGTGGTCTCCCTCATTCCTTCTGTTCAGTCAAATGGATGGTCTTTTGAGGTCTCTCCTGGCTACAATTATTGTCTCTCTTTGAAAGTCTTGCTAACAGAAGCAGAACTCTTGTCTGCTTAATTATTAATTTAGATGGGAAAGATTTATCAGTTATTCTAAAATACATGTTAATCAGCAATAGTTTAGCTGATTTGAGTATTTTACATCAGACATGGCTTTAGCCTGGTCATACATTGTGCCATTGTTCCTTATTCACAGGATCCACAGAGCATCTAGTTCATTCAATTGTTCAGTTATAGAGCACCATGATTTGAATAATCCGGACCCTGATTTGTACAATGAGAATGAAGTTCATTTGAATGACCTAGGTTTGGACCTCATTAATATATAGTTAGAGTCATTTTTACAAGACAACTATTTTAAAAGGCATTTATGACAAGACATACATGTTTGGTATCTATAGATTTGCAAAGGTGGGGAGTACAGCATGCTCACATGCTGGTGGATTTGAGCCATACCAGCCTAGTACATTTGTCCCCCGTATAATCTCCCCTGTCCTTTCCGAATTTTCAGAAGGTTGGAGTATAAAGATTCTAAGGCAGTGGGAAGTCTGGATGCAGTGTGGAACCAAGGAGGCACAGTCCATCCCCCAGTTAGTAAATTAGTTGGTCGGAATATGTGGTAGGTATGCCAACTGGCTTAGTTTGATTCAATTGATGCAGTTGATTTATTTGACTCAGTTTTGGTTATAAAAAGTTAATGTTGCATTCTACTATTCAAATGTTTAATGTGAAAATATATTAGAAGGTGACAACAACATAGTGCATGATTTCAGTCTGTTTATTTATTGTAACAAATTGATATCTGTTGGACATAAACAAATAAATAATGGAGTTATCCAAGATGGTCTTCAAAAATACACGCTTGCTGCAGTTGGAAAGATCATACCATTCATGTCAGTAAATGTATATTTATGAAACTTGGACAAAAGGACATAAATTACAATTACAAAACAAATGTTAAAATCACAAAAGATGACGGTGGCAGACATCAGTTGAAATGGTGACTACTGTATCTACCAAAATTAAAAAAAAAAATGTGTTAAAATGGAACACATATTCACCCCACAATGATGTGTTTACTCTTCTGACGTAATTTCCTTGCTCAGGCACCTCAAACCATTTTCATCTCTGCCATACTCACCATTTGTTACAGTTTCTTCCTAAATACATTATAAAGTTAATAAGAAAACAGTGAGGTATGCTTCCCAACATTTCCAGTTAAAGAATGCATTTTTAACAATAACTTACAATAATGTAAATGTATAAACTACAATTTGTATTAATTGGATCTCCCATTGTCTGTTGACTCACCAACTAAATTTCTATAACAGGTAATCTAAGGTTCAATACTCTTTCTTTTTTTTTATCCATTTTGCCTTCAAAGTTCAATAACCAGTGAAATTCTGTTTTTGAGAAATTCGATTGGGACTACATGGGTGATTACTTAGCAAGAACAAAACACCACAGCACTATGTTACCTGCTAGGCTAGAAACATTCAACTGCCTACTGTACTACCAACAAATATTTCAATAGAGTTGTAACTTAGTGGCTCTCACAATCGCTGGTACTACCCTAGGAATCCTTCCATCCCTTACCTGCGTCTCTTTTAACTTTTCTTTACTCTGATTGCTCCGTTTCTGCCACTAGGTGGCAATGTTTATCAGGAATTGCCCATTTCTCTAGCTCTTGTGGCTCCCAGAGCTGATTTTACTTGGAGCATGCACTGCTGTGCTTAACTAAGCTTTTTTTCAATAATTATCTAAATGATCACCACAGCCACATAAAACATTGCTCTTGACTTCTAAAGTTACCGCAGTGACTACCGCAATAAGAATGTTATTCATAAAAAGAACACCAAAGGTTGAGCCTGACTTCTTTGGCTCTCACCCCTGTACTTTTCCTTTCAGCCATAATAGAATCTCTCTGACCTACCTGTTCAAGAACATACCTAACTGATTGTTTTATTTTTCTTTCCTTCTACTGCTTCCCCCAGCTGGACTAACCTGCTCCATTCACCCTTGCTATGCTCGGCCTCACTCTGCTCCCCTACCCTACCTCCATTCCCACCCACACCCTCTTTCCTTTGATTTATTGTTAACCAACCACGCCACACCCCCTTCCACCTATCCACACACATTGTCTGAATTCCTCTGGCAAGCCCATCAACCCCACCATCTCCACCTAAAAATGCAGGACACCACCTCTATCCTCTCTCTCTCTCTCTCCCTTTCATCCCACTCCCCTCTGCTCTTCTACCCCTCCATACTACCCAATATGCAGTTACACTACTGCATACTAACAAATACTATTTTAATCCTGTTTCTCTCCCTCACCCACAACTACATCACTCTCCACATATACCATGTCAAACCCATCCATTCTCCAACACTTCCAATATCTACCTCAGTCCTCTACCCCACACCTTTCCTGACATCTGTTCACAACTGTATAATAACTCTACCAGTCTGCTTGCTTCTTTTAAACACTTACAAACTCACTGTCCTAATTCCCCTGCAGCCTGACTTCACAAACTGGCTAACAAACTAAAACATCTTATGTTACACTCCATCACAGAAATCAAGATGCGTGCTGACATTCAAGTTCAACGCAGGTCCCAATAACACCCCCTCCACTCCCCCCACCTCAGCATACTCTTCTCAGTCCAACTCACACTCCCATATCTACCCCTCACTCACAAAAACCTCAAACTCTGACTTGCTATTCACCAATTTCAATCTTCATAGCATAATGAACAAAGCTAGTGAATTTCAAGCCACCTTATCCACCTACTACTCTGACATAGCAGTAATAACAGAAACCTGGCTAAATCCCCACATCAAGAACAATGAGATTACCCCCAAATAGATATAACATTATTAGACTAGACAGACTAAATAAAAGATGCGGTGGAGTAGCTTGAGATGTTGCCTGATGAGGTCTTTAAAGGAGGCTTTGGACAATGTGTTTTGAATGCTAGTAGGGACAGAGTTCCATTTTTTAGTCGCTGAACTCCTATATATTGCATCTCCAAAGCTGTTGTATCTGTTGGTGACTTCTAGTAGTAGTTTGCTTGCTGATCTAAGAGGCCTTTTGGCTGAGTGATGTTGTACTAGGTTTTTGAGGGCAGAACACTTATTGGGGAGGTAACAGATTGAATGACAGAGGCAGAGCTAATTGTAGGTTAGGAGGTTGGGCAGTTCAAGCCAGTGGAGTCAGCAATTAAAGGAGAGTAGTAGTGCTGCAATTGAATTCATCCTCAAGTCTTGGTGAGTACCTTCATGAGGTGGATCCCGCTTTTACAAAATCTTACCAAGGTGACACTGATATATAGACTGTATTTATATAGCATATATCATGGACAGAAGTAGGTTAAAAACTAAAAAAGAGAGCTGGGTACTCAAGACCAAGGATATAAAAGTGCTCAATCCTGGTAGGCACACTGGAGCCAGGACTGGATAAAATGACAGTGTGCAATCCTCAAAATACGGAAACATTCCTACAATATTACCAGGCAAGGCCCAGGGGGAAGATGGCCCCCCTGTTGTAGAAGGAAGTAGCAGTTCACAAAAATCACAAAAACTGATAGGCCAAAGAACAGCCATAAAGACTATAAAGTGGACTATTGAGAATAAGAAATACATTATGTATTGTTATTATTATGCAAAAAGCCCAGAATTTCCAGACACAAGATATACAAAATGATTAAGAGAAAAATTAGAGGAAAGAAAAATACTTCAACAAGAAAAACTGTCAGAAGCTTCAAATGAAAATGTGTGTTCATTGATACAACAGATTTGTGAAAAACAGTATATAGACAAAGAAAAATGAAAAATACAAAGAAAAATTAGCTGAAAAGACAGAAAGCCAAACAGGGCAGCCAAAATCCCCACTGAAGTTGCAGAATGCTTTTTCAAGCCAAAAATTGATCCGGGAGTAGTCCAAATGCAAAACAGGGCAGCTAAAATCCTCCATGAAGTAGCAGAATGCTTATTCAAGCCAATATAAGTCTATATAGATCAAGAAACCTTGACCTGTATGATAAAAGAAGCAACTGAAGAAGTGTGAAAATATAAACAACAAAACCAAGAGATATTTGAAAAGTACAAAAAAAATATGGACATGGGAAAGGGAGATTTGATATGGTGCAATATTTATGCAAAGGAGAAAGCCAAATTAATCAATGTGAAGAAGACAGCCCCAAAGATATCTGAAGATAAATACAGTTAAATGCACCCAGATATGGAAAATTTCACAATAAAAAAAATAATTTCACAAAGATGGAATGTAGAAGATAAGATTAGGAAAGCAGAAGTTGAAGTGCCTGTGAAGTGAAGGATTTGGTGTAGAAGGCCTAGCACAGGTTACATCACAGCAGAATGGAGTGAGTCCCCAAAATAGGGAGAAACAGGAAGATCAGGAAACATCTGAAGAAGACATACGGACATGGGAAAGAAAAAGAGATTTGATATGGTGTAATATTTATGCAAAGGAGAAAGCAAAATTAACCAATACAAAATGAGCAGCATCAAATATATTTGAAGAGAAATACAGACAAAGGAATCCAGACATGGAAAACTTTACAATATAAAAAATAAGAAGACAAAGAGGAAAAGTAGAAAAGGAGATTAGTAATGGAGAAGTTAAGGAAATAGAAAATGTGGTCATGTACCTGCAAAGTGAAGGATTCTGTGTAGAAAATCTGATTCAGAAAGCACCACAATAGGATAGAGTAATGGATATCCAAATTAAGGGGAAATCAGTGGAACAGGAAGCAATTGGTCAGGTGCCATATGAAGATTATTTGGAGCCTTCCACAGGAAACCAGTTTAAACATTCACTTGAAGCTAGACAGCAAGGGAAAGAACAGGAAAACGTGAAAACTCTGATGCAATGTTGAGGAGTGATGGGCCAATGAGTTCCCCTATGATATAGCAATGAATGGCACGGGATGAAGTTGAAGAGAATGTGCCACAGGAAAATCCTATAGAATCTACTATAGAATGCCCGCAGGAATTGGAAAATAAGGGATGTGTCCTTAGTTTGAAAGAAAATGAGCTAAGTGAAGAGCTGCTTGATTTAATAGACATATACATATTAAGATCAATGAAAGAAACAGACTGCAGAAGTTTAATAAATGCCAAAAAGTCAGAAGCTTGATAAAAGAAATGAACACAGTAATTAGGACTGTTCATAGAGATCCATGTGATATAACAGAAGTAAACAGGATATATTACTGTGCAGCTAAATTAATAACTGATAAAGTTCTACCACAAGTACACAGGGTAGTGAGGGAAAGGAAGGGGAGAAATCAAATACCATCATGGAAATATCGAACAGAGAAAATTATAAAGCAGTTAAGACAAGAAGTGTCATTGTTAGAAGATTATAGAAGAGGGAATAGCTCAACAAAAATACTAAGAAAAATAGATGTGATAAAAGCAATGCGCACTATTAGAACAGACCAGGATCTATCATGCACTATTGCAAATAACCAACTGAAAATTTCAGCACAGGCAGAAAGACTTAGAAGATACAAAAATAAATACAAAGGAGAAGTACAAAATAAGCAGTTTATTGATGATCCAAAAAGTTTTATAGAGAATTGGGAAATAAGGTAAAAGGAATTGAAAGACCTCCAAAAAAAAGGAAGTAGATACATTTTTGAGAAGTATCTATGAAGATCCTGTGGAACATAACAAAGATACTACACGATTGACAAACCACGATGCTTTGCCAGAGATGGTCTGTACCTGTCGCCCCTGGGATTCAGGTTACTGGCTAAGGTTCTTGCTACCCCTATAGTGAGTTTTTAGGCAAGACTCAAAGGACAAAACCACCACCGTAACAGGTACAAGTATGAAAAATCTGAAGGTAATGCTACTCAATGCTAGAAGTCTAAACCTCAAAATGCACTCTCTCGAGGCACTCCTAAAAATGGAGAACATCGATATCTGTGCAGTAACTGAGACCTGGTTCAAGGCTCCAGAGAGCACCCCCTGCAATACCAGGCTACAACTCTTGCTACACTTTTCAGCCACCAAACCAGGACCAAAACACTAAAGGTGGAGGAGTGTCCATATTCACCAAGGATATTCACACCTCCAGGCTAGTTGCTCAACACAATGGATCCAAAATTCTCCAGGTGCAACTAACACTAGGTAACACTGCAATCCAAATTGTAGCTTACTACAGATCCCCCACCATGCCCCAAGATTCTCACTACACCTTTCTAAACATACTGGTAAATATTAAGATACAACCAAACACCCTAATAGACCAGATGAAATCCCGGGCTATGCCCTACATGAATTACAAAATGAACTGGCACCTCACCTAAGTGTCATGTTTAATCATAGCCTCCCCTTAGGCTTTGTGCCCACTGAGTGGAGCACAGCTACAGTTATCCCACTCCACAAGGGGTGATCCACCTTGAATCCTGGGAACTACTGTCCCATCAGTCTGACAAGCCTGATCTGCAAGGCCATTGAACATATTATTATGGAACTTCTAAACAAAGACATTGGCAACCTTCAAACACTGGGCCCCACCCATTTTGGGTTCATGAAGGGTCGATCATATCTCCTGAACCTGACTGACTTCTTTGAATCAGTCTCCAGAGCTGTGGAAGAGGGTAAGGTGGTCCACACAGCCTATCTGGATCTAGGCAAGACCTTCGACACCACTCCCACTCTGGAATCATAGATAAACTTACTAAGCTGGGCATAAATCCCTACATCACTCGATGGGTTGCCAACTGGCTTACTGAAAGAACCCACACTGTAAAAGTAACTGACTCCAAATTCATCTCCAGACAAGTGACAAGTGGAGTACCTCAGGGTTCAGTCCTGAGACTGCTCTTATTTGGCATCTACTTCTCTGAAGTACAGGTCTACACTAATGGACTCTGGCTAACAAAGTTCACACATAACCGCAAACAGGGAGATATTATTGAATCCCCAAATTATGCGGATATTCTACAATAGGGCCTTACAGAAACAGGTGTTTTGTGCCAGAGTCATGGGTTTAATCTCAATTCCAAGAGGTGTATAGGTATCTCCTTTGGGAAAAACCATGTACCCATGAATTGCCACATAGGTAGCAGTACACTAAACACCAAACGTGTGATAAGAGACTTAGGAATACCGGTGGACATTGGTCTCACCTTCAATAACCACATCACCACAACAGTCAGGAAATCCTTCTATGTGGCACACCTCATCACTAAGGGCTTTTCATCCAGAAAAAAGGAGGTCATTGTCCCACTGTACTCATTCTCATTAGACCCATCATAAACTACAACAGCCCATTCGGAATGTACCTCACAAGACATCTGCAACAACTGGAAAGGCCACAGAAACACCTCACTAAAAGAATCACAGGCCTAAAGCAGATGCCCTATGCTGACCGACTTAAAAAACTCCAGCTATACTCTGTCACATATTGTCTACTCAGAGCAATCTCTGCTTAACATACATGGCCATGTCAAACCCAGAGCTGTTGGACATGCTACACTTAAAGAAATCCCAATCCATCAGAGCCACATGCTCCAGAGACCTAAACCTTGTCATCACAATGAACAAAACATGCTGGAGGGATAGGTTCCTGACCCAGAGAGTCCCCATACTCTGGAACAGACTGCCCATACATGTCAAGCAGAGCACCTCCTTGGACCTTTTCAAAAGGAACCTTGACAACTGAATGGGAGATAGGAAATCTTCCCTGGGGATCATGTCAGTCGCCCTGCTAGGCAGAGGTCCAGGGAAGTAAATATTGTGGGAAGAAATAGCCAAGGAATTGTTATGGCTAGGCTTGTACAGGCCCTAGGGCTGATAGCCTAGTATCAACTTATGAACCTATGGATAGAAGAAGTAAAATAAAGAATAAGAAGTTTAAGGTACATGATATGAAAGGGGATGAAATAACAGCCAGAGAGATTGAAACACAGTTAAGAAAAGCCTCTAATTGGAAATCCCCAGACCCAGATGCAGTACCAAATTTTTGGCTGAAAGTATTAACATCTTTGGATGAAGATTTAGCCATGAGTAAGAACTATTTATATGCACACCCTGAACAGACACCAACCTGGTTGACCACAGGAAAAGCAATGTTCCTACTTAAGAGTGAACCTCCAAGCTATCCTAAAAATTATAGACCAATAACTTGCCTTCTGACGACATATAAACTATACACGGGAATTGATGTTGACAGAAATTATAGTCATTTAGAAGAAAACTCAATTATGCCAGTAGAACAAAAGGGGAATAAAAGAAAGTCATATGGAACAAAGGATAATTTGTTGATAAATAAAGTCATAGTGGAAAACTGCAAAAAGGGGAAGTATGGCATAGATTGACTACAAAAAAGCATTTGAAAGTATCCTGTATTCATGGATAAAAATATATAAGATACACCCTACACTGATCGACTACATTTCAGTGACCATGAAACAGTGGCAGACCATTTTGCAATTAAGCCATGATAAAGGACAAATTATTATCCCAGGGATAAAAATTCAAAGAGGGATATTCCAGGGTGACTCTCTGTCACCGCTGCTATTCCTCCTTGCCCTTACCCATTAAGCTGTCTACTTAACAGCTTAGGCCATGGCTATAATTTGGCTCCTAGAAAACAACAAAGTCTAAAGACTTCTTATCTTCTCTTTGTCGATGATTTAGAATTGTATAACTCATTAGATGAGGAACTGAAAGCACAACTGCAAGTTGTCAAAACTTTTTCAGATGATATAAGAATGTTGTTTGGTCTTGATAAATGTGCAAAAGCAACCATTAAAGCAGGAAAACTGCAACACCAGAAGAACATCAGTTTGTGACAAGAATGTGATGTAAAAGAACTTGAGCAAGGGGGAGTGTATAAATACTTGGGAATTGATGAAGGATAAACAATCAAACAAATGCGAATAAAACTTAGTAAGGAATATTTCAGAAGACAAATTTATCCTGAAAACAGCACTGACATCAGGGAACAAAATTCAAGCTATGAACTAATTTGCTCTTCCTGTCCTACCTTACAGTTTGGAGTGATTGACTGGCCCCAAGATGTGTTGGATAGATTAAATAGGAAAACAAGAAGGATGCTTCATGCTCAACAAATGATTTATAAAAATCATTGCATACCAAGATTATATATTCCCCATTCTGAAGGAGGAATGGGCCTCCTTGAAATTGATTATATGTATTAATCTGCAATCATGGGACTCCACACATATCTGCTGACATCACAAGTTCCAAATGTAGGGAAAGTTTTAAAACATGAGGAGAATAAATCTAAGATGACTTCTCTGCTTAATGTAGCGAAGTATATTGGTATCAAGCAGGAATGGAAATCATACCAGGAGTGGCTAAAAATCAGGCAGCAACTGAATGTGCCAAAAAAACAAAAGAAAGAATATAAGGTGAAGGACCAGATGAGAAGGCAAGAAATATGGAAAAAGCATAAATATGGTTGCAGTATAGAAAACTTCTGGAAGAACCTCATGTTGATCAGGACTGAACACAGGAATGGTTAAGGAGAGGCAAATTCAAACCAAGCGATGAAAGGTTAATATTGGGGGCCCAAGATAGTGGGCTGCATACGTGTTGGTTTATAAAGTCCATTGAACATGTGGGAGAAACAGATAAATGTAGGCTTTGTAAAACTGAATTGGAAACAGTTGCACACCTTGTTGCAGGTTGAACCATACTAATAGCAGAAGGACTATATACTGAAAGGCATAATAATGTGACAAGAATGTTGCACTGTGGATTGTGTAAACATTATGTTACTGAAGTGGTTGAAAAACACTGGAAACATGAGTCACAAAGCATCATAGAAAATGATGAAGGTATATCACATGGGATCACCCATTACCAACAGTTTAAAAGATAGATGCTAGAAAACTGGATATAGTAGTTCAAGAAAAGAAGACAAGAGTAGCATTGATCATTGAAATTGCCACACCCAGTGACTACAGTATCTTGTATACAGAGAGACACAAAGTCATAAAATATCAGGATCTGCAGGCAGATACAAGAGCAATGTGGAAGAAAGATACCCAGACAGTTCCTATAGTAGTAGGATCAATGTGTCTTATAAAAAAGAATCTACAATCATATTTGGATATGTTATCAATCCATGTAACTCTGTAAGAATTGCAGAAGGAGTCATTACTGGGCACATTGTGGGTGCTCTGAAGAGCACTTTTGGCTGACATCAAAAATTGAAACAATACTAATCATGAACTTTAATCGTACTGTGACTTAGGAATGGGGTCCATTCCTGTCATGGTATTAGATACCCAAAAAACTTGGAGAAATTAAAAAAGGCAGGAACCTCCTTTTACAAGTAAATTATCAAACATGTATAAAGAAGTTAAAAATGAAACAGGCAGCTTATCAGAGAAATACTGGAAATATTTTGTAATGATAAATTATCATTTACCTAATAATATAGATAAAAGAACAATACTACACACGACTAATATGACAACTTCATCTGTCAAATGGAGACTTTTTACATGAAAATTTATGAATAGAGCTTCATAATGCCTTACATTATAGGCAAATACAGCAATGAGAACAACATATGTTGGAGATGTATGAGTGGTGTGAAGGTGAATTGGTCCCATATGTTGTTTGGCTCTGTATTGCTTAAAAAGTCTTGGGAAGAGATTAATAAAGTTTTACCAGCTTTATTCTCTGATATTTACACTTTCTAAGTCTATGGTGTTATTTAACACACCTTTACCTGATTGTGTCAAGGAGAATAAGTTTTCTTTGGTTTGGGCTATATTGGCTGTTGCGGGCAAAACCATAACAAGAAATTGGAAATCAGATACTTCTCCCTGATTTCAGGAATTTAAAAATCATCTTACTGATTGATGTCTGTCATCCAGAATTATTAACCATCAAATCAAGATCTGTCAAAGAGCTAAAACAAGGTGAACGGAAACTATAAGAGCCGGCAAAAGAATAAAACAAAACTGTTTATTGTGAGCGCTTTCGGCAAGTTCATTGCCTTGCCTTCTTCAGACAAACAGTGAGAAATTCAATCAGGTTCTCTTTATACCCAATTTACTCTTAATTGGGTAAATTAGCTTAGATATTAGGACAACGTGACTAATGCATAAACTTCCATTCTGCTAAATAGAATAAAATAAAATAAAATAAATCACCATGCCATAAAAGGAATACATCTGACAACAAAAAACCAAATAATCTGAAAAATACAAAATATTATATGAATATACAAGTAAATAAAATCTGCTTTAAAAGTACATTTAGACAGTTCTAGTATTGAAAATGATCGAAACACAACACTTAAACTCTTTTCTTAGTATATACTAAATTAGTCAACTAATAAGTTAAAGAAATTCAGAAAAGCGAACAAGTGCGTAAAATAATGTTGCAACAGTCAGGGTTTTACCATCCTGCTGTATAAATATACAGTTAAACCTGTTGTAAAAATTAACCAACAAACTGCATAAGCTAACCTAAATAGCCATAAGATCAGTGGTAAATATTCAAATGGGCTAAGGGGTGCTATGTGGACATAAATTATTCCACTAACATTGGTAATCAATCCATTATCCTAAAAGTATATTTAAATAAAAATGTACCCAGTTATTCATCTTTTTAATGAAAGGAGCTTCAAAATGCATTTGATGGATAAGCTATCATTAAGACCAGGGTATATTTGTGCCCTTGTGTTAATCTGCCACATCAGTTCATCTATTTCTAAATAAATTTGCCAGGGTCCACCTCTAATGTCAGTGGGCCTGTGCTGCAAAATAGAAAATTTAAAATAATGACCTGGATGCTCTAAAATGTGCTTAGCCAATGCGTTCTTAGTGTCTTTTTTATTTATAGCATAAATATGCTCGTATATTCGTTGTTTTATTTTCCTTTCGGTTTTCCGATGTAAAAAACGTTACATTGGTTACACAAAGCTGTATAGGTGACACTCCTGGTGTCACAATTAAATCTGCAATTAATTTTATATATCTTATTGTTAATGTTAAGTTGGTTACCAACTAATATGTGCTTACATTGGGGGCAAGTACCACATTTAAACATTCCTTTGATTCTATCTGGACATTGTATTTTCTTTTCTAAAAGAGATTTCAAATTTTGCCCCCGCCTATAAGTAATTTTTGGCTTGGATCCTAAAACTTTTAGCAACATTTCATCACCTTTGATTATATCCCAATTTTTATTTAACACATCCCTGAAGAGGGAATAATCTAGGGAGTATGTACACAAAAAACTGGTCTGATAAACTCTGGCATTATCATTTCTAACTACTACGTCTTGGGCCAGTATGTTAACTTGGTTAACTAGGTCGTCTCCTTGCCATTCAGTTTGCCCTTTCAATAAAGGGATAAAGTATCCTAAACTCCTTTTGTTTACCACTTCGTTTTTAATCTTAATAACCAAATTGGCAGGATAACCTCGATTGATAAACATACTTTGGAGTTGCTCACATTCTGCTTTAAAGTCTATGTCATCGGAAATCATTCTGGCAGCCCTAACCATCTGGCCTTTAACAACGGCCCTTTTCTGGTGGTAGGGGTGATTGCTTGAAAAGTGCAAAAAAGTGTTTGAGTATGTCGATTTTCTATAAATTACACTTTTATATCTACCATTTGTTCTATCATTAATTAACAAGATGTCAAGATAACTAATAGATGTCTCACCTATATTGTAAGTAAACTCCAAAAAAGTGGTTGTCAAGGTAATGTTATTAATAAAAATTGGTATAAGGGATATATCCCCCTTCCAAATACAAAACATGTCATCCTGGTATCTAGTGTACCAGGAGACATTGTCTTGGAACAGTGAATCTTTGAACAATGAATTATGCTCCCAAAGGGCCATGATGGTGTTGGCGAAGCTCTCGCCACAAGGAAACCCCATGGCTACCCCGGACTTCTGCAAGTAGAATTGCCCCTCAAAGACCATAAAGTTATTAGTTAAAACTATCTCAAGTAGTGTCTCAATTAGGTAGATAGTATTCTCCTCCACTTTTTTGATCAGCAAAAATTCTCTGATCCAATCAATGCCCACTCTTTGAGGGATAACGGTGTAAAGGTCTTTAATGTCGATAGTTAAGAAACACCCATTAGGTTGGTATTTTAACATGTTAATGCTTTTAAGGAACCCCCACAAATCCTTACAAATCTGGGCCTCACTTTCAATAAGTGGCTTTAACACACTATCGATGTATTTGGCACAAGCTAAGTGATTGAACCACGCCCATCTACTATCGGTCTGAAAAGAGGAGATTCTAAACCTTTGTGAATTTTGGGGGTACTAAATAAAGCTGGTGTTCTAGGTGCTATCATTGTCAAGTACTGATGTAAGTCAATGTCCATGGAACCTTCTAAGAAGAGGTCGTCCAATAGTGACCTAATCTTTTTGTATGCTGTGTTGACCTCATTTAAACTAACTTGTGTATAAGCAACAGTATTGAGATGTTTGGTCATACTGTCAACATATATATTATGGTCCATGAACACGAGGCCTCCGCCCTTATCCGGTTTCATAACGGATTTCTTATGTTGCAATCATTTAACAAGTTTAAAAATTCATATTCTAAATTACTCATATTACTTTTTACAAATTTGTTCTGACGACCATAGTTGTCCTTAATGGCTCTAAAATCCATCTCACAAGTTTTTCAAAAATATTCAAACATGAATGTAGAGGTGGATTAAATACACTTCAGACTCTTAGAGTACTAAGCATACTCGAACCACTGCCCATAAGCAAGTTGAGATTAAGCTTACGGACAAAAAGCTTCAGGTCTATGTCAGCTTTAGCTAAATCCATTTTCTTCCCTGGAACAAATGTTAGCCCTTTAGATAAAAAATAGACTATTTCTTGCTGAACATCTAAGGTGGTGTAGTTGTAGATGTTAAAATCCCCTTCCGTGCTGATGTGGATACGTGGTATTAAGCCAAAAGCATTATTGGAAACTATCTCCTGCGCTGCCTCTTGTTGTTCCTCATTTGGGGCTGCTTCCGGTTGATTTGCCGGTTGTTTTGTCGGGCATTGGAATTTGACCGAAAACCCTGCTGGTTACCACCCTCCATCCTGTTGATGTTATTCATGGGGTGCCTATTTTGATTGTTATTAACCCCAGCATTATTTTCTCTATTGTTGGTATTATTATTGAGCCTCTCACTTCGCCTCAAAGGCTGGGTTTCATCATTGCCATTCAGGGGGCTCGCTTGGGGTACATTAGGAATTTGCACCTCCTCATTTACATTTTCATTAATGCCAGAATTGATAGTAGAGCCACTTGATGTATTAAAGGGAGGCTTAGGATAAGCCCGGTTGTTAGAATAATCATTAATGTCTCTAGTGATTTTTTTTCTTTTTTATAACAAGTAATTTGCTCATTGAAGCCTCTATACTTGTGTAAATTCTACAATATTCATATTTGTATCTAGGGAAATCGTTATGGGTTTTAATAACATGTTCAAGGATTTCAAGTTCAGCTTTCAAGATACCAATGTCCGTAGTGTAAAAATTAATAAGAGACTGTAAAAATTCATACCCTTGCCGGTCAAACAATCCAATGAGTTCCCGATGGAATGGGGAATTATCCACTAGACCTGCTGGATAACGTCATTGCCGTAAACCTTTGGGTATAATCTTTCTCTGAATGCACTCCTGAAGATATGACACTTCCAGTTGTAACTTTGCTAAAAAGTTTTAGGATCCAAGCCAAAAATTACTTATAGGCGGGGTCAAAATTTGAAATCTCTTTCTCACTGTTTGTCTGAAGAAGGCAAGGCAACGAACTTGCCAAAAGCGCTCACAATAAACAGCTTTGTTTTATTTTTTTGCCGGCTCTTATAGTTTCCGTTCACCTTGTTTTAGCAGTTTGAGTTGTGTTTTTTAGTGTCTACACAAGATCTGTCAAAGACACATCTATATATAACTTATGGAGTAAATTATATGAGTTATTGGGAAAATAAATGTTCATTTAAAAAGTTGAAATATACATCAAAATTTACATGAAGTATTTTGTGAATGTCTTTGTAAATACTTTGGTTATGTTTGTTTATTATTGTTTAGTTCTTTGTTCTTTCAAATTGAAATTTTTATGAGAATATTTGCAGGTATTTTGAAAAATTAATAAAGCTGTTTAACAAAAAAAAGAGAAATATAAAATACTGGAAGAAGCTGGGTAAGGGTGCCATGCTAGGAATAGGGAAGTAAATTGGTTATGGTGGATGAGTACAGTGGTAGAAACATTACTGTTCAGATATTCCTTTGTGGCTGATTTACATTTTTTGACATTGTTGAGAGTTCCCATGGGAGTTTGTTCCATGATTTGGCTGGATTGTAGCTGTAAAGGTTACATCCAGTTTTATTTTTGGTTCATGGATTTTTTTCTAGGTCTTGTACTGAGCTTTGAAGAGTCCTAGAAGGAGTGTAGTAGGAGATTAGGGAGTGTAGTTCAGGACAGAAGGAAGGTTGATATAATATGGAATGAATAACCAGGAGCTGGGAGAGAAGGTGCTGATGGGGAAATTTCAGCCAGTGGAATGTTTGTAGTGAAAGACAGTGATGTTATTTATAATTTTGGTTAGCTGTGAATCTGGTGACTTTGTTATATAGAGATTCTAGCGTGGTAAGGAGTGATGAGTTAAGGTTTGTGAGAATTTTGGAGCTATACGTTAGGCTTTTTGTAGATAAGCATGTGTGAGGGATATCCTTGCTTTGTTAGTGAGGAACTTTTTATTTCTGTGTAAGAGGCCCAGTTTTTGGTGACTTTTTCTGATACAGTTGTTAACATGTAGATCAAATTTTAATTGGTCGTTAATTATGACACCAAGTAGTTTAGTGGAAGATTAGACAGTGATGGGTATATTGTTGAGACAGAGTATGGAGAAAGCGGATATGAGGTTGTTGAGATTTTTGAGAAGGAAAAGTAGGAGTTTAGTTTTATTTGGACTCAGTATAAGCTAGTTATTAGAGAGACAGGTTTTGACTGAGTTAAAGGAAGATCAAGTAAACGAACTCAGATCTGTGGGGGTGTCAGCAATAATGATAAATGCAGAGTCATTATCATATTGAACATGTGATGACTGAGGGCAAGCTGAATTGAGTGGGTTAGTGAAGATATTAAAAAGTAATGGGCCGAGAATAGAGCCTTCGGGAACTCCAGTTTTTACTAGGGAGAGAGAGCAGAAAGCCATTTTACTGATTATTGTCGATCCGAGAGATAGCTAGAAAACCATTCAAATGTTGTGGAAGACAAATTGAGGTTATCAAATTTGCTTAGAAGGATAGAGTGGGAGACTGTGTCGAAAGCTCTTGAAAGATCAAGGAATAAGCAGGAGATCAGTTTGTTGTTGTCTCTAGCTTTACAGATAGTGTTAATGAAGGATAGAAGGGCAGAAGTAGTACTGTGCTTTGGGCGAAAACCATGTTGAGTAGGGGTAAGTAGATTTTCTTGTAACTTGTTATGTACTGAAACAAAGCCTTTATGAACTGTAGCCTTTGCAGTTGCCCAAAAATCTACTGTCACCTACCCTAGCACATCTGGAAAAAAATCAGCAAAAATATAAATTTTTTCATATTACCTGCCGATAGCTAAATTCTGAGTTATAATATGGGTTCCTCTATATCATTGGTACTAGCAAAGGTCATCCACTGTGTCATTGCATTTACTGGGATATGGTTTGTAGTGGCAGTAAAACACAAACATGGACACAGTACACCGAACCAAGATGCATACGACTGCAGCGCTTCTTGCAAAAATTATTAATCTAGCCATGAGAAGTAATATACCTTTGAATGCATGTTACTTTCAGATTTTTTTCAACTTTTGAACAGAAAAGCCTCTTCTGGAGTCATTTGCAAAGTAGTACAATGAAATTAAGGGGATGGAGAAGAAGCTTACATCCTTCAACTATCCTGACTGACCAAGATTTCTGATGATTGCAAGCTGAGCGCTGTTATCTACTATTCTACTGATGCTAAATTGCTTCAGAAAGGGCAGGTATATGCACATGCCTAAAGTAGTGAAAATGATATCAAGCTAAATGCAAAAAAGTGCAGTACTGACCATTTATAAAAGCTATTCCCTCCTCATATGTTACAAATAGTACTCCTCCTTAAATGGATACATTCATAAGAACCCTGGGTACATCTGCAGACAACTTTCTTTCTCTCATTCAATCATTATATTTCTGCCATATTCAGGAAATCCTTCAATTGGATCCATTTAATTTCCAGAGGAATATCCTCAAGATCCAACAAAGTCACCTTACCACTGTACTCTTCCATAATCAGACCCATTATGGAATACACTGTCCCCTATGGGTATGTACAAATCCAGGCATGTTTCTTAAATGGAAAAGCCCCAACCAGTTTTTAACCAAATAACTTAAAGGCCTTAAATCCTTCAACGATTCTAATAGATTAGCACAACTGAGAGTCATCCAAAGGAAAATGTCACACATGTAATATAGACGAACATTGGATCATTTCTATATTGAATGTAAAAAGGTGATATGATTTTAGCATGGAACATGACAATTATTGCAAAGGGTATATGATTATACATAGGAAATGCCAAAAGGAATAAAGCAGTTCTATATGACACCAACAACAATCTCTCCATGTGGTTAGTTTATGTGGAGTGTGTGATTCAAGTTATTAGTTTATAAAAAAAAATGTGACATGGAGTACAGAATTATGCATATTAAATTTTTGTTATAGAAGAAAGGGTCCTGGGGTTAAAGGTTTAATAAATATTAAGTTTGTGTTCTTTTACCATAAATATAATATAAGCTGAAATGTATATAAATGTATATATGTAAAATATGGCAAATGAAAAGTTTATTATGATAAATAGTTAAATAAATAAGCTCCCTTACTCATTTTGATTGGTGCTGTGATGTGATAGCTGAGGTACACTAAACCTCAGCTCTCACCAATTCAGGCAGATAAGACCACAAATTAAAATTTAATTTGAAGAAGGATGGCACACTTAGAAATGCAACCCCTCTGTCCTGCACTGTTGTATCAGAGCTGGAAAAATAATTCACGAATAATCAGTGGAAGTGGTGTAGGAAAACAGCCTACAGTTTTTTGATGTTCAGTATTAAATGTGAAGGTGCTACCTATTGAGACACTGAGTTAGCTCAGTGGGTATTGTTAGGCCTACAGATTACATGACTGTGTTTGTTGCTACTTGTGTGTGTGTGTGTGTGTGTGTGTGTGTGTGTGTGTGTGTGTGTGTGTGTGTGTGTGTGTGTGTGTGTGTGTGTGTGTGTGTGTGCGTGTGTGTGTGTGTTCTCATAAAAAAAATAGTACCTTTTAAATATCGCAGTAATGCTTTTATGACAATCCTTCTCATGTCATGATTGTATTCTGAAACAAATAATACAGTACATTAAGTGAAACAATATGGATGATAACAAACAATAAAGCAGTTCATAGACACACTTACTGAGATCACAATATAAACAAAATCAGTAGGCATCACAGGCAAATGGCCCCGTAATGATATGCAAGTGAGTGCCAATATGCTGAAGGGAAACATCATGTATGTAAATGTTGAAATCAGACAGGATGGCACATTTCAGAACTGTATAACGTTTGCACAATGATGCACAAAGACTTGCTTTCCTGAACACCACCACATTGTGGTATACAGAAGTATTTATTGCTCACAATAAAGATTCTAGTAGTAACTTTAGGAGTATATGCTCAACATGTTTTAGTGGTCACTTACAACACATCATTGAATATGAGCTCAAATTGCTGAACGCCCATCTGTGAGGCTTAGGTATATCTGGTGACTCTCTAAAGATTGCTCTAGAGGCCTGCAACAAAATATTTGTGGTGTGTGTCATGCTACCTAGCATGGTGTTATGGAAAACTGTTACGTAATTGGGAGATCATAGCACTCAGTGATATACTTGTCACAAGCAGGAGAAATCCAAGTGAGGAGTTACTGGAGAAACTGGCTGTGGCAGTAGCAAATATGAGGCAGAGATCTCTGCAATAACTCATGACACTGGCAAAGTGACAGCATCTGGTCCACAACTCTGGGCTGTGACAAGACAAACAGAATAAAACTGATATAAGCAAAAACACACCAAAGGTATGGATTATAGTGCATTGACTAACCATCTCATGCATCAGGCATTACCATGCCCACACAGCTCAGAGAGGTTGACATAGTGCAGTTATCATCATCATTTGCACATCTGGAGTGAGGTATAGTGACAGTGACAGAGAAACTGGCTTATGGGAATGGGTCATGAGTGGTAAATGTGGTACCACTTTACCAGCTTTGTGGTTGAGGGAGTCGGTAGGGTTGTCACATTTGCATCCTAGCATTTCTGACAAATAAACCACACCTCCTGCATAACATAAACACACCTTTTACCTCAGGGTAGCCACAGACCCTTTTAATAAGCCACACCCAGAGCCACCCATATATATTAATTGCAAGGTAGCTTTAAGTAGTGCACAGCCATAGATAAGGTTTTCTTGGCACCACCATGATGTCTATTGTATCCCCCAGATTATGCATAATTGCCTTTACTTCATTCCCCCAATCTCTGCTTTTTCACATCATCCAGATTACTTTTGTCTTGTTTTCTTATGTCTTCTTTTACTTTTCAGCTGTTTCCAATATTGTTTCAAAAGATCCTAACTGGCAAAGACTGCACTTTAATGACTGTGTAGAGAAGAAATTGATTAAGCCATTAATTAAGCCAGAGCTTTAAAGACTGCTAGGACCACAGAAGCTATATCATTCTATATGATCTCAGGAACATTTTAGAACTGTTTTTCACATCATTTGTTCTAATGATAGCCTGAACAAAATTCCTAACTAATGGAAGAAATTGTATTATTTCTTCTGTCATGTAAGAAATAAGTTATGTCCAAGGCTTAATGTTCAAAGCTGACAAAACCTAAGTTATCAATAAACTGAATAGTTAACCCAAAACTGAGGAGACAAAATGCTTTAGTCATATCTGGGATGAGAAAACACCCCTCCCCCCCAAAAAAGATAGCTACCTTGTGTGCTCCCCTCTAATGTTAGATTAAGATGTAAATGAAAAAAAAATAATGGTCACAGTCAAATATGTCAAGTTGCTGCCATCGTGCAGCTACATGGCATGCCCCCTTACTCAACCTCAAAAGACTGACATCTTGTATGTACTCTACTGATGTCAGACTGGAATGAAACTGGAAGGACAAATGGAGCAAAGTGACATATTTCAACTTCTTGCTGTCAGATGTGCACGTGCAGCATGCCGCCATACCTAAGATACACTGGGAAAGTATGGTTATTATTTCTTTAACCTTCCTAAAAAATTAAACCTCAGAAGTGTGCACAGGTTAGTATAACTTGCCAAGTGACAGTATATTGTCTAGAAGCAGCAAGATGAATTACTTAAATTTTCTAATTGTGATTGTAATGAAAGTGAAAAAAATAAAGATCATAGCAATGTACTCCAGCTTTTTGCTTCTAGGCAGCACATTGCCCCTACACAAGCTATTGTGAACTTCTATGCATCCATCTGTAGTTTGATTTTGAGGAAAGCTTAAGAAACGACCACACTGACGCAAGCCCCAGACAAACTATAGTGACCTATTGTGCATGCTTGTGAAGTCTGACAGTGTGAAAAATGAAAGAAATAATGACTACAGTGTCCCTAACCACCACAAAGTACAGCAAATTTCTTTGTTCACCTCTGACAGGTCTTGGTTTTAGACCGTGGCAGAGACCCCTACTAAGCCACTTACACAGTCATGAATGGTGGCCCCTGAAACTCTAAGGTCCTAGATGTTCTATGATGTATTTTCTGACTTATTTTTGAAAGACAGCTTGCTGTTTTTTTTTCACAACCTAGATTTATATATGTGCCTGTAAATATTATGTTTTCACAGACACATTTACTTAGGCACACACACACACACACACACACACACACACACACACACACACACACACACACACACACACACACACACACACACACACACACACGCGCACACACACGCACACACACGCACAAATTCACACAAACTCTCACTCTCTCTCTCTACCCCTGAGAAGCCAGATCTGTTGCAAATTCACACTGACACTGCATGCCTTCTTACAGGGAAACTGGTGGAATGTCAGTGTACCTATGTCATGTCTTTGGAGAATTGGAGGAAAGTATAACAGCTGGATAAAACCCACACAGACAGAGGGAGAAAGTACACTCATCACACAAAGTGCCGAGAACTCTGGTCTGTTGCTTTCCCATACATCCTGCCCAGACCACCAATGATAGCCACTTGTGTGTAAGGCTCATGTTCATCTGATGCATAAAGTTAAAGAAGTTATGGTCAACTCGTGTAATGCTGAAGTTTGATTGTGATATAAAGTGAAATTACAGCCAACTTTTTTTTCTTATATACACTTTAGCACCTACACAGACATACACACACGCACACACACACACACACACACACACACACACACACACACACACAGCACATGCGCACATGCACACAATTGAGATGATAGTTGTTATGCTGATTTCAACAAATTTAATACACTGTGTGACACACACACAATAGCGTGCTATTTTGTATTCATTAAACAGCTATACACATCATGCAGAGCCTCCAAATAAAGATAAACAGCAGAGCATGCTAATGAAAGCATAAGCAGCTAAATTACATGCTAATTAACAAATCTAAGATGGTGGAGCCATTCATGAAGCTACAAAGTAACCATGTAGAGATGGTGTAGCACTTTGCCATGAAATCTAAAACCTAGTGAAATACAGCAACCATTACAATTAGAAAAAAAAGCAATACTCTCTTGCACGTGTATGTGCAACAGACTCAAATCTATGCTGCTAATGCTGTTGTTAGACCTCATCCAAGGAGAAGAAGGATGTTCAGACCCCATTTAACATAAATTAAAATACTGAAATAGTAGAGTGATACAGGGTTCATATGGAAGCACTACCAGACCTCTGCAACCGCTGCCAAATTGAGCAGAGCCTATACCAGTGGAAACTAAGGTAAGTGTAGCATTAAGGATATTAGCTACTGGTACATTCCAGACACCGACAGGGGATACACTAGGGGTGTCACAGGCCTCAGCCTCCAAAATTCTGCACCAATTTCTTAATGCTATGCTAGAACAGGCAAAGTAGTCCATCTATTTTCCATGCTTAGCAGAGGAGAAAGTAAGAACGATGGATTCATTTTATGCTGTAGCACACTTAACCAAAGTATTGGGGGTCATAGACTGTACTCATATATTAATAAAAGCCCCAGCTTGTGATCATGGAAAGATATGCATCAACGTTGAAGGGGTTCTACTCAGTCAACTGCCAGATTGTCTGTAATGCTTGAGCTGTCATCCTGAGTGGGTGTGCAGACAACCCAAGCAGTTACAATGACTCACACATATGGCAAGCCTTGCAGGTGATGCAGGTTATGTATTGGAACCGTGGCTCATGACAGCTATCAGAAATGCACACGGACATAAGAAGGATCCAGTGGCCATGCCCAAACTAGAAACATCATACAGTGTGTTTTTGGTATGCTGAAGTCATGATTCTACTGTCTAGACACATTAGGTGCTGCCCTGTAGTATGACCCAGGCATCTGCGCAGAAATTCCTGCAGTTTGTGTCATATTGTACAATGTCATCTTGAGGAAACAGCTGCAACAGGGATGGCAAGGTCTAGGACCACACATTCCTGGACCACAGGCAGGGCCAGCATCTCCAGCCATACAGACAAGAATTCTGAGGGAGAACCTCCAGCTACAGAGGTAGCCAGCAGACATAGGTGTGCACAATATACCCTTGCCCTGGTTAAGAGGCAAAGAATAGTACACACACCACCACCTAAGATGTCTGCTGTATCTAAAGCCATATACTGCTAAAATAATGAAAATAAGCATCATTTTTGCACTTCTGCTGATTATTTTACTGTATGTCTTAATAACCCTGTATTAATTGTTACATTTCTCACACTTTAGTTGAGTTTCAAAACTGAACTGTTTCCACTACTGCTGCAGTACTTAATTACATTCTGTCTGCTAGTTTTGTAGAACAGTAGTATCTAGATTGTGTGGTTTCTGAACATGAACTATGAAACCAGCAATTTTACATTGAGTGTTTTCTAACTGCAGTCCTGTGGCAGAAGTCTGCTGTAGAAACCCTGTCTGAGTTGGAGGCTGCTGGCTGAAACTTTACTGTGTGTTTTCCTGATTGGTCTGTAGGTCTTGCTTTTGTAAAACTTTTGTTTCTGATTTTATATAAGGCCAGTGTTAGCACTAGGCTGCTTTCCACAGCAGCAGTTAGCAGTGCCCTGTATAGATGCAAATGCTTTCAGGTTAAAATTTCCCTTACAATAACTGTCTCTGCAATGTTCTCCAGTCCCCCTGCTGCTCTAGAAGCATCTGAGCTGCAAGCAGACCATCATTGCCTTGTTGGATCATTTTGGTTCACACTGAGTATAGCACCTACTCTTTGTCCATGAAATATCATCCCAGTCCAGTTAAATCTCCCCACTCTTCCTCCTGTTTAATCCCATAGTAAAAAAACTGAAGCCATGGATAGGTACTTTCCTGATATCTCTTTGCCAAGCCTGGTGGGTATGGGCATCCTGAGGCAATGTAGCAATTGTCTCATGTATACTGACAACCACCTAATTCTGAAACAAGCACAGTATGTGAGAAATGTAGTTACACTATGAAAATTGAGATGACTGTAACATACTGACAAATCAAATAACAAGAAGGTTGTCAGCGCACACTCATTTCCCCCACTAAACAAATTCTCGACAAATAAACCAACATATGTAGAGGTAGTCAAAAGCACCTTACCAAAACCTCAGAGGCATCACATATGCTGCCTCAGAAACCACATGCAAAAAAAGAAAACAAGTGAGCACCAACCACTACACATAAAAATACACACATCACAGTGTCTACACAAACAAGCTCCTCTTGGTCATAGGAAACTCCATTGTGAGACATATGGACACCCCCCTCACCACGTTGTATAAAGAGAAGGTTACAGTCAGTTGCCTGTCAGGGGCCAGGATTAACCAGATCACACAGGCACTCATGGCACTCAGACACAATTATCAATATGACTCAGTCATAGTCCATTGTGGGTGTGAGTGACCTAAGACATACCTCCCTGGACTATATGAAGAGAGATATGATAGACCTCTCTTAATATGTGAAGCAAGGTAGTTTGAACCTCGCCTAGAGCAGCGTTCTACCCTCATCAAGAATGATACCTCAATGCAAACAGAAAATGATTGACTTTAATAATTGGCTTAGTTACTGGTGTCATTCCAAGGGGATCCAGTATTTGTCAGCCTGGGATGACATGATTCACAAACCATGCTGCTTTCCCAGATCATTGCCAGCACCTGTCACTGCTAAGCTTTTGAATACTGGCCAAGGCATTAGCCACCCCATAGTGCCTTTTTTAGTCTATGCTAAACCAACAGGCCTATCAACATAATAAATTCTTCCAGTACCAAGCTGAAGGTACTACTGCTCAATGCTAAGAGGCTTAAATAAGAAACTTCACTCCCTAGAAGCACTTCTCACCCTGGAAAATGCTGATGTCTGTGTAATTACAGAATCAATGTTCAAGGCTGCAGAAAGCACTCCAGCATTGCAAGGCTACAATGCCTATCACACATTCAGACACCTAGTGATAAAGGAAAAACAACAAAAGGAGGAGGTGTTTCTATTTACATAAAAAACAATCACTCCTCTAGACTGATCAAGCAGGATGACTTGCTTGAGCTATTCCATGTCCAGATGATCAAAAGAAAAATCCCCCACCATGTAATCACTAGTTACATGTCCTCAACCATGAACCATGAAAACTACTCAGAATACTTGAAGTTAGTAGAATCACTTACCATTCAACCCATCTTGCTACTCATGGGTGATTTTAACTACCCTTCCATAAACTGCGAAACATACTTGACCACTAACATGCAGACTCAGAGATGTCTAGACTTTGTCGGTGGAAATACTCTGGAACAGCTTGTCTGCACTCTCACTAGGATCTCAAATATGTGTTGCACCCCCCCCCCCCCCAAAGTGTAATGTCCTTATTGGTCAGATCAGATCATAAATCAGTCTCCTTTGAAATAAATGTAATGGTACAACTCCATCAAACCATAAAATCCTAAAGAATCTTTCCAAGGCAAATTACCTTTTTTTTAAGTGATAGCATAGGTAATTTTAAAGCTGCCCCTAACCCTGAAAATATGAAGGGCTATACAGACTATACAACAGAAGGAAAACATTCCTATCTACAAGTTAGTAGGAGGGTTCACAACAGAGAAAAAATTCCTCATTAGTTTCATCAGGTCAATCAGGGAAATAGTCAAGTCTTCAAAAGCTAAATAAAAGATTAAATAGCCTCCCAAGCAAAGGATAAACACAAAGCATTTTTTAGTTATGTCTGAAATCTAAAGGGAAGCACTCAACAGTGCACTGAGTTGGCTGTAGATGGCAGTACCTATACTGAGTCAGAGGAAATAGCAAACCTGCTGGCCAATACATTCAGCTCAGACCCCCCCCCCCCATCATCTCTGGTCACACAACATAAAATACCCCCACCATTCCTTTGCCTGTTATGAGAAAAGAGCATGTCATCACTGTGCTCTCTAATGCTAGAATCATTGCATTAGTATGCTGTGACAGAACTCCAGGGAGCCTATTAAATAGCTTACAACATGAACTAGCAGACCCAACTGGATCTCTGTTTAAGCACAGTCTACAGAAAGGCTTCGCCCCAATAGAGTAGATGATAGCAACAGTCATCCCTGTGCAGAAGGGGGGACCTTCAGCAGACCCAGGAAAATACTGACCCATTACTCTGACTAGCCTCATATTCTAGGCTATTGAAAGGATAATCGTGGACCTGATTAATGACAGAGGAAATCTCCAGACTCTTGACCTATGCCGGTTCTGCTTCATCAAGGGAAGGTCCTGCCTGCTTAATCCAATGTACTTCTTTGAGAAGGTCACCAAAGCCATGGATGAGGGTAAGACAGTGCATACCACCTACCTTGACCTGGCCAAGACATTTGACACAATACCTCTCTTGGTTATCATAGGTAAAGTCACAAAATTGGGCATAACCCTCTATGTCACTAGATGGATAGCTAAATGGATCACAGATAGGACTCGTTGTTAAAGTGGGGGCTCCACATCCAGCAAGAGGCCAGTCACCAATGGAGCACCTCAGAACTCAGTGCTGAGCTTCCTCCTGTTTGGGATATACTTCTCAGATGTCAAGTCAAATGTAGATGCCTTTGGCTTACCAAGTTTTCTGATGACTGCAAGTTGAGGGCAATCATTGACTCATCAAATGATGTTGATATCTGACAGAAAGATCTGACACAGAGTAATGACTGGTGTCAGAGCCATGGCCTCAAACTATATGCAAAAAAGTGCATGATAAAACCCTTTGGGAAATCAAATACTCCTGCAAATTACAACATTGACAGCACCCCCCGAAAAGTGGACCCAATGCTCAGAGACTTGGGTAGTCAGATAGATAGTAATCTGAACTTGACCACCATGTGTCCATAGTGGTGAGAAAATCTTTTTAAGTGTCTCAGCTTATAAGTAAGGGGATGGCATCCAGATCTAAGGATGTTGTAGTACCACTGTACTTTGCTCGCATCAGACTAATAATCAAGTACAATGCACCCTTTGGCATGTACCTCACCTGGCACCTGCAATAGCTGGTGTATCCTCAGAGGTTTCTTGCCAAAAAATACAGGGTATAACCACCATGTCATATACGGACTGATTAAAAGCCACTGTATTCAGTTTACTACTGATTACTGAGGGGTGATCTGTGGATTACCTACAAGCAAGCCTTTGACCCAGCCATGATGGAAATGGTGTATATTTGCAAAACTAATTGCACAATGTTTGCCTGCTGAAAGATCTAACCCTGATCTCTGACATGAATATATCATATTGGAGATACAGATATGTGTCCCTGAGATTGTCCCTCCTCTGGAATAGGCTTCCTATTCTCATAAGCAGAGCCCTTCCCCTGACCATCTTCAAGTGTAATCTGGACCAATGGATGGGAAATTGCTAATTCACTCCTGTGGGGGCATCCATGTCCCTTATGGACAGAGGCAGTCTGCAAATATTGTCAAAACCCCGCTTGCTAACCTTTGTTATGTTTCCCCTAAAGATAGAAAACTGAGTACAATCTGGGTGAAACTGTCTGGGCTTGTAAGGTCTTTAGAGCCATTAGCCTAGAACTCACCTCTGAAGCTATGATCCTAAGACTCACACACACACACACACACACACACACACACACACACACACACACACACACACACACACACACACGTGGCAAAAAAAAAGGCAAGTGATAGCACACACTCTAACCAATGAAGGAATACACATAACAACCCCAAGTACATACAAGTATTAAAAGTGATGGCTTCCATTGTCCACAAGCTTTGCTTACCTATGTAATGTCTGTGTATAGACAACCCCAAAGCACACAAATCGTAACTGCAGTAATGTCAGGGTAAGTGCATAACCTGCATTATATGAACAAATGTGTAAGAAGATAAATTACCAGCATACTGTCAGTCATAAATGCTCTCAATCAGAATCTGTGTGAGGTGTCCACCAGTGGCATTCTTGCCTTATAGGAATGATATCTGCAATTGAGTTGTCAGTTCAGTGTCATCAGTCCTGGCTATGTGAACTGCCTCTGCCAGGAATTGCACTGCCACTTTCACATCCCCAGTTCAAGGTGGGTGTGCTATCTGAATGTGAGTGATGTCTGCTGGAAGAGCTCACTTCACAGCTACATTCAGGACCATGAGCTCTTTGGCCTACCAATTTGGGTGTGGACACCTCACTTACCAATGGATCAGTAGAACTAGTGCCACTACAGGAGCAGGATCTTGTACGGCCACTTTGGCTAACATCAGAGGATGTTGGGACTCTCCAGACATGGATACTGGGCCTCCCCAGCCGATGTCCTATCTGAGACACTGCCCAATCCAGTGTGTCATTAATCCATCTATTGAGTCACCCACATGGTTGAGGCAGTCATGCATATCTGAATGTGCCACATTTAGGACTCACACAATCTCTTCTACGGCCCTTGTGGAAAGTACTTGTGCCTCCATGATGGCCCTATACATATGTCTGGTGGCATGTAATAATACAGCAGCATCAGGATAAGGGTGGATAGTAGGCCTCTGAGCACTTCTAGCAATCCTTCTGTGTGATGCCATGCCATTACGATAGGTATGGACAAACTCAATTATCTCTGCAAGTGGAGTAACCACACTAGCCCAATGAACTATGCTACCCTCAACCTGTTTTATATCTGGGACAAGAGTGGAATGGATATGCATAGACATACTTACTGTGTCAGAAATAAGGCCAGCGGATGTCTGAGCCACAATCTCAATGTCAGACAGAGTCATTGCTCCCCCTGACACATGCATCCTCCAAAAGGGCCTCATAGAAACAGACAACTGGTGCCAGAGCCATGGCCTCAAGCTAAATGCCAAGAAGTGTATAGTCATCCCCTTTGGCAAAAACAAAGTGCCCACAAATTACCACATAGGTGGTAATCCATTAATCTGGAAGAAGTAATTAGGGACCTGGGGACCCAAGTTGATAGCAATCTCTCATTTGACAACCATGTGGCCAAAGTGGTTAGAAAAACATTTTATATAGCCCACCTAATCATGAAGGGATTCACATCTAGATCAGGGGAGGTCATCGTGCCTCTTTACTCATTCCTCATCAGGCCCATAATTGAGTACAATGCCCCTTTTGGGATGTACCTTACCAGACACCTGCAGCAACTGGAAATACCCCAAAAGTACCTCACCAAGAGGATCAAAGGGCTCAAACAGATGCCATATGCTGCCCGGTTAAAGAAACTCCAGCTCTACTCAGTGGCATACCGCCTGCTCAGAGGCGATCTGTGCCTGACGTATAAAGCCATGTCCAACCCAGAATTAATGGACATGCTGAACCTCAGAAAATCCAAATCCCATCGAGCTACGTGCTCGTGAGACTTGAACCTCAGCACTGAAATAAATAGGACATGCTGGAGGGACAGATTCATAACCCAGAGGCTCCCTTCACTCTGGAATAAAATCCCAGTCCAGGTTAGGCAGAGTCCCTCATTGACTCTCTTCAAGAGGAATCTTGATGAGTGGAAGGGAGATAGTAGGTTTACTCCGGGTATCACTTCTGTGTCACTGTTAGATAGAGGCACAGTATACTAACCTCGAAAAAGGGCATAGCAAAATGAATTTAAAATGGGTGGTGAAAGCCAATAAATGCCCAAGGGCAGATAGCCTAGTATGAACCTATGAACCTATGAACCTATGACTGTGTCGCTATATTACCACCATCATCATCAGAGGCTACTGATACTCTAACATCAGATGATATGAGTTCTACAGTACCACTGTCAGGATCACTGGTGATGATAATCACCAAACAAGAGCAGGAGAGAAATAATGAGTGGAAATGATCCGAACTTTGTTCTACACACTCATGTTAAACAATTTCAGATGTTAAAGGAATACAATACATTTTTATTCTCTCCTCAGACTTATTTCTAAATAATGGTAATTACTATTCAATGAAAGTTTGTGTTTACCATTTGCAGTTGGTCTTTCATATGGTAATTCTGATGCCTTTGGAAAAAGGGGAAGGCAGCAGAAAAAAAGACTAATAAGCATCACAATTCAAATAACACAAGGAAATAGAATAATGCTCTGCATATCTTTCCTTAAGGAATATCTCAGAATCAGTAAGACTGAACTCCCCCAACATAATCTCTGTCTGACTCTTCTTTCCTGTAATGCACACACAACAATGTTTTTAGATATAAAAGTAGTAACACATATAGATGTCTAGAATGGCCCACACAAAGAGAATGTAAATTGTGCAGGTAAGATAAAAACTAAGCCAGAAAATCAAAGAAATGTACCAATTACAATGATCTAGTGATGAAAACACCTAAAAACACTTGAGATCTTCTTTGTATGTTTGTATGTTATATTTATTCCAAAATAGGTAAAAACAAAAAACTAACGCATAACCAATTTAGTTTCATCCTGCACTCTAACATGGACTTCATCAGAACAAGACTATGCCACTTTGTTTTCTCTACCTCATACAGAGACACACATTTAAACAATCAAGTATATAAATATTAAAAAAAAAATCCTTATTAAATAAATGTTCATATAGTATAAAACCAAAATTATTTTTAAAATGTTTTTAAGCACGGTTTATAAAGGTGCTTTTAGTCTGAAGGTTTTTAAATTATTTATATATTTTAAGTTTTATATATACATATAGATATATATATATATATATATATATATATATATATATATATATATATATACACACACACACACACACACACACACACATATATATATATATATATATATGGGTCTAATTTCTTTATTGAAGTTACATAATCTCAGAAAAGAAAAGTACGACCTCACTCGACAGTGCATTTTTGCGATAGCTGATTCACCGAATTGGCAAAATAAAAACAAATAAAGATTTTAAACATAGTTTTGCAGGGGGCAAACCCTCCTTCACCCCATTAGTAAATATACTAACTTCGAGATCACACTATAGTGGCGAAAAGGATATTTCCTTATCCCCACTGTAGTGTGATCTTGGAGTTAGTATATTTAAGTAGCGGGGGTGTGAGAGGTGCAGCCCCCACATGGGGGGTGCAGGGGGGCTTGCCCCCTTGCAAAACTGTTTTTAAAATCTTTATTTTTTTATTTTGCCAATTTGGTGAATCGGCTTTTGCGAAAGTGCACTTTTGTTGAAGTGCACTTTTGCGGAAGTGGGCTCGATCTTCTGTTTTTCGACAAACTGTGTTTTTGACAAACAGAAGTAGACCCATATATATATAGATATATATATATCTATATATATCTATATATATATATATATATATATATATATATATATATATATATATATATATATATATAGATAGATATAGATATACAGTATACATGGGATTTCGTCTCTGGACACACTTGGCCTGTTGTCCACATCAGCAGCAACATCAAGGAATATGTGTAAAACCTCTGCTGAGCTGTATGAATCTCTGACAGTGGACAGGAAATGCTCATTTTCAGTGAGTGGTGGTTCCTTAACAGGAGCCACCCCACTTGTAGCCATCTGTTCTCATGCTACCACTGCTCCCCTCCTGCATGCAACTATAATCATATCAGTAACACAGTGCCACACCTGGTTATAATTTCTGGCATGTCCACCCACTGTGTTTATGCCATCAAACGCCTGCTGCCATATGCCTTTTTCTGTCTGACATATCACCTCTGCTGCTGGCAAGCAGGAAGGGCCAATGGCTGCATAAGGCTTCAATGATGACCTCATTCTCTGTATCAATGAACATTGGCTTCCGTGGAACAGATGGTTTAGGTACCATAATCCTGCATGACATGAAACAGAAAACAAGATTTATAGCATATACAGAAAGCATTCTCCTCAAACCAAATTAGTGCACCCATCCTTACCACAAAACAACAAACACACAATGCTCATTTTGGAGTACCACAAGCTAAGGGAGCCACCCCCCATAAAAAAGAAAGAAATATTAATTCATTAGCATTACATCCATTCTAGCATGCCTGTAATGATGACAGCAGTTGTGTAAATATCTGCTTGATGGCATTATTATCAATAACTAGGAAAAAAATTCAAAATCCAAGTGCCCAGACAATTTCCATTGTTCTCTCTACTGCTGTGGAGGTCACAAGTGGAATTCCGAGAAGCCTAACACCTCCATTAGCTACACATACAGAGCCCCTTGAAGTGGATGATAAACACCATACAGTTGTTTGCTGTAGCTGGTGAAATTCCAATAGCAAATGTTAACATAATGTTATGGTTTAACTATACTAACTTGGAAAGACAGAAGACCTGACAAATGTATAGTATACCAGTAGTGAATATTTTTAAAATTGCATAATAACAAAACTCTTTTTACTGTTGCATATTGATATACATTCAAAACATGCAAATGAAAGCATTTTATGAGGAGGACAAAGATACCTTATGAAACAGTGCAGTAATTTGTAGAACAATCTACTCAATGTAACTAGCATTAATGGTCTATCTCTATCCAGTCAATATCCACTCCTTCAAATTCTATGGATACACCATTACCTCTATATAGTGTAGATTCAGCCCTCTTTGCACTGTGAGGCTGCAAATGAGGTGTAAAATCATTAGCATTCCTGAATATCAAAAAATCAATTGGTGTAGGGGATGTAAACAAGGTGCATGTAGCAAAACAATTGCATGTATACACTCTAGCAATGCAGGGAGGAGCAATGACAATTGCTAGTTTCTAATGACTTTCAAGTGTTACTGATTGCTCCTCTAATTACAACAAGCAATACTGAAGTGACTCTTGTCTCTGAAGTGTTTCTATCATGCAGAGTAGACCTAAATCAAACAGTGTAAGCACCTTGAGAGTTATGAGAACACTCTCAACAAGACTTATATCCTTGTAGTAAGAGCATACTATCCATCCTCTGCTTAAAATGTGTCTGAAATGCTGATCAGTTATATTACATGTTGAAACAAAGATGCAAATAAATGGCCATGACATTGCATTTCTGTAGTGAAGCTGAAAGGAGGGAAATATGGTCAGAAAATAAAGAGAAAAAACAGCTAGCAGTGCTGGCAAACTGACATTAATATGGTGCAGGCTATTACTAGTGTAAAGTACTTGTCAATATTACATTGCTCTAGCCATGTCCAAGAAGATGAGAAAGCAACATTTGCTGGTCCTGGGATAAGAAGTACAGCAGAGTGCATGCTGTTATTACATTGAATTGAGGGATCAGATCCACAAAGTGTTCTGTTTGACAGAGTTACTGCATATTTTCTGAGCATATGATAAGGTTGCACCACATACAGATCTAGGAAACTTCACAGACCTGCCTTTTCATTATTATTCACCAATATTTATTAATAATGATGTTTTTATTGCCATTTGCACAGGTTTTGGTAAAGTGCAATGTTGACTGGCAGCATTTCCAAGCAGCGAATGAGTGTCCACTGCCTTTGCTACAAACTGAGAAATTTAATTTGGCATGCCATCATTAGCACATTTTAGAGTGGCACATGTGCTTTTTGTTATAGCATCCTAAACAGCAGTGAACAAGAAATTATACATTGCATCTGAGAATCAAGGCAGCACATGGGTTAAATTAAACTATTTTAAAGAAACAGGAAAGAAGATGCAAAGTTTGAATATATTTTGAAGCCTTATGCTACTTGGGATGTTTGCACCAGATGTGAAAATGTAGCTTGTGTTTTGTTGTGTGTAATATAAATTGTTATACATTTTTTTGCCTGGATAATTTCTGCACTGCTTAGCAGAGTGTAAACAGGGCTCAGGGGTGAAGGAAAGAGTGAAAAAGTCATTTCTGTGAGCAGTATTAGCACAAACATGCTTGTCACCACTGAGCTATATTTCTAATGAGTGAGTGATATGCACATGATGTATCCCTTTTTCTGTGGCAGAAGCTGTAAATGCATTGAATCTGGCACCATAACAGAGTTGCTCTGTGTTTATATCAATACTGTGTGAAGGGATTGCATAACTCTTTACTCCAGATGTATGGCTTACTTTCATTAGAACTTTATAGGCTTTTTTTGAGTTTCCTGCCAAAAAGTTATGTGCAAATTCATCCTACTGCACATCCAAAACACAAAGCATAACAAGCCAAGCCATTACGCATGCCAGTGCTGACCATCTGAAAAAGTGAGAATAGGTTGAGCATTACACATGGCAAATCTCATTGTCATATTTCACACATCCATTGCTGTTTGATAAAATACCTTCTGCTTAGTTTACAAATGCCTCTATGTGCTTACCATTGTGCAACTGCAGCTGGCATGGTTGTGCATGTTTACACACTAGCAGTTAAATGTGAGAATGGAATTTGGCACCAATTCAGGCTTAAAGTTGCTGCTTGACTTCTGCAGGCATGGTTGGTGTTGAACTTACATCATGGAGGTGGGATACTAAGGAGTCCAGGATTTTTGTGGTACTCCTTGTAAAGCACTACAACCATAGCCTGCTGGAGGGGATTTTACTGCATCTCAATATAAGACTGAAGATTGGAACAGATTAGGCAAGGCTGTCTCTAGTACATCCGACATCCCACGCACTGGAGAAAATTGTCGACACCACTATAGTGACCTGAAATGACACAATAAGGACCTCCTTATCTGATGAAAGGATGAGTTTACAATGGCTGACATCCCCCAGTTGTGTAAGTATACTGACCCATCAGTATTAAATGATATAGAATGCAGGACAGAGCCAAGACTGGTATTCATTAAGCTTTCATGTCTCTTCTTCTCTTTTCTCTGGTCTACAGCTGCTGAAGACATTGCAGAAAACCATGAAGCACACCAGTGGAGGTAAATCACCTCAGAGAGCCACAGGGTATGTATGCATCAGGACTTACTATAATCCTAATAAGTATTGTAATTGTATGCAGTATGTCAATACTGAAATAAATGCTTGTATCTCTGATATCATAGCAGTGCAGTTGATTAATGGTACAATGGAGTAAGACCTTTCCATCATACCTGCATGTGGCAGAGGTGTATAGAGATAATAATAACTGTTTTTTTCCTGAAATTATATAATCATGTGATATGATATGGATCTATTTCTCTCTCTTTTTTGTCTCAGGAAATAATCATTTATACCTAGTAAACATGAGACATGCTCTTTTTTTTTTTGGGGGGGTATTTTATATGATTTAAAAATGCTCTATTTTCATACATTTCTGCTTACAAAAACTGACATGCAGCACAAAGAGGTAGACTGGCTACTTCAGATCAATCCACTCTCCATCCATATGTTGCAGCAATGACATCCAAGCTGTCAGTACTGCCTCCTTAACCCCTGCCCTACCTGCCCCATATGCATTGGGTAGCTCTGCCTCAGCATCTCCTGCACTGGTACCCTCCAAGAGTAGCACTGGTGGAGGTAGTGATTTTGTCACCCTGCAAGAGCTGACAGGGCTGGTGGAGGGTATAATGGAAAGAGGACTCTGTGACTGAATTTGCAGATTTCAAAAGGTGCTTCATCATAGTGCTAAGACAGTAACACTTTGAGGACTGACACTGAGACAGAAGACAGTGATGACAGGTCTGAGGATGACGACTCACTGTTCTCAGGCTTTACATGGATGCACCTCTGATGTCACCTACCTATCCCCAACCATGGTGTCCACCAACTTTCTGTGTCCATCACCACCCGTGTCTGTCTTGTTTGTCCTGTATGTCTGCAACTGCTTCCTCACCTAACCTTCGTACATGACTCTGACATTGCTAAGCACCTTCCGTTAAAAAGTAAAAAATAGGCCCCAGTCCCAGAAAGAAATTAACGACACATAAATAGTTCTACACTTCACCTATCTTTGTTGTTGACATGCTCGATTTGATACAATTGGCTGTATAGCATCATTCTCTTGGTATCACCTACTTTTAGTGTGGTGACATTCCAAATTCAGCAAATTCAAGTTATACTTCTACCTTCTTGCAAATTCCTCTTTTATTTCCTTTGTGTGCTCCCCTCTGCTTCCCTTTCATTTCACCACTTTCCTGTCAACTCCATTTTTACATGTTTAATCTGGTAAAAAATAGAATCAAACACAACAGACATAGCTGGAAATTTCCCATAAGAAAGCCTTCAGTTTCTGTCTTCAGCCTTTGCACAGGTTTTGCATTGCACAGCAAAGCCAAGTGACAGTGAATGGTTGTTCATTTCCTATGATAAAACCTGCTCAGCTGTTGCCATCACCAGCAGCGGTCTGTTTTTTCTCATGCAAAGGTGCTTAAACATGCTGTGCTATTGGAATACAGA
This sequence comes from Protopterus annectens, assembly GCF_019279795.1. Taxonomy (NCBI): domain Eukaryota; kingdom Metazoa; phylum Chordata; order Ceratodontiformes; family Protopteridae; genus Protopterus; species Protopterus annectens. The sequence goes on from NC_056739.1 coordinate 1,829,853,453, forward strand.
GTAAAGAAGAGCAGTGAGCACACAATTCACTTGTTATTTCTCTTGAAGCATGTCTCATGTTTACTAGGTATAAACGATTATTTCAGTAGCTATTATTCTTGCAATTTGCCCAGGCAACACATTTATAATAGTCATTTCTAGGTATTCTTAAAGTCATGATAATATTATTATAATAATCACAGTCAGACTCTCTTTGAAAAATGATCTGCATACTGGAGTTGAAGCCTGCTTCAACTCTGCTCTTTGAGCCTAGACCTTGTGTCACAGAGAAAACTAGGTTGACAGGTGGATTTTCTCCACTATTTACTGTCCAGAGTGCTGATGGGTGGTCATTGCCACTAAGCCTGTTTGCACTGTAGAAGGAAAACAAAATTTAGGTTTTTCACTGTTTCATTCAACATTAAGGTGAATGGATGAGCTAACATGGAAATTTATAATACAAACGTGGAGCAGATGTATGCAGCATATTAAGATAAACAGATCTGTTGTACAGATAATAGGAATCCCAATATTTCTTCTGTGATTCTTATTTGTGCAAGGTTTGGCAGTATGCACCAGTGAACACCACTAAACACTGTTACTTCACCATCTAAGTTCAATTCACCAAAATATAGACACACATGCGCTAAAACTTTGCCATCATCCAAACAAATACATTTCTCAGCATTGCGCTTTAAAAAGACATTTGGAATAGGTGTATTTATTGTTAAAGAATTCAATTACTTCATTACATGGAAATTGTTTAATGTACCCATGTAAAATGCAATAATCTGAATTGAACAGTTGTGTCTGCACTGCAGCACTGACACAACTTATATACAACCACATACACCCTTGGCATACATCAATTTACTTTTTATCCCTCCTGCATAGAAACATTAAGTGTGGCATGGTATTGAAAGTTCACATTGAGCATGCATGAGTACATACCACTGCTAATACCAGTACCATTCATCATAACCTAATGATCCATGACTGATTCATTGTCCATCCCATCATTCACATGTGCACAAGACAAGCCAGTACATGTCACTCTCAATTCTGTAATATACAATAATAACAGAATAACTAACATAAGTTAGCAGTGTGTTAAGTATTCTTGATCATAACATTGAACTTACTCTGTCATATCACAAAACCTTTAACATCACAATATGTTCTCTGACACAGACTAAAATGCTAATAATATCCACACTGCACTGTCAATATTTAAAATTAGACTTCTGTGGTGGTACTTGCTTTAAGAACTCTATCCTCTAGTTTGTGTCAATAGGTAGGTAGGGTGTTTTAATCTCACAGCTGTCAACTTAGGTGTATCTTTGTGTATAGAGTTGTGTAAATATGACCTTAACTACTAGTGGCCTCAATAAAATAGTAGCCTGGAATTACTTTTACAGTGCAGGATACTTTTACTTCAATGTCAGACCCTTCTGCCAACATCATCTTCTCTGTGACACCACGCCAATGTCATCCTCTATAGTGTGCACTCTCAAACTATAAAAATCAAATTTCTGTGGTGGTGCTTGCATTAACTACTGTGTCATCTAAACTGAATAGCTAGATACGTAGGGGGTTGTAATATTACAGCAGCCAACATCTGTGTCTTTGGAGTGTGTAAATATGACATTAATTACTACTTGTCTTAATAAAATAGTAGCCTGGAATAATTTTTACACTACAGGGTGAGTCCATATCAGTGTCAGCTCATTCTCCTAAAATCATCTTTTCTGCAACACTACACTGATACCATCCTCTATAAAGTGCACGCCCACACTATAAAAGTCAGACTTCTGCAGTGGTACTTACTTTAAGTACTGACTCTATTACATAGCTTGATAGATAGGGGGCCCTAATCTCTGGTTTCTAATCTCATGCCAGTCAGTGTTAGTGTGTATGGAGTTTTGTAAATATGGCATTAGCTACTGCTGGACTCAATAAAATCATGCCCTAAAGTAAATTTTACTCTGCAGGGTGAGTTACCATCAATGTCAACCCCTTCTCCCAACATCATCTTCTCAGCAACATAACGGTAATGCCATCCTCTAAAAAGTGCACTTTCACACTAATGAAGTCAGACTTCTGAAGTGGTACTTGTTTTAAGTACTATGTCTTCTAGATTGCATAGCTAGGTAGATGGGGTGATCTAATCTCACTACTATAAACTTGAATGTGTCTGTATGTGGAATTGTGTAAATATGACATTAACTACTGCTGCTGGCCTCAAAAAAGTAGTAGCCTGGAGTAAATTTCGCACTGCAGGGTTAGTTTACATTAGTGTCAGACCTTTCTCCCAATATCATCTTCAGAGCAATTCAACACTGATGTCATCCTCTGTAAAGTGCGCTCTCACACTATAAAAGTCAGACTTCTTTGGAGGTGCTTGCATTAAGTACTGTGCCCTCTAGACTGTGTAGCTAGATAGGTAGTGGATTCTAATCTCACAACAATCAATGTGTGTATGTGTGTGTGTGTGTGTGTGTGTGTGTGTGTGTGTGTGTGTGTGTGTGTGTGTGTGTGTGTGTGTGTGTGGGTGTGTGTTTGTCTGTGTATATGTGTGTGTATGTGTATGTGCGGAGTGTGTAAATATGATATTAAATACTTACAGCTGGCCTCAATAAAGCAGTTGCCTGCAGTAAATTTTACACTGCAGGGCAAGTCCACATCAGTGTCAGACACTTCTCCTAGCAACATCTTCTCTGCATCACAACTCTGATGTCATGCTCTATAAAGTGCGGTCTCACACTATAAAAGTCAGACTTGCTCAGCGGTGCTTGCTTTAAGCACTATGTCTTCTAGATAGGTAGGCAAGTCTAATCTCTCAATAATCAATTTGCATGTGTAATGGTGGGGCCATTGCATCACTGTAGGATTAATTCAGCAATATGCTCATTTAACTCCCGCTTGTGATAAACATTTACATGGTTAGATCAATCCCACATCCCCTTTTCACTCTGTCCACAAGCACATTCTGGCTGCAACACACTGATGAGGACATCATTTCAAAATGCACTCTCACACCACTAAAGTCAGACCTTTGCTGTTGTGCATGCATATAATATACTTGTGTGTAGACTGTGGCAGTCGATAGGTAGGGAGCTTGAATAGAACAGTAAGACTCTCCCGATTGTGTGTGTTAATGTAAATGGATACAGGAGTGTATTGCACCTTTTACTATTCACAACATTTAGAAGTTCACATTTGCTTTAAAAGTGACTTTTGCACACACATCTAGTTTGCATGACACAGTTGATGTCATATTTTCAAAGAAGTTGTGTGCCTTACACGTAATCAGAGTTCTTCTGTCATATGTGTATAAAATACACTGTTGTATAGATTCTATCAGGTGATCAGTAGGGAGTTTGAATATAGGAATGACTTTCATCTGTGTTTCTTCCTCATACTGTGCAGACAAGCTGCAAATACATATATTAGGTATATCTATACAGTGTGTTTGTGCTGTGCAACCATTTTTAGCAGAAACATGAAGGTAATACACAATGGTGATGTCATCCATTAAAATGTACAGTGCCACAGTCATCAAATATGTATTTGTGCTTGTTTCAGCAAACCTTCAAAAGCCTGTGATGTTAGCCATATAGCTCAAACCCTAAAGTCTCTGCATACAGTCAGTGTACATGTTGCTAATAGTGTTTTCATTCACAGTTGCCATGTTCATGTGCAGATGTCATTTCCTGTTACAAGTGTGTATTCTACATTTCCTTTGGAAAGGCTGTATTGAAGATTGCAGCTGTCATTTGAGTAGACTGTCATTGCATCACAGTTTTAGTGAAGCACCTCCTCAGAGCAGAAATCATGAGGTGATATAATGTATGTTGTTGCCTAAGTAAGACATTTTCTAATACAGGATTATATCTACATTGTACATAATTGTTGTTATACCAACAGCAGGGGGCTAGAGGTTTGTTTGGGTATACCTAGCATCAGGTAACGTTGTCTCACTTGCAGCAAGATTTTTTTCTGAGTAGTCACAGGGGCACATATTCCTTGAGTCATACACATGATGCAATGCTTTCACATAGCCACACATATAACACTTGGCAATGCACTTATACAATGGCACATTCATTGATACCACTATGGTGCTGATTTTCTGAATGCTTAGGCAAGTGTTCCAAACCAGCATTGAGTGACTGCAAGCATTTCTGCCCTTAACTGTTCTGCATGAAAGAGTACCCTCCCAATTACACTTTGTACATACAGAAGATAAAAATTATGGGCAAATACAGTACAGCTGATTGAATGACTTCACATAAGTGGAGTTCAACAGAGTGATAGTTGCACTGTGGTGAAAGTAATTAATAGTCATATTGTTATTTGAAGGAGTTGCACACCTTGATGTTCAGTTCTATCATAGGGTTTCATTTTGTGTTAACATACTGACTTCACACAACGACCATTACATCATGTAATCTTACCCCTTGATATGTTGCTTGAACATATGCGAATGTAGCTTTGGATTTCATAGCAGTAGAATTTGTTCTGACAATGTCATGGTGACAGTGCTACTTTGGCACATGCATTGAGTCCTGTGGTATACATTCTATAGACATACAAGCATACAGAGAAACCTCCATTGACAAAGAACATTTATATAGGACTGATCACAACTGTGTGCATTTGAGCATACTCATTTGATTGCCATCAGCCTGACATGCTGATATGACATTCATTCTCAGGGTTCAATTCTTAGCTTACACATTCATTTCATTTGATTGTACAATACCTATTGCTACCTCCTGTGGCAGATGCCAGCAATATATAGCTCTGAGAAATACACTGCATCACAGGATGGTGTTTGTATCTGTTCTTATCTGTCAGCACAATAACTGCATCAGGCAGGAGTGCCTTATGCAGGGGTTGTACATATGTCACACTCTGCTCCCAGATCTGTAACACCACACACACACTTATAGATGAGAAGTATAACCATTAGTATAACCATTAGAATATTGAGGTACATAATTCCCTTCAAGGGTGATCCTTCTCATACAAGTGTTAGACCTAATTTTGTGGCATACACAGTTAATGCATATCACTGTTGACATTGATAAGCTGGTATTCTTGCAAAAGGAGATTGTGGCTTCTGAGTCATTCCTATTTTCTAACTCCTTGCGAACTGTCATCTTAACACAGTATGTCAATGACATCCATATGTCATGTAATTCCTGGTTGTTACAATGTGAATCTGTGTAACAGTGACTCCCTATAATATCATGTCTGCTTTTATTTACCTACATTTGCTCAGAAAGTACGCCATCCATTAATTATTCTGGCATACATATTGCAAAACTTTATTACAAATTTGTCTTTGTGACATAAGCACCTTCACATCAATTATCTTACTAGAGTTTGAATATTTACTGTCCCCTCTTATATTTTTGTATATAGATCTTTGATTTCTATGCATATTACCCTCAGTATACATTTCCTGTCTGGTAACCCATGTATTGTAGTTGCCCTTAACTTTTCATATCCTGTCTTACTTTTTTACTGTATGCATGTTTCATGTATGTGCACAGTACACTCACTTTCCCTTCCTGTGTACACCATGCATTATTTGCCTTATGTAGCTATTTGTACTGTCTGCACAAGCACATTTAACAGGTTTGTCCATAGACAAACTTCTTTGTTTCTTGCATGTGCTCATGCTGCTCAGCATGTTTTCCTGGCCACCAACAATGTCGCTGCCCATGAAAACTTGCTTGTATTTGTGTAGGTATGATGAGCAGCATGCAAATGAGATTAGTGCTACTGCTCATCGTTCTAACAAATAAACATCATTTAGGCTTTGACCAAAGCCTACCCAATTGTTCATGAATCCCACAGTCCATGTGATTTGCTTAGCTTGCAAACAGTAGCAGATTTCCATCTAAATTATTAGCTTTTCAGTTCTGATAATCTAACACTGAAGCAAAGCATCCCATTTGGAAACGTATTTATTTGTTGTTAATAAAGTAGTTTATGAATAAATAAAAAGTTTATATTTTCCTGATGTATCATGAAAATGAAAGGGTTGTGGGTGTTACTTTTCCTTGTGTCATAGCTCTGCAGGTAGTTCCTTCTATGGATGAGGTTTCTCTTTTAGTCCTAAATTCTCAATTCTCCCTGATACAGCATCATATTATATTATTGTCATTTTCTTTGAAAAACTAATTTTTCTGGCAAATCCCTGAAGACTGTAATCACTGCAATACCAAACATTATAAATCCATACTTTTTTAAATATTTTATTTGAAATATATACTTATTATACAGAAAATCCATATTGATGCAAAACCTGTTGTTCTGTTAATGTTTGAAATGAACTAGAGTAATACTTAAAACAAACTGTCCCTGTAGATACTTTTGCTTTTTCCCTGAATTCTTCAATAAAAAAATTGAATGGCATGACAGCAGCAGAAACAACAAAAATCAAGTAAAACTCTCAGCCACTAACAGGACATAGAAAAAATCCCCAGCTACTTCAAAGAAGAATGAATAATCTTCTAATAAAAGCAATCCCCCCATGTATTCTCTAAATTTTGCAGACTTATCTGCATTGCTTTATTGCGATTGGCCATTCCTTCCACTCATCAAGCCTCACAGCCAATCAGTAACAGGAAGAGATGTATACAAGTTAGTAGCAGTGTTGACAATGTTTCTCATAGATATGCTAACATTGCAAATAAACATTTCAGGAAATGGAGACATGTGCTGGACAGGCAAAGTGGATAATGAGCTGTATTTCCCGACGATCCAGAAGAAAATGGATATGTAGCATCTCTAGGAGTAGGGGATCACATCCTCCAGTAACTGGATGGAGCTTCTTTGGGTGGAATGCTAGATGGGTGTGCCATGTGACCTCACAGTGCCAGAACTGGAGGTATACTGTTGAAAAAATGATTTATCATATCAGTAGCATGTTTGGGAGCCCCATCATGGTCCCTTCTATTCTGTTCCAGCAGGATGTCATCATCCTTGACTTTGTAAATGGGTAAAGTAATATGTCACTTTAACTGGCTGGCCTTGTGGGATGTGACAGTAATGGAGGTGGAAGGTAAGAAATATTTTGTAAAAGAGTTTGAGCTGTGAAAGTACCTTGCTTGTAATATAATCCATATGGAATGCAAGTGAAAGCGAGGGGGTCAAGTACTAAGCCAAAGTATTTATATTCTGTGACATTCAAAATACTCTTGCATTCTGCACCACTAAGTAAGATCTTGCTTTTTGGGAGGAAGGAATCACATGACATTATTTTTTGATGAATTTATCCTAAAATTGTTGAGAATTGCCAACTAGCAGAGTTTTGTGAGACAAGTTTGTAGCTGGTCCTGCAGGACTGCATGAGATTTGTTGGACTGGAGGAGTAATATATCATCTGCATGCAAAGTAAGATCTATGTCTGTGTAAGAGGAAGGCCTAGCATGGAGTCTTGAAGTATGCTGGTTATGAGTGAATACATTTGAAAGGCTTGATTTGTCCATCTCTCACATTCAATCCACCACCGGCATTGAGGATTCTCCTACTTTCCCTTGTGATGAATACCAGGAATTACTTAATCTCTGTGTGATACCTCACCTTTTCTTTGATGACTTAATGTACTTTAGTGATGGCATACAGTAGTATGTTAGTGATCCTATAACAAATCTGTTTCATTGTTCTGTTATCTCTACCCCCGTGTTGATGCCCTGCACCAGTACCTGTCACACCTGTATGGAGAAGGCCCTGTCTATTTTATCATAGTCAAATCCATGAGTGTGCCAGGCCTGTAGTAGCACCTCTTTTTCCTGTGCGTTAAACTTCTCAACCTTTTACCATTGTCTTGGTCCCATTCTAGGACATATGGTTTACACATGTGGAGCATGACTCCCCATATTGGCTAACATTTCTCTCCAAACTGTTACCAGCACCCTAACAGTGGCCATTGTCCTGTGCACTACTACACTGTACCTGTTCTGATACAGTACTACATTGCAGCAACTGTGGTCATGTTATCCATGCTTGCTGTGTGTTGCACATATGCAGACAGTAGAATATGTGTGTGGTTTACTGAAACCCATTACCTGTTTAGCATGCCATACTATCTTTATGCATAACACATAGCTTACAGTCACCTGCATTAACTAGACCTGAGTGATCATTGTACGTCATGTTGAACCCCAAAGAAACTTCAAACTGTCCTGTCAGTCTGTGTCATGTGTCTTCAAGAGCCCCACAAAACAAGAATGTATCCTTGACTACCAGTACCCTCTGCGATATTAGGCTGAGACATGCAGGAATGACTGCAGCCTGTTCTACTCATCCCTGATCTCTTGTCAGGTTGAGCCCAAACTGCCAGTTGTCTGTCTTGTTCTATGCACTTTAATTCCACAATTCCAATGCTTTGTGACAGTATATATCACTTCCATGCTAACTAGTGTGGTAATTGCAGTCCTGAGGTCCAGTGGCATGTATCCCTGCATGTTGTCAGTCTGTGCATATGGCAGTGCACTTTCACATCCACTATGTTCTGATTCTCTATATTGCTTGCTGTGATATAGTCTCTGACAAAATGGTGACCATTGTTTTTATTGTACTAAAATAGGGCTTGTCACACAATTATTATGCTAATGAGGAAAGTGAGCATGATCATCTGTAAACTATGCCAATAAAGTGATGTGTTATCACCTCCAGTAAACTCTAAAGGGTCTGCTCCTGCTTCTTCACAGGCTTTGATGTAACATTGTGGGCCTATGAAGCCTGATTACATTAATGCCACATTATATCTCACTACTGTCAATAGGGAATCATGCTGCCTTGCTGGTCATTGTGCATCATGTTGTGTCTTCAATGTGTGTTCATGCACCCAAAAGATCACTTTATCTGCTGTAGTTGATCTAGTGAGTGGGTGTGTCAAGGCTCCCGCCTATAGCAGCAGGGGTTGCAAAAAATGTCCATCCTGCACAGCCCTGTACACTGCAGAAACATCATCAGGAGTGTTTTCTGGGGGATATGAAGGCCCTCTTTCTAAAATGAAAGCCTAACACTAATTTGCCAGGTCAGTTAGACATGCCACTTGTATCATCATATATGCTATACATTGCTTGTATAAATATAATGACCTGAAGAGGCACCACCCTGATCGTCTATGTCAATGGGAAGGAGAAGTCATTGTGAGGGAACCCTTTTTTAATTAGAAGCAGTGTGATGCTGTACAGTTGGTCTAGAACCTCCAGCTTTAATTGCTTGCTCTCTGCTGCCAGGGTATGTTGTGCTTTTAATTGTTTGTCTTATGGTTTGCAGCATCATAACAAACCAAAGAAAACCAGACTGCCTGCTGGAGAAGACAGGCCAAGCTATACATTTAGTGGGGTATATATAGGTAGTGGGGTATGTGCAGTTCAGTGGTAGCAGGAATGTAATATTTAAACCAACTGTTACCATGCATAGCTGAACACTTATATTAGTGTCTTCAATTTTTCATATTTTTCATTTTTTTGTCATGCTTTATTGTTTTTTTCAATTTAATGTAATAATCTAATAATTTAATGAAATGTACAATATATAACTGAACAGCAGCATTTGTGTCTTCTTTTTTCACATTTTCCATTTCCTATTTTTTCTCCATTTAGTGTCATATTTTAATAAACTATACAACAAATGACTGAATAGTTGTATTTTTGCATTTCTTTTTTAATGTTCTAGTTTTATTATTATGCTTTACTGTTTAATTTGTCTCCATTTATTTTGTTTTCCTGCAGGATTCGCCATGGTACAGGCAGATGTTAGGCAGCAGGCACCATGCTTTCTGCTGACAGCTGGATTTTCTACACAGTACCCAGGATTACCATTCTACAGGGTGACAGAGGTTACCCTGTGCAACATGACATGGATGCTTATGTTTCATCTACAGCCTGAAAACAGGCTTTGTACCATAAGAATGGAGAACTGCAGTAATTATCATTTCACAAGGGAAGACCATCAACTGACTCTGGAAACTACAGACTCACTATTCTGGTTTGTCTAAGATGCAAGGCCATGGAACACATTTTTGTGGAAATGATCATCAAAAGACATAGGAAACCTTCAGACATTGGAACCAACTCAGTTTGACTTTGCCAAGGGAAGGTCATGCCTACTCAACCTGGTGGACTTCTTTGAGAAGTTAACCAAGGCAGTGGATAAGTGGAAAATAGTGCAAACTGCCTACCTGGACCTGGCTAAGGCATTTAATACAATACCCCACTTGAGTATAGTTGACAGACTCACCAAACTGGGTATAACCCCCCCCACATAACTCATTGAGTCACTGACAGAATGCAGGATGTCAGGACTGATAAGACCACTTCCACTAAGAGACCAGTCACCAGCAGGGTTCCTATGCTGGGACTACTGCTATTTGGAATCTACTTCTCAGATATAAAGACTAATGTCAAAGGCCTTTTCCTGACCAAGATCACAGATGACTGCAAATTGGGAGTGAACACACATAACCCTTACAACACAATGTCTTTCAAGACGGTCTAACATAGATAAAGTCAAGGATTAAAACACAATGACAAGAAACTCATTATAGTGCCTTTTGGGAAAACAGCCACCCAGGCTAATTACTCAGTCAATAAGACACCACTGAAAGCTGACTCAGTAGTCAGGGATCTGGTAACATATGTAGACAGTAATCCAGCCTTCAATCAATATGTGGTCAAGGTGGTAAGAAACTCATTCTATGCCACCCAGCTTATACATAAGGGCATGGCATCCAGGTTCAAGGAAGTCATAATTCCATTTTATTTGGCCCTTATCAGATGCATCATTGAGAATAATGCCCCCTTTGGCATGTACCTGACCAAACATATGGAACAGTTGGAATCCTAACAAAGGTTCCTTACCATGAGAATCTAGGATATAAACACATTGTCCTATATTAATTGTACAGGTTACTGAGAGGCTATCCATTCCTGGAATACATGGCATCCTTGGATCCAGCTCTGATGGACCTTTTGCACATCTGCAAAATGGACAGCATCAAAACCACTAGATCTAAGGATTTAAAGTTTGCTTGTGACATAAACATGACATGTTAGCAATAAAGATATGGAACTCACAAGCTCTCCATCCTTGTGCAGCAAAATCCATCCCTAACTCTAGTTAAGCATAACCTTAACCAATGGATGGGGAATCAGAAATTCACCCTGGGTCTGGCCCTCATGCCTCTGGCAGACAGTAACTCTGCACAAACTAACATACCTCCACATATAACCTTTATAACTTCCTAACATACCTCCTCCTAATAAATGCCCATGGCACACAGGGACACAATTTGGTTGGATTGAGTGGTTAGGCTTATAAAGCCCCTGGTGGTCATTAGCCTAGTATATACCCATGAGCCTATGAACTTGTGGCCATCATAGTCATTTAATCACCACCTCAGGGTCTCTCCTGAAAAATGCCACAGGCCTGGTGGAACTAATTCAATCAAAAATAAATAAATTAATAAATTATAAATAAATAAATACAAAATCTACATTTTAATAGGGGAACAAAGACTGGTGCTAAAATCAATGGCAAGAACTTCATTATAGTGCCTTGTGGGCAGAGTGGTTTAAATAGGGCTGTCTGGGTTATACAGAATAGGTGCAGTGACAGGTGAGGAACAAGGTAGATCTGCAGCAAGTTTCCCCTACACAAATCCTGGGGCTCATCCTTTTGCAGATTGTAGGGCCTTGCTGATGGCTGGCCCTTAATAATCAACTACTACAAGTAGAGACTACTTATGATGTCAGCCACAGAGGTGATTGACTTCTGGAGGTGTTCCTGTCAACCACTTTGGCAGTCCTTCCCCACCTCTCCCTACCCTCATCCCTTCCCACAGTATTGTATTCCTCATCTATCTACTGTTTTTAGCCAAATACTCCCCATCACTACCTGCCCACCCTTTTTCAGTCTGCATGTCTCCATTGTTGCTTCATTTATTTGCCAATATCTGTCCTGTCAGTCTTTGTGCTCTATATTAGTTTGTCTGCAAGTGATTTCTTCTCCATACATTCCATCCAAGCTACACCTAACCCATACTGTCTTTTCCTTCTATCCTTTTCATAAAAACAAAAAAGGGAACATCTGTCCAAAAAGGAATACCCTTTTCACTTCAATCCCGCACCACTTTACTCTTTCCACTGTCCTTCTTTCTGTTCCTCTGCCCCCCCCATTTTAGACCATCTTAGCTTTCCATTTCCTTCCGATTTATATAATCTAATCAGTTTGCAGTTTGCTGTGGAACCCTTGTATATGCTACTTTGCTACATCTCTGCTTCAATTTGGGCCACTTTGATTCACTTGTGAATGCACATACTGTCAGGCATGCCCCCTGAATGCTGTTATCCCCAGGTCACTTGATTATGCATAGCATGGTCATTTCAGTCTCATATGATTAATGTCATTATTGCAGCTGTGAACATTAATTATGTAGCACTGTCCATATTATAAACACACCATGCCAACACTCATGCATGTCGAGACCCCCGAACAAATCATACTAATTGCACCCCGCTATTTACAAGTGCATGCTTACATTCAGTTTTTTAATGAATATCCATATTTCTCCAAGTAAAAGTTTAAGTACATAGCAGCTGACATGCCAGACATTGTAAATAATGAAAGATAAATCTGTTATTCACCAAAACAATAATCATTACATCATTTATAAAACCACTGAAATAGCTTTATACTTATGTTTAACTTTATTGATATATCATTACATGATGCAACTTTCTTTTCCTACAGATTATATCTAGAAAGAAAGAAAGTAAGACAGGTGGTTTAAGTATCTTTCAGTAAATAATTTTAATATTTTTTTAATTGCATTTACTTGTTTTTTTAATTTATTTTGCTTATGTTTTATTTGTTGTCTGTTTCTTATTTTACATGTGAGAAAAATGAAAAGTAAGGCAAAAGCTGTTTTAATTGTTGAGCGTGTAAGATTTTGCTCACATTTAAATTTATTGTGACTCAGGTAATTGCTGTCCAATCTGTCAATAAATACTAATGGGTCATCTCACTCACTGAGTACTGGCAAGTTAATGCGTCCTGATGAGGTGACTCAAATACCAGTAGCATGGTGATTCACAAACATATACACTGTTTTCCTAGTAAGCATCATTTACGTGTGACAACTCTAAGAACTAAGACACATGCAGGTAAGTAATAATGCCCATGGATTATTTTTCTTTAGTTGTCTGGCTGCTTTTATTTAATTGTCTTAAGTAATTTTATGCGTCATTTTACTGCTGTTCTGAGAAGTGTAGGCATTTAGGCTGGATTTTACATCTCTGCACAATATCTTAAAGTTTATCTTTTGAGTTATTATGATTGACTTACTGTCTTCTTTTGCAAAGGGAGCTGCCGGTGTTCTTTCTTGTTTAATTTCCTGTTTGTAAGTTTATGTTTTCAAGTTTGATTATGTTTTTTTCTTTTACATTACATAGGAAACGATTACTTGAATAAGCAATGCAAGTCTTGGTTATTTGGACCATACAGGTTTGCTTTAAGGTAGATGTACTAGTTATTTTTCTTCTTGATTGTTAAGTATTTAGATGTTTGAAGTCATGTGACCATGTCTTGCCCTTATTTATTGATGTGAAGGAAGGCTAATATTCAGTTCTGATGATGTCTCTTGAAGATGAAAGCACTTTACTGGTATTTATTGCATTTGATCAATGAAGTTACTGTATTTTATTATCTGTTTTCTGCTTATTTGTGGCTCTATGAGGTTTATAGATCAGTCTATATCAGTGATGGTGAACCTGTGACATTTGTGTCAAAGGTGACACGCCACAGCATTTTGGGTGACACACCAGCATTCACCAACACTCGAGTTACCAAAGAAACTGAATGAACAAAATACAAGAAATATGTGACCCTGCACTTGTCCATTAAAACTCAACATCAAAAAAGTCATTAATTGATGTTAATCAAATCAAATGCATTATGTTCAATATTTTTTCAGTTCAATTCAAAATTACTTTTAAAAGTAGTATAATATATAGCAGCACACATGACTGGACTGTATTTAATTTAAATAAATGAATATGTAAATAATTTATTCTCTTTTGTTTGTGGGCGGGGGGGGGCACACCAGCAGAGTCAAGATAGGTATTTCCCAAATTTTTGACACCACGAGCCCAAAAGGTTCACCATCACTGGTCTATGTTCTATGTTCTGGTTCAAGTTTAAACACTGCACTTGTTGTCCCTGTTTTATTGGTTCTTAGTTGCTTGCATTTTGGGAAATACCATGGCATCTCCAGTGTTTTTCAGGCATTCTACAGGAATTCCTCATACAGATATTCCTAATATGGACAATAGTGCAGTATCTAACATAAACCTTCACGATTTCAACTGCGCCTCATTAGCTGGAGAGCTAACTAAACTGATAAAATTGCTCACTCAGCATGATTTCAGTACTGAACAACAGGTACTATATTCTAATTCCCCTGGTATCTCTACACTCATTGGTATATCCAATGTTCCTTTAATACCGGAACTATCTTACTCCATGCCGACCAACAACCTTGCTGGTTCAAATGCATGCCCTAGCTATGCTTCTGCAGTGCAGCACAAGACTAGGGTAGCAAATTCTAGTAATGCTGCAAGGGCAGAGTTTGAAACACAAATGGTTACCAGAGTTTAAGATTTAAGAGCTTCTGGGTCCAATGTGTATTCAATGGGAGCTGGCATTATGGCACAAGACTTTGATTTTACAACATGGATGAACCATGAGGTGTCATTCTTTTCCATTCAAGATGATTTAAACAATCAATAAGACTTTTAATTCCTCACTCAAAATCTTTGAAAATAAGTTGAATAAGCTCAAAAACCTGCAGGTGGACAATGCTTATTTTAAGTACTGTTTTTGTAACAAAATTGTACTCAAATGTTTAAGTTTATGGAAATGTCCAAATAATGTTCAACCAGGAACAGAACTGTATTTTAAATTGGTGCATGTTTCTGATGAAAATGTCTTAGAAGTCATCAAACTTTTAATTGAAGAGAACAAGTTGATTAATGAGATAGTTGGAGAAATGGACAATCTTTATCATTGTTTACATAATGGTTTACTGTTTGAATATAACTCACAGCATTTCCAAGAGATTTTTAAAAGGATAGACACATCTATAAATGTTAGTTTAGAAAGGAAGCAAAGGAAAGTACTAAGGGATGAGCTTGATTACAAAAACAAAACAGCTTATCAGCTTGGTAATACAATTATTAATTTAACACAAGTTGATACTTAAAGGGAACCTATGAACACCAATAGTTTTAATAACAATATGGATGTTTTAGAATACCCCCTCCTCCCTCGGTGAGAGATCAGAGAGGACTGCACAGTAGAATCACTCTCACGGGCAACACATCATGACCCACATGGTACAAACAGGTCGGACGGGGGAAGAGGGTAGGGGTGGGAGAGAGAGAGGCATTAGAATTGGTTTTGGACCTTAACACCCCCCCACCTCTGAATTTTCAGGCATGGTTGCCACTACCAATTCTTTTGCTATGGTAACTGATTTGTTACAAAATAGAGAAATTGTTTCCACGTTTAATGGTTTTAATATATTTAACTATAGTGACACTGATTTTGATATTAGCTTTTTTAACTTATTTATTAAAGGCTTTACCTTTGTGCCGCAAACCCATACAAATTTAGGCAAGCTTTTTATCAGGTTTAAACTTTATGTTAGGTAATTAAATTTAGTCTTATTTTATGAGTCTGACCACAGGACACACTCTAATGAGTGTACCCCTCACCAATCCCTGGCTGGAAAGAGTACTTTTAATTCCCCACTTCATCCATTGTTAGCCCTACTTGAAAAAATACTGTATCAGAGACATCAGGCAAGCTTTTTTACACACCAAGAGGGCTTGATCATATAACATGTCTAAGGAGGAGTACACTTTATTAAATGAGCTTAGTACCAATGCCAACTAATATATTATGAAGCCTGATAAAGGCAGGGAATAGTTTTAATGAATAGTATTGATTACAGGGTTAGAATGTTTTCTCTTCTCAACAAAGAAAAGCAATGCAGTAGAATCTCTACAAATTGACTTGATGTTCATAGCTTCATAGGTTCATAGGTAGGTACTAGGCTATTGGCTCTAGGGCCTGTATAAGTCTAGCCTAAAAGGTACCCTGGCTTTCGCCACCCAAGAAAATTATTTTCCTGTGCCCCTGTCGAGCAGAGCCATAGGGATGATCCCTGGGGTGAATTTCCTATTTCCCATCCAATCATCAAGATTTTTCTTGAAGAGTGCTAATGAGGAGCTTTGATTGATATAGATAGGTAGTTTGTTCCAGTGGAGCATGTCTAACAGCTCTGAGTTTGACATAGCTTTGTATGTTAGGCAGAGATCGCCTCTGAGTATGCGATGGAGTAAAGCTGGAGTTTTTGGAGACGATCTTCATAGGGCATCTGTTTTAGGCCAGTAATCCTCTTTGTGAGGTATTTCTGCGGCCTTTCCAGTTGTTGTAGATGTCTTGTGAGGTACATACCAAAATGGGCATTGTACTCTATAATGGGTTTAATGAGTGATGAGTAGAGGGGAGCAATGACCTCTTTTTGCCTGGATGGAAAACCTTTTGTGATGAGGTGAGCCATGTAGAAGAATTTCCTGACTACTGTAGCGATGTGATCATCAAGGGAGAGATTACTGTCCACCTGTGTCCCAAGATCTCTTATCACACTTTCGGTGTTAAGTAGACTACCACCTATGTGGTAGCTCATGGGTACAGAGTTTTTTTTACCAAAGGGGATGACAATGCACTTTTTGGCATTGAGATTGAGGCCATGGCTTTCACACCAGGCATCTGTCTCCGTAAGGCCCTTTTGTAGGATGTCCACATTGTTAGGAGTTTTGATTATGGCTCTTAGTTTGCAGTCATCTGTGAACTTCATTAACTAAATAACTTCTGTGTTAGCCTGTACTTCAGAAAAGTAGATACTAAACGGGAGAGAACCCAGGACTGAACCCTGTGGTACTCCACTTTTCACTGGTCTGAAGTCAAATTTGGAGTCTGCTACTTTCACAGTGTAGGTTCTGTCAGTGAGCCAGTTAGCAACCCATCTTGTGACATAGGGATTTAGACCTAGTTTAGTGGGTTTATCTATAATTCCAGAGTGGGGGATTGTGTCAAAAGCCTTGGCGAGATCTAGATAGGCTGTGTGAACCACCTTATCCTCGTCTACGGCTTTTGTGACCTGAGTGCGTGTGTTACATGGCAGATCCTGGCACCTGATAGGCAGCTGACAGTAACTTTCTCCTGTTTAGCCTAGTGAGTGGAACATCAGTGGGCCTGACTGCAGAGTCACCTATGACTAGAGTGTTGGGTGTGTTGTTATGCCTGTTGGGCAACTTACTTGCTCAGGGAATTATAGACCATAAAGTACACAATTTTTTATGTGATAAACAATCACTTGTCCTAGTCTTTTAGGGATCCCTAAAGTTCACAAATGTGTGAGCAAATCCCCCCTCCACATGCCCTATAGTAGCAGCAGAAGGTTCAAAACTCACCCAATGCCAATTTATGTTGATAAGTTTGCCAAATATTCAGAAATAAATAACCACATGTATTTAGAGATTCCTGGGACTTCATAGGGCAATTAAAGTCAGATTTTTTTCCACCCTAATTGATACTTAGTAACTATTGATGCAGTAGATTTAGGTTCAATGTGGTTCCATGATATTTTATGTGGCTGTAAATGTTTATGCAACAGAAACATCAGTATTATTAATTCATTTATGGAGATGGTTTTAACTAATAATTTTGTATTCTCTGAAGGGGAATATTTTAGGCAAACAAGTGGAGTATTCATGGGCACTGCTTGTACACCCCTATACGTAGATGCAGTTATGTGCTACTATGAACATGAGCACGTGTTCAGTTCTAGCTTTTTTGCTCATATTATTTACCTACTTTCACTTGTTGATTGACATTTTTATTATATGGAAAGGAAATTATGATGGATTAGCAGAAAGTATTATACATATTAATTATATTACCCATTTTTAAAGTTTACTTATCATTTTTCAAAATCCACGATTAATTATTTAGATGCCACATTGTTTAAGGGTTGAGAGTTAATTAGATTTCAGTGTATAATTTACAGAAAACCTACTTTCTGTAATGCATACTTGCATTATAATAGCTGTCTTCCATGCAAACAAAAAAGGAGCTTGGTGAAGGGACAAATGGTGAGACTATCCAGAATAATTTCTGATGACAACAATTTCAACAAAGAGATGATAAACTGATTACACTGTTTTCAGCTAGAGACCTTCACCTTAATATGCTCAAAGATACTAAAAATGAAATTATATACAGTAGATATAATCAATACCTGCCTATTTTAGATATAGAGTTATAGTGGTGGTCCCTGAGAAAATATTTTAGAGCACGGAGAACTTTTGTGATTGAGATTAAATGCAAGTGAACCCCCAGGATTGAATGACACTATTTCTTTGCAGAGTGTATAAAAGCTTTGAGCTGCTAAGTTATAACATTAGGATGCTTTTATTTCATCACAATTTGTATTTTTTTTTGTATTGTGTTTGCAAGATTGATATATTTTTTTATATTTAACAGTTTACGTATGCTTTTTAAAAAATGTTTCACTGTATGTAAGGAAAAGATTACTTGAATAAGTAATGCAAGTCTTGGTTACTTGGACCATACAGCTTGCTTTAAGTTAGCTGTACTAGTTATTTTTCTTCTTGATTGCTAATTAAGTATTAAGTGTTTGATAAAGTCATGTGACCATTTTCTACCCTGATTTAAAGATGTGGAGGAAGGCTTATATCCAGTTCTGATGATGTCCCTTGAGGACGAAAGCGCTTAGCTGGTATTTATTGCATTTAGTCAATAAAGTTATTTTATTTTATTTTATTGTCTGTTATCTGTTTTCTGCTATCCAACCCTATGTTTAAACTGTTCAACTTTAGCATATTCATAGGGTTTGTACCTGATGCCTAGAGAACAGCTTTTGTGATCCACTACACAAGGATGGAACCTTAACAGACTAGGTCATTTTGGTGCCATTAGCCTAACCAGCCTTATATGCAAAGGACAAGTTCTGTCTAACATACCTAGTAAAACTCTTTAAAAAAGTTGCAGAGGTAGTGGTAACATTCCTTATTTTGACATGACCAAGGCTTGTGACACTTTACCCCTCTTGCTTGTATTATTGTAAAAAATTAAACAAACAATGCAAATTCCTGTCTTGTCCACTAGCTATCCCCACCTCATATGTTATAAGTGGTACTCTTCTTCAGACAGATATGGTCATAAGAGCTCTGGATACTAATGTGGAAAACGCTATCCGTTATTCAGTCATTATGTTTTCCATATAGTTAGGAAATCTTTCTATCTGTGAATTTCTTCAAGATCCAAAGCAGTCATCTTACCACTGCACTAAAGATCCAACATTAAATACAATTCCCCCTTTGGTGAGTACAAATCCAAGTATATTGCTAAATGAAAAGACCTAATGATCTCTAACCAATAAAATTAAAGAATTTAAATCCTTTAACTGTCGCAGTAGATTAGCACAACTCTCCTTTTGTTCAGTAGCCTAACAGCAGCTCCAAGGTGACTTATTTTTCTGACTTTATGAGCCATGAAAATCCAGTCCTATTGGAGCTCCTATTAATTTGAAAAAAACGTTGCTCTACACATGTCTATACTAGTGAAATAATCCTACACCAGCCAATAAACCAGACTTGTTTGATGGACAGGTTTCTAACTCAAGGTATTTCCAGCCTGTAGTATAAGTTTACACTACAAGAAAAGCAAACTGTTACTTTGTCTGCTTATAAGGCTAGTATTGCTTATTGGATAGCTAGACACACATTTGCATTAGGTTTACCATGCGTGGCTAACTTTATTTCAGAGATGACTACTGTTATGTGCTCTATTGGCTGGTAAGAACTTTAAGTGCATCATCTTAAAGGTGTATTTTACTAGACATCTTATAGTTCCTGTGATCTCTCGTCTAGCTTTGCTGTTATGTTCTTATATTTATAAAATGTGTGATTTTGCTTTACTCTAGATAAGATAAGGGTAATCCATGCAGTTTAAGAGGCTAGTTAAGAGCCGGGGGTGTTCAGATCGGGTGCTGGTCTACAAGAAGCCAACCTAGTCCTTTTTGTTTTTTTTTTTTTTTTTTTGCTCTTCATTTCAAGAGCTGTGGGTGTGGGGGCACTAGTTTGTGGTACCAGTACAGGCAATGATTGAGCCAGCTACACTTCTGACTTGGAATACATTCAGTCTATGATTTTATACGGTGGTGTCCTTTTTTTTGGAATACTGCAGTATTCTCTGCAACACTATGCTAAGGGTACAGCTTATCTACTTAATACCTGAGGTAAACATTGCCTTGTATTGTATCTTACCTTTCAGCATTTTCTATGATAAATGTACTTTTGCAAGAAGTGACATTTGTTGTATGTACTTTTTTTAATTAGCAAGACGAACATCATTATGATCTATATGGAACTGCATGAATAATAACTATCCTGCCTGCAAGATTTTCTAACTCCTTATATAGCAGCAGCAGAACACTTAGCTTAAACAGTGTGTGCTGTATTCTTCAATGCTGTGATTACCCTGTTTGTTTATGTTACATTTGTGTATTGCTTCTCTAAACAGCAGGCAACCATATCCATGGGTCAATAGCGAAGATTGCCTTTCATTTTGGAGTAATTGATTTTACTGAAATTTTACTAAAGTTACAGCACTAATGTGGAATGTCACAGGAGGGAAATATTAGGGATAAAACTTGAAGGTGCAAGGGGATTAGAAAACAGCACAAAAGTGTAATAACTTAATTTAGTTTATATATACATGTATATATGTATATATATCTATATATATATATATATATATATATATATATATATATATATGTATATATACATATATATATATATATATATATATATATATATATATGTGTGTGTGTGTGTGTGTGTGTGTGTGTATGTGTATATATATATATATATATATATATATATATATATATACACATATACACACACACACACAAACACACACACACACACACACACACACACACACACACACACACACACACACACACACACACACACACACACACACACACACACACACACACACACACATCAATGAATGACATCCTATTGAAATGACACCTAAGGAGGCTGTCAAAATTTGGTGAAAAAAACAGGTGATCGACAGGTGTGAGAGAGTGACAATCCCTACATAGGAGAATATTTCCTTTCCCAGGGGATTGCACAATCTCAGAGATAGGTTATATAATTAGCAGCAGATATGGGGGGCAGGGTCGCTTGTCCCCCCGCAAAAAATCATATTATTTGATGCATGTACAGAGGTTATTTCTTTGTGCATGCATGGTAACGTGCTGATGTTTGGTTTGTCTACCTTTTTCTGTCATCATTTTGCAGCTGACATATGGATTACTCAATTAAAGTGAGTAGACCCATATATCTATATCGATAGCTCTCTCTCTCTCTTTCTCTCTCTCTCTCTATATATATATATATATATATATATATATATATATATAGTGTCTTTATCAGCATTTCGAAAATTGAATCGTTCGAATCACTAAATGCCGAACTGACATGATTGAACTATCCAATTTTCGAAAGCCGATAAAAAAAAAAAAATAACACACCAAAAAAAGAACTGGTGTAGGAAAGTCCCACTGCAGCCCCCACACCTCCCACTACTTAAATATGCCAACTCCGAGACTGCACTACATTGAGTTAAATGGAAACCTGCCCTTACGGAAATTTTCATTTACCCGTTTGACGTTCTGCACTTTCGGCATTCTCGATGCAACAATATCAAATTCAATATTGTTGGCGTTCGATATATATATATATATATATATATATATATATATATATATATATATATATGTAGTAGCGGTAACCTTTACAAGTTCAAGCCACATATGTCCAAGACCATATGTTCCAACTCGTAAAAGTTTGAACACTGAAATAAAAACACATAAAACAAAAAAAAAAAAACTAAATGTCTATAGCAGGGGGGCTATGCCATCCTGCACCCCCAACTCCCCCCTTACTTAAATATACCAACTCCGAGATCATACTACATTGCGGAAATGGGACTTCTTCCCTTTCTGCTCTGTATATATATATATATATATATATATATATATATATATATATATATATATAAATATATATATATATATATATATATATATATATATATATATATATATATATATATATATACTGTCTAAATAAAACAGGTAATATGCACAATATAGAACGCAGATCAATATTATG
The DNA here is from genome assembly GCF_019279795.1 of Protopterus annectens. Taxonomy (NCBI): domain Eukaryota; kingdom Metazoa; phylum Chordata; order Ceratodontiformes; family Protopteridae; genus Protopterus; species Protopterus annectens. Next base: position 1,829,875,805 of record NC_056739.1, read on the forward strand.
TTGATTTCATTTTTAGTTTTAATTCTTAATTAGATAACTGAACTGGCCATTCTTGTTCATAGCTGCAGCTCATCTGGCAAGGGCAACTTTAAACATGATTCAGATATGGACATTTTAGTGTGCTCAGTTAACAAGCATGTTTACAGGAGATAATAAGAATAATCAGAGAGAGTACATTGGCACAATGGGGGAACATGTCAAATTACACACAAACAGAGACACACAGTGCTCAGGACTTAACTGCTGTCTTTTGTCCTGCAAATGATAGAGAGCCTAATTCTAGACTTAATACTGCCCATGTTGACAGGTTAGGAGTAGACTAGCTGCCCTTGAGGCCATTTTAAGCCTATCCAATTTCCTTTTCAAAGGTGAGAATCAAACCTTATATCTTGTGATTGTGAGGTAAATACCTTAAGCATTTTATCAACCCACAACTGGTTAGCTTTTAGAACTTTATATTTTAGTGTTTATAGCATAATGATTTTTTATTGCTATGCACAGCAAATAATACAGACGCTACTGATAGGGCTTAATTGGTTTACAGACTTACAAACTTCAATACCATTTGGCTTAGGCTTTATGGGTGGTATTCAATGTGCATCAGTTTGCAGCTACATAACAGTTATTTGCAAGAAGAATGCACATGCACCATACTGCAAGTGTCACTGTGATGGCTGAATGAGAAATGTACAGAATGTTAATATACTCCACTACAAGAACAAATGCCTTACTAAGGCAAGAATATACATAACATCGCCATGTCAACAGTCCTCAAGAGGCATATTACTACAGCTGTTACGGAAGGAACATGTAATCAAATGGTTGCCATGGCCAACAACACATTACTTCAAATCAAAGATTGGAATACACTGTCGTAGGGTTACTATATACTTTATTCACATCTCAACACAGCACATGTGGATGACAGCAACATTGACATGTACAATCTTCATAAGGTCAAAGGACATTACTAAGCTAATGGCCAACATCATGTAAAATCCCAGCCATTATTATAGCTTTTAAAACAAAATCTCTATATCTATATGATAGAATATAGTGGGCGTACATGCATATCTGTGTATGTGTTTGATTGTATTACATACTGCTTCTGTCCATATGTGGCATGTGAACCATCCCATGACAGAATTAGTAATCACACGTCCAGTGGTCTGCAGATGGCTTGCAGATGGTCATGGAAGGGCTGTGTGTATGCATCTCTGAGATGATGGCATCCTCCAGTGCTCTGCAGAAAAGATGTTATGTGGACAGAGAGAAAAAGGGGATGTTGGATTCATTGGGCTATGTTAAAGGTTCTCCTGAGTGGAAGTCATGAAAAGATTTTCAAAAGATCATATACTGACCGTAATATACCACTAACCACACATACAGAAATTGACTATGTTCAGATTTAAACATTAAGCCTGAGTAGGTACACAAATTGGATTTCATACAGTGCAACAATAACACCACCATAGATGTCTGAATTTAACATTGTCATTGTACACTTTATAGAAGATGACCGCATCATTGTATGCTGAGAAGGAGATGTTGAGAGGACTCTATGACATAGATGTGGTGTCTCATTCATATTTGCAAGAACACACACACACACACACACACACACACACACACACACACACACACACACACACACACACACACACACACACACATACACACACACACACACACACACACACACACACACACACACACGCATGCATGCATGCATGCACACACACACGCGCACACACACACATACACACACACACACACACACACACACACACACACACACACACACACACACATACACGTTGTCTACTGTGATATTAGAACTCCAAACTATCTAGCTACACAAGCTAGAGAACACAGTAGTTAATGCTCATGCCAACACAGACATCTGAATTTAATATTGTTGGATTGTACTTTATAGGGGTTCACATCATCAATGTATGTCAAGAAGAAGAAGTTTGGAGGAGTGCTTGACATAGCTATGGTCTCACATGCTGTTCTAGTTAGTTGAATAAACATACACACATGCGTGTGCGCACATGTGCACACAAATGCACTTAAGTTGACTGCTGTGAGAATAGTACCCCTACCTATCTAATTACACAAGCTCAAGAGTACAGTACTTAATGCTAGTACCATGGCACAAGTCTGACTTTTATGTTGTCAGAATACATTTTATAGCAGAAGACATAATCTGTGTATGGTAAAAAGAAGATGTTAGTAAGAATGTCTCACATGCTGCAATAAAACTATCCTTTGATTGAACACACCCACAAGATGACTTCTGTGAGATTATAGCACTCACATAGCTATTTACATAAGTTAAAGAACACAGTACTTAACGGTATTGCCACAGCACAAGTCTGATATATCATCAGTGTATGGTGAGAAGAAGATGTTGGTAGGAGTGTCTCACAAATTGTTCAAAAATGGTCTCCAAAACAATTGTTAAATGAACACACACACACACAAACAAGTTGACTGCAGTGAGATTAGAACCCCTACCTATCTAGTTACACAACCTAGTGGTCACAGTACTTAATGCTTGCACCACAGCACAGGTCTAATTTGTATATTGTCAGAGATCACTTTATAGCAGATGACATAATCAGTGCATGACGTGAAGATTTTGGGAGTGCTGTATGAAAATGCTGTGCAGTCATGTACTACTGTAACATTTGTTCTCAATAAGACTTAATTGGGGCCATTAAGACATAGAATCATGCTCTTCTGACTATGCACACACACAGTTAGAAATACAGGCATACACACGTTTCCATTTGTGCAGTTCAAAACACTACCGAACTAGTTAGTCCAGCTGCAGAACATAGTACTTAACATTTGCACCATCACAAAAATCTGATATTATCATTGTCATAATTGTCTTAAAAGAGAGTGACATCATCATATTGCAGGTAAAACATACTGTTATGAGATTTGTGTACAAGGGCTGGACTTCAGATTTGCTTTTGTGACTGCAATGTGCAAAAATACTTTTAAAGACATCTTGGTAACCTAGCTGTAATAAGCTGTTATGAATGCACGTTGCAGAACTGAGACATATATGTACCTGTTTCTCAGTATGTTGTTTAGGTAACATACACACATACACACACACACACACACACACACACACACACACACACACACACACACACACGCTCACACACACACTTTGGAAACAGCAGACTGCAAGTTTTGATATATGTGTGTTCATATTTTGATGAATTGATATCCACAGTACCAGATGCATTTTGATCAGTGATGACCAATGTCCAGTGCTAATATAAATACATAACAAATGTAACAATGCAGTTGTGCTCTTTATTTCTGTAGTGTACTTGACATTGGACCTTTTACTGAGATATTTGCAAGTGTATTGCTGCAGGACACACACATGAGTCTGTGAATGTATGTCTTCAGTGAAGAACATGTCCAGTCCCTTATTTTGTGTTTGTGAATGCCCTTTGATAAGATGGAAGATAACTGGATAATAACCATAGTAAGACATGCCAGACACCCGTTTACATTGTGCATCTCTGAGAAATCGATTTGCACAAGCGATGGCAAAGTATTAGCACACACAAGATTCCTATCTTATGAGTACAACTTGAACCTGAGAATTAGTTAGGAATATATCTTGTGAGAGAAATAGCTGACAGATCATATGTTGTTCATACTGTAGTTTATATCGGTAATGTTGTGTCATGACGTTTATGACATTAAGAACTATTGCTATTGCCTTCGCTTTTTGCACGGGGTTAAGCAACAAGCAGATGTGGTTCTCTACTTAAATGGAAAAATTAGTAATATTTATATTTGCTCTCCTTCCTTCATGCAAACAGGCTAAGCAGTGATGAAAGGTTGTCAGCTCTCTGGACAGTACTGGGTGTAAAAAATTCACCTGCTGCCCAACTTCCCCTGTGGCACCAGGTGTAAGAGCAGTAAGCTCCTGGTTGGGCCACAGATAATACAGGGTTCAAATCCATATCATGCACTTTTTTAAAGAGGGTGTCAGGGGGTGTCAGGATGGCATTAGCTAAGTAATGTGATAATTTCTGCAAATGTGACAAACAATGACTACAGTAAAGTATGTGTCTTCCACAATTTTTGTCACTAATACCTTCCTCTATACAGTTGTATAACTATTAGCTGCTGTGCAGGCCACACTGCAAATCAGAATTTAATTATATGTACAGCTTTCTAGAAATGACATCATGTGGTACATGTTTTGAAATGATTATTATGAATCAGCAGAAATGCTAAATATTTGGGTGGCCACTGTGGTGCAGCAGTTAGCGTTGCCGCCTCACAGCATGAGGTTTTCTGGTTCGATTCTTTACTGGGGTGCTTTCTGTGTGGAGCCTGCATGCTTTCCCTGTGGTTGTGTGGGTTTCCTCTGGGTGCTCCAGTTTCCTTCCACATCCCAAAGACATGCTGTAGGTGGATTGGACACTCCAAATTGGCCATAGGTGTGAGTGTGTGCATGTGTGTGCCTTCTGTGGAAGGTTGGGCGCCGGGCTGGCACCTTAAAACTCCACTGCCATTCATGAGCGGACAGGTGATCTGCTGTGGCGACCCCTAACTGGGAAAAAACTGAAAAAAGAAGATGAAGAAATGCTAAATATTTGTGTATGGCCATATATCCTGAAAAATGTGTGCAGTATGCTTTGTCACAGTAAGACAGTTTCTACAACACATTAGATGAAGATTTCATCCATCATCACCTGAACATGTAACAAACAGAATCCTACAGATGATTTAAAAAAATTCCACAGTACATGAGCAATGATAAACTACCAAATTAATGTAACATGTTAGTATTATCCATCAGCACAGTCAAGTCACTCAGCAGCCACCATCCATCAACCCAGTGGATACACCCATGTAAACAGGAGTTGGAGTGATGGGATGAATACAAGGAGAGATGAATATATAGCTTGCAGTGTTTTTTTAATGGCACATTGATGATCAATTTTTGGTCTGCTGTCATTATTAAAATTACATAATGTGTAGTGTGCTGTGAGTGACATAAGGGTAGAGAAGACTTAGGAGAGGGACAACAGGCTTATGACAAGCAGAACAATGTTAGCTAAATATGTGATAGCAGTGGGGAATGATGTCACATCAGATGCTAATTTTTGGGCTGTAATTAATATAATATATCTCCTTTAAAAATCATAACTTTGGCAAATTTTAATATATGGGCAGTTAAATATATTGTGCACATATGTCATCACACTAAGAAATGATGATGCAAATGGAATTGTACCCTTGATGATATTATCAAAAAATCTTCAGTCAAGTGATTTATGTCAATACTCTACATATGAATTTTCATTTTGCTTCATTCAGCACTCTAAAGAACTGTCAGAATAAATATCACAAAGTGCTGCATTTAATCTGCTTTATCTCTATGTTCCTTTAGCACAGCAAGTATAAACAGCATTGCATAGAGATAAGAAGACTAATGCGGCCGATGGCAAAAGCTCACCGGGTTTTGACATTGAACATATAGAGCTACACACTGACACTTGACATTGGTGCATGATGCTAAACTCCGCACAAATGAAGAGGGCAACATGTGAAGGTTTTATTATGGGCCATTTCTGGCCATACGTCTGGTGTGTGATTCTATTTTTTTGACCAGATTAAAGGTGTGAGAATGGAATAGATGGGTAGATAGGGAAGTAGTATAGTGGGGAGCAAGCAGGGGGAAGAACAAAGGGGAAGCTATAAGGGAATCTGCAGGAGTGAATTAGGAAAAAAAAATAGCTATCCACTTCTTTAACACTAATGTGAACATGGATAGAAAATTGGATGAATTTGGACCGTCACCACAAAAAATATGGGTGAGAACAATGCAATAATGTTGTATAGCCCATTGGACCAAGTCAAGTGTGTTGAGAAGATGGATATGTAAAGTGTAGAGCTATGTGTTGGATAATTTTCACTTTTTTTTTTTTTTTTTTTGTGGGACATGTATTCCACTTTTTCTTTTTTTTTTTTTTTTTTTGATTTCAAAAAGAAAGCAATGTTGAGGAAGGGACATAGGGATGTCAGGATAAGGTAGGTAGGGTAGGTTAGGAAGCAAGTGCAGACAAACAGGACAAACAAGACAGACAAAAGGATGGTGACAGACAAAAAAGGTTGGGGGACACCATGACTGGGGGATAGGTAGGGGATATTGGAGGCACATGCACGTCAAGCATGCAGAAAAGTGAGAATCCAGTCCTCACCATGAGAACTGTCATCACTATCCCCTTACTCAGCTCTCTGTGGGATTCCTTGATGTTTGGATCTTTTTTACATTCTAGGGAGCAACTTCTCCAGACAGCTGCGGTGGGCACCAATGCCAGTTTTTATTACCTCATGTACAATCCCTGGCAGCTCCTGATTGTAAATGTAATTCCCACCTCCACCAAAACTCCCATAGGGCACCAATGCACCAGCCGCTGGGGCAGTGTTATCTAATGTGTATGGGCCAGGTAGTGCAGGGTCTCAGAAGACAGTACTGCCAGGTTGTGTACCAGATGTGCTGGGTGTTGGTACAGCAGCTGGTGGAGGGTTGGCAGGCTGGGCCACAGCATTTGGCCAATCTCCCTGTGTTGAAAATCATTTTGTATTTTGGCAGAAAAGTATGACATCAGAACATTGTTTTCACATATTAAAAAAAGAGATGAGGGGCTGGGTGAAATGAAAAAAGAAAATAGATGATTAGAATCATTATATGTCAAATTCAAATTATTTTTCTTTTTACAATAAAGACACTTTTATTATTATATTAGCTATACAGCTTTCCAAATCCAAAATATGATTGTGAATAGTAATCATCGCAATATGCAGGTATTGCATATATGCTTTCAAAGATAATATATATTAAGTTAACAGCATGACATGTAAGTCAATTTTGTGGGAATTAAAGTGCAAAAATTATATTTTTGTAATTTGAAAAAAATGTGTTTCTTGTGGGAATTGAACCCACTACAATTGCTAAGAGCTACAGAAGAAAGCATGCATGCTTGCTTTTACAGTTATAATCTGCATGCTTAAGTTGCTTATGATTTATAGAAGAACAATAAATTTAATACAGTCATGTTCATTTGCATTGTATACATTCCCCTTGCTTAACTGAGTCTTTCTAATCTTACAGCATGCACCTCCCTGTTCAATGAAATTCCCTGAAGAGCAGTAAAATAAAGACGTAGAGAAAAAGTGACATGGAAGTATTATGTATACCATTCTTATCTATCTACAACTTTCAATATCATTTAAAGTTGTTTTATCTGTATACTTACACAATTAGGGAATGTCAGCAGTCCTAAACTCATCTAGCTATTGGTCGAGTTGTGCCTGCTTGTACTGTTAGAGGTCATTATAATGGTGTCTGCATTGCTCTACAGTGCATGGCATGCCAGTTGCACTGGAGATAGCCTTGGCTAGGCTGTTCCAAGCCTCAGCTTTATACTGAGACCCAGTATAGTCCCCCTGCAGCAGCCTATGGCTGTAGCGTTTTATGAGGAGTACAACAAATATTTCTGACTTCGCCATACCCTACCTTTAAAGTCTGAATTGGGCATCATCCTTCCCAGTTCCTGCCATGTCTGCACAGGTCCTTCAACAACAGTAAAAGTGTTTCACCACCAATCTGTGATATCAAGTTTTATGACCAGTGCACAAACCCACACAATCATACCAACTGCATTTGCGCGAGGTACCTATTGATAAGTAATATTATACAAGAGAGCTGTTCAGTACACATGGGTGTGGGTTGACTTGTCAACCAAGTTTTAGTTTCAGTTATTTCTTACAGGACATATAGGTGATTACGTATGCACTGTCCCCCTGTGTTATGCTTAATTGCCATCCTTTCCTTGCTTCATTTCTTAAAGGACCATTCACCCTACAAAGTGTGGTGACGTCTATACATGGTAAGCAAATGTTTTTACTTATTAATAAGCACTGTTTAGATATATAATTATCTATATGCATGAGGAGGGTGTAATGATTGTCTGCATTGCTGTACCATCTACGAGTGTGCAATCACTGTTACTTTTTTATTATCTATATTAGTTTATTATTTAGTGGAGTAGTAATTTAATTCCTGTGTTTTCTGCTTATTATCACAGGTGATCCTGACAGTGTAAGGGTAGGACTCCTTCCACCTGATATCAGAGTATTGGTAGGCTCTGTTGATGATGGTGGCCAAACAGGGGGACAGTTGTGGGGAGCAGAGGTTGAATCCGACACTGAGATTGTAACTCACACATCCCCTGGCTTTCCTTCAGACACGGTCTGCATGCCTATGCATCTACACTTCACTAAGCCCTCAGAGAGTGGACAGGTTGAAAGTGACACACTCGATCAGGGTGATATGGTTAATGTGGCTTCAAATGTCAGTTGACTCTGGCTGTAGCCAAAGTGTGGGTGACCTGCTATGCAGGATTGTTGGTAGGAGTGTTTGGAGGATGCTTGTTGTCCACCCTCCACCTGATCCTGATGTGCCATAATGTGCCACTCGATGTATGTTTAGGACCCTCATGAAGGCACAGGCATATTCCATTAAGGTGTCTCAGGACATGCTCAGGATTCTAGATGTGGCACAGACTGAAGTGCATGACTACCTCCACTGTGTGACTGGGTCACAGGATCAGATGAATGCTATGATGGAATGGGCAGTGCCTGTGATAGATTGTCTGCTTGGAGGGGAACAGCATCCATGTGGTCCTAGGTCGACAACATCATCTGCTGTTAGCCAGCATGTCTGTGCCTGATCTTGCTCCCATAGTGGCAGTACTTCCAATGCTCCATCAATGGTTGAAGAGTTCACACTCAGATGTGGTAGGCCATGGGGTCATGGCCCTGGGCATAGTAATGATGAGAGCTCATCCAGCAGACATCACTCACATTCAGGTAGCACCAGAACATCTGACCATAGGCATGGATGTGCCAGTGCTACTCCTGGCAGAGCCAATCTCATGGTCAGAGTTGACGACGATGAACTGATACCTCTACCATGCATAGCTCACACCTCTCTAACATGTCAAGATGCACAGACCTTGGCTAGGTTCATGCAGATGCTCACACACACATTTCACATCAAGTGCCTATATAGACACACCCACACATATAAGATACATGAGGCATTAGGCTTAAAGGTCATTCTGTCTCATTGGCCTTTTGATAATTAGTTAAATTTCTGCCTGCCTGTTTTTCTTACTCACACATACGCTCACTACTTTTGTGTCAGCCTTGGCCTCCTGCCCTGCAAAACCCTACCTTGTGCAAATGATGATAATTGTGCCATCACTGTGTTTCTATCTTTTTGATTCGGGAATACATATGTATTTTTTCTGTTGCACGGGGTGCTTAGCTGACTGAGTATTTAGTATATGTATTTGTGAAGCTATTTTAAAATGCTTACTGATTTCTTGCAGCCTTTTTACTGCTGTGATTACTACCGTGAAATCATTGATGATTCAGTGAGGCCTATTGCTTCAGTTTTGAGAATGTAGGGATAATTAGACCTTGGACTGCTTTTTCTGGTGTGTGTATTTTTGGTGCTTGAAGCATGTTAGCTGATAAATGACAGAAATCTGTCAAGGAAAATCAGTCCTGCCATGTACTGATGTCATTGGTCAACTCACACACATTCTACTTAGGTACAATTTCAAGTAACAGCATGCAAGTATCCACCATTCATTTTTGTTCTTACCCATTTATTTTCCTGTTCCAGTTTCAACTCCTATCTTGATAGTCCTACAGTTACAGCTGTTGTAGTTCAGAGCTGACTCTGTCTGATGCTAGCAGTACACAGTTATTACATGGGTAAGTAAAAGTTGTGAGCATTGCCTGGCATCAGTTTTGCTGTATGTATGTGCTGAGGATGAAAGTTGTAGCCCTTAGGTGGTCAGCATGTGTGCTATCCATTGTCTCTTGGCCAGGGCGGAGGCATATTGTGCATGCCTATGTATACCTAAACCCATAGTGGCTGGTGGATCCCCCTCTGAGTTCTCACCTGCATATGGCTGTGGTGACCTTGCCAGTGGTGGTGGAATGTGTGTTCCTTCCCCTTGGTGTTCCTGTTGCAGCTGTTTTTTCAGGATAATATTGTGTAGGATAGCAGAGATAGTGATACTTTTGGCAAAAGTACTGGGAAAGTACTGCAGGGAACTCCTGATATATCTAGGCATTGAAATGTTGATTTCAGCAGCCTAAACACACATTCCATGACATTTCTTGTTTGAGAATGTACCTCTTTATAATGTTCCTTTGTGGGTGTGTGTGCCTTTCTAATGGGCATCATCAGTCATGGTTTGAATGCAAACCCTGCAGCCCCAAGTAAATGGCCTTTGTGGAATATCCCCCCCTGGAAAACCTCTACTAGAGCTGTGTGTGGTGCTAAATTTGGAAATTGTGGCAACTGCCGTTGTTGCCAGCACACACATTCAGGATGATCCCCATACCATTAAGTATGACCTGGTAGTTACTGGAGTGGAAGCCTTTTCTGTTGATGTAGACCCTTCCCTGTTACCGGGTGGTGCTTTGATCTCAATGTATGCACAGTCAATGATACCCAAACTTCAGGTAAATGTGCTACTGGGTAGAAGACTTCCTGCATAGCTGTAGCTCTGTTGTTGGGGGGGGGGGGGGGGGTGCAGGGAAAATATATGTAGTCACTGGCATGCTGCAGCAGAGCATTCAGAAACTGATGTAGAATGTTGGATGCTCATGCCTGTGACACCCACAGCATGCCCACTGTTGGCATCTGGAAGATTCCTATAGCTAACATTCTGAGTGCTACACATACTTTGGTCTCCACAGGCATTGGTTTGCCTTGGTTTGCCCTGCTCTCAGTTGAGGACAACAGAGGTTGCAGAGTTTCTGGAGTATGTCTCTATCCACCCTGCAGCGCCATACTATCTCCACCACATGCACACCATGAAAAGTTAAATAGGGTCTAAATATCCTTCTCCTCCTTGCCTGAGGTCTGTCAGCAGCAGCAGCATAGAATTCAGCCTGTTGCACAAACACAAGCAGAAGAGCAGCAGCAACCCATAACGTTCTTTGCCCCTAGTGTAGTTTCAGTGTCTGTATTCCAATAGGTTTTGGAATTTGAGGCAAAAACCTAGCTTTTTGAATAACCCTGCCTTTTTTAATTTCTTCAAGTCTTTTGGGTTTCTAATACCATGACATAAAGACATTCCTAAGACAAAGTTAATGAAATTAGTATTGTTTCAAGCTTTGATGTTAGCCAGAAGTGCCCTTCACAGCACCCGCAGTGAGTCCAATATTGACTCCTTCTGCAATTCATACATAGTTACATGTATCGGCAACATATCTAAGCATGACTTTAAATTCTTTTTTATAAGACCCATTGCTCCTACTACTGTTGGAACTGTCTCGGTATCCTTCTTGCACATTGTCCTTGTTTCTGGCTGGTATTTTATGACTTTGTGTCTCTCTGTATGTAAGACTTTGTAATCACTGAGAGTAGCAATTTCAATGATCAATGCTACTTTTGTCTTCTTTTCATGGACTACTATATTAGTATATCACAACCAGCAAGAAGATGTGAGACTGTTTACAATTCTGTTTTACAAAACCTACATTTGTCTGTTTCTCCCCCATGATCAATGAACTTTGTAAACCAACGTGTACTTAGTCCACTATCTTGGGCCGCCAATATTAACCTTTCTTCTTTTGGTTTAAATTTACCTTTCCTTACCAATTCCTGCATTCAATCCTGATCAACATGATGTTGTTCCAACTATATTCATGCATTTTCTACATTTCTTTCCTTCTCATCTGATCCTTCACCTTAAATTAAATTCTTTCATTTTTTTGGTACATTCAATTGCTGCCTGATTTTTATCTACTTCTGGTCTGATTTCCTTTAACACTTGACACAAATATGCTTCTGCTAAACTAAGCAGGGAAGTCATCTTAGACTTACTCTCCTCATGTTTGGGTCTTGTGAGGTCAGATGATATGTATGCAGTCCTATGATTGCAGATCTATACATGTAACCCGTTTTGAGGAAGCCCATAACTCCTTCAGAACGAGAAATATATAGTCTTGGTATACAGTGATTTTTATAAATCATTTCATAAGCATGAAGCATCCTGCTTGTTTTCCTGTCCAACCATTCCAAGACCTTTTGGGGCCTGTCAATCACTCTAAAACTGTAAGTTAATACATGAAGAGAAAATTGGTTGGGAGCTTGAACTTTGTTCCTAGATGTCAATGCTGTTTTTAGTTTTAATTTTAGTCTTCTAAAATATTTGTCACTAAGTTTTATTCACATTTATTCATGTTTTATTGTTCATCTTTCATCAGTTCCCATATATTTATAAACTCCCTCTTACTCATGTTCTTTTATATCACATTCCTGTCCCGGGGTGATGTTTTCTTGGAGTTACAGGTTTTCTGCTTTAAAGGTTACTTTTTCACATTTATCAAGACCAAATGACATTCTTACATCATCTGAAAAAGTTTTGACCATTGAAGTTGTGCTTTCAGTTCCTCATCAGATGAACTGTACAGTTTTAAATCATCCACAAAAAGAAGATGAGAAGTCTTTACACTTTGTTGTTTTCTGGAAGCCAGATTGTAGCCACAACCTAATCTTTTAAGCAGACAGTTTAATGGTTTAAGGACAAGGAAAAGAGCAGCAGTGACCAAGAGCCACTCACCCTGGAATATCCCCCCTTTGAATGTTTATCCCCGGAATAATAATTTGTTCTTTATCATGGCTTAAGTGCAAAGTGGTGTGCCACTGTTTCATGGTTACTGTAATGTAATTGATCAGTGTAGGATGTATCTTACACATTTTAAGCACTCGTTTAACCATAAATGGGGAAAACTGTCAAATTCTTTTTTGTAGTCTATCTATATCATACTTAGATTCTTCCCCCTTTTTACAGCTCTCCATTATACCTTCATTTAACAACAAATGACCCTTTGTTCCATATGACTTTCTTCTGTTATCCTCATGTTCAATTGCTATGATTGAGTTTTCTTCTAAATGACTATAAACTCTGTTGGCATCAATTCCAGTGTATAGCTTATACATCGCCAGAAGGCAAGTTATTGGTCTATAGTTTTTAGGATAGCTTTCAGGTTCAGTCTTAAGTAGGAGCATTGTTTTTCCTGCTGTTAACCAGGTTGGTGTCTGTCCAGGGCATGCATTTAAATCATCCCATTTCATATCCTGTACATTTGAACTTCTTATTCTTTCTTTTACTTCTCCTATTCATTCAGCATGTTTTTATGTTCCACAGGATCTTAATGAAAATAGATATTGTCATTCTGCCTTACCTGTGTAAAGTTTACAGTTCCACAGGATCTTCATAGATAAATTTATTAATTTGTACTTTTCCTTTATATTTGATTGCACATCTTCTATGTTTTTCTGCCTGAACTGATGCTTTTAGCACATTATTTATGATAGTGCACAATACATCCTGATCCGTTCTGATAGTGTGCATTGCTTTTATCATGTCTCTCATTCTGAGTATTTTTGTTGATCTGTTCCCTCTTCTATACTCTTCTAACAGTGACACTTTTTGTCTTAATTGCATTATAGTTTTTCTCTGTTTGATACTTCCATGATGGCATTTGATTTCTCCCCTTCCTTTCCGTTACTGCCCAGTGTTCTTGTGGTAAGACCATATTTGTTACTAATTTAGCGGCACAGTAATATACTCTATTTACTTCTGTTATATTGCATGAATTTCTATAAACAGTCCTAACTAATATGTTCATGTGTTTTATCAGGCTTCTGACTTTTGGGGTTTTATTGACTTTCTATAGTCTATTTCTTTCATTGATCTTAATATGTCTGTCCATCTCTATTAAATCAAGCAACTCTTCTCTTAAATCATTTTCTTCTAAACTAAGGGCACATCCTGTCTTCTCCATTTCCTATGGGCATTCTACAGAAAGTTCAAGAGCATCTTTCTGTGCCGCCTTCTCTTCAGTTTCATCCCCTGTCATCTGTTGATCTTTCATATGGGAACTTACTGGCCTATCACTCCACAACATTGACTGCAGCAGAGTTGCCATAGTTTCCTTCCCTTGCTGCCCACCTCCAACTGAACGTTTGTACTGGTTTCCTATGGAAGGCTCCATAGTACCTTCATATGGCAACTCATCAGATGTTTCTCACTCCACTGTTTTTTTCCTTAATTTGGGGATCTATTGCTCTGTCCTGCTGTGATGTTATCAGATTTAGATTTTCTACACTAAACCCTTCACTTTGCAGGTAATCCATAATCTCAGCTTCTAATTCATTAACTTCTCCATTACTAATCATCTTTTCTACTTTTCCACTTTGTTTTCTTATTTTTTGTAATGTAAAATATTCCATATTAGGACACCTTTGCCTGTATTTTTCTTTAAATATCTTTGGTGCTACTCTTTTTGTATTAATTAATTTTGCTTTCTCCTTTGTATAAATATTGCACCATATTACATCTCATTTTTTTCCTATGTCCATATTTCTTCATCAGATGCCTCCTGCTCCTCCTGTTTCTCCTTACTTTGGGGACTTGTTGTTCCATCATGTTGCGATATAACCTGTGTTAGACTTTTTACACCAAATCCTTCATTTCTTAGGTATTCCATAACTTCAGCTTCTATTTTTTTAACTTCTGCTTTACTAATCTTCTGTTCTACATTCCATTTTTGTTATCATATTTTTTGTATTGTGACATTTTCCATATCTGGAAGCATTTGCCTCCAGATTTATCTTTGGGCTGCTTTTCTGTATTGATTAATTTGGCTTTCTTCTTTGATAAATATTGCACCATATCAGATCCCTCTTTCTTTCCCATGTCCATACTTCTTTTTTATACCTTTTAAAAATCACTAGATTTTGTTCTATGTATTGTCGCACTTCCTCGGTTGCTTCTTTTCCCAAATGACCCGTGTGTTTCTTGTGCTATATGTTTTTCAAAAATCTGTTTTATTAATGAACACAATTTTTTTGTTTAAAGCTTCTGACAATTTTTCTTGTGAAAGTATTTTTCTTTCCTCTAATTTCTCTCTTAATCTTTTTTATATCTTCTTTTTGGAAATTCTGGGCTTCTTGCATAATAATGACAGTATGTAATTTCATTCTTATCCTCAATAGTCCACCATATCATCTTTATGGCTCTTTTTTAGCCTATTAGTTTTTGTGATTTTTGTGAGCTACTACTTCTTCCTACAGCAGGGGGGTCAACCCCTGAGCTTGCCCTAACCCCATTGTAGGAATATTTCCATGTTTTGAGTATTCTAAACTGTTAGTTTTTCCAGTCCTGGTACCAGTGTGCTTACCAGGATTGGGCACATTTTTAACCTGGGTCTTGTGCACCCAGTAATAATTTTTATTTTTTAACCTGCTTCTGTACATGATATATTCTGTATAAAATACAGTCTATATATCAGTGTCATCTTGGTGAGATTTTGTGAAAAACAGGGTCCATCTTGTGAAGGTACTGACCAAGACTTGAGGATGAATTAATTTCCAGCAATACTACTCTCCTTTGCTTGTTGATTTATCATCATTCCATTCGGACCTCCACCATTTTTGATTGGTTGATTAGCATACAGTTTAGCTGCTTATACTGTAATTAGCATGTCACAATGTTTACTGTGTTTGTGCAGCTACTGAATACAAATCTGCACAGAACCATGTGCATGTCATGGGTCTATATTACAAGATCGAATGCTTAGGTGATCAAACACCTAAACATCGAACTTGTAATATCAAAGGCAAAAAACAACGAATGGCCAATATAACACAGGAAAAGATTTCCATAGGCCGTTCACTGGATTTTGCCATTTTGTCTACTGTAGAGCGATCTCGAAGTTGGTATATTTAGTTGGGGGGTGTGGTGGGTGAAACCTTCCACTTAGTTTGGGTGCAAAGTTATGTTTTTGTGGCCAACCGATGTGTTTTCTTGCACCATTCAATGTTTTTGGGTTCGATATCACAAGTTCGATGTTTAGGTGTTCGATCACCTAAGCATTCGATCTTGTAGTATAGATGCCATGTCATGCTGTGCCATTGCATGTGCATATCATGTTGCAACTCACAAACAATCTTAGTGAGACATGTAGGGTTTATTGAATCCAGCTCCTATGCGTTTTTTACAAAAATGGAAACACTTACTTGAATGTCATGGTCCATAGTTCCTGGACTACACTGCCTCTTTTCTTTTATAGTCATATGCCACACAAGAGACTGCCACATTGTGTCCCTTACTATTTCTGTTGACTGCTCATCATTTCTCATATTTGGGATTGAATTAGGAGCTGCAGTGACAGCATGGTTTACTGCACCACCAGTGTGGCACATGTTCATGTTGTGCATAATGCATCATGCAGTAACTATCCTGCAGCCAGTAGCTGGGTCATATTGAAGGGCACCTTCAGGCTCATCCTTGACATTTTAAGAGCCTGAAGACCCTCTCAGTGACAGTACTGGTCTGGGACAGGATGTTTTATACATGTCTTCTGCAGCTCCACTTAGTTTTTTCACTGGTGTCCTGAGCCATGGCTCCAGTGGATATCCAGTATCACCTGAAAGACAAAAAATGAGAGAGAAAGACAGAGAAAAGGATGGGTGGGAGGGGAGTGGTTTATTATTCAGCAACAGATTTTGCCATAAATGACTACTAAATACAAAAAAAAATAGTTTTCCCCTTACCAACAAGATGACCTCTGGGCATACTCCCATGCAGGAAGAGAAGGTACAATGAGCAAGTGTGCCAGATATGGGAATTATGTGCACTGCCAATATACGGGTCAGAGACTTTGTTGATGACCCTCCCACACACACATGCATCACACACTACCTGGCAATTGATGGAATGGTAGCCCTTCTTACTGCTTTACTGCTTGACCCATAGACCAGAAGGGGGCTCTAATTGTAACATGGGTGCAATCTATCACACTGAGTACCTCAGGGAAATGTGTCACCGCATAAAAGTTATGGATAGTCCTTGTTCAGTTCGAAGGTGAAACCAGAAAATAGATGTAGTGATCCACATGTGCAAGAGTAGATCCAGGAACATCTGCAGTATCCTCAAGGCAGAAGCCTGTGAGATCCCCAATGTGTCCCCAGTCTATCTGTGAAAGGTCCCTGGCAAGTATAGTGAGGGATATAGATACCTTTGTGTCCACAAGAATAGGAAGTCCATGCATTCCTCCAGTACCCTATGTGAGTCATACATACTAATTAATATCCTTATAATATCCCTGTCCATTCTGAACCTGCCAAGTATCTCTAGATTACCAAAGTTATAGTAAGTTATTCTCTGCTTATAGCTCCGCCATCTTGGGTGGGGAGCACTGACAGGTACAAGTGGTTTTGGCTTGGCCAAGACAGGCAGCTCACACCTGGAAATAGCAAGGCTAGAAGCAGTGACAACTTTTTCATGGATTGCAAAGTAGATAGGATTCGCAAGACTCTTCTTTACATAACACATCTGCAGACTGCATGGACAACTGTGAAAATTCCACTATAAATCACAAATGGGTAAGAGAATGGTTCATTAGAATATGGTGGGTTGCATCATTCTTCATTTACATGTCATTATGAGTTAATTTGTTTATGTGCATTTCTGGGCATCATGCATTAACATAAGTAGCCTCTATGAATAGTAGCTTAGGTACACACACCCAATGGCAGTGATAGCCTTAATGCATCTGTGTAATGGCTATGAAAACCACCCTTTGTCTTTGGCAACTGAGCTGTTAGCATTACAGTAATATAGTAAAATCTGCAGTCTTCTAATGGCATGAATGCCACACCATTTTCTGTCACTGATTTTTGTGAGTCAGTTTTAAGATTTGTGCTAAAGTTTGTTCCTCGACAAGGAAGACAATAAAAATGATGTTGTAGTCACAAGCAGATGCCTAATACAGAAAGATGACTGAAGAGTAATATATGAATTCATGAAGACAGGAGGCAGACATTAGGACAGAAACAAAAAAGTATCACAAGGGAAGCTACAGAGACAAGTGCATGCAAAACAATGTGAGGACCCAAAGGAAATACATGCACATTTTTCATGGAAAAGCTGCTTTATGGCAGGAAGTGCTCTTCTGAAGAGATAATGCCCACAGACACAATAAAATAATTACATTATGCATGGGAGAAACTAAACAAAAGTTCTTAAACTGGGTGGAAATAAAAATAAATAAACTGGTGGTTAAATACTATCTGTGTTTTATTCCAAAAGCAAGGAAATGGGCAAACTAGGTGGCCATGTGGTTGTTGTCTGCCAACAAATCTGTGTTTATACTGTAATGATAGCATTTTATCATCTGGTACAAATTAATTGTCTGACACTGAAAATATACAAACTGTATTTCCTTGCACGAAAGAAAGAAGTAATGAAAGAGTCATGACTAATGCATGGCACAATTTATATAACTTAAACTTTGCCCACAGTACATGCACACATATTCAGTCATTGCCATGTGCACTTTTAACTTAAACAGATTTTTTTTCTCATTGTCATAATTTGGCAATGCAAAGTAATTGTTTTATTTGTTCATATAATTTTTCTAAGAAAAATTATTTTAATGAATTTTTAGTACAATCTGAGAAGAAATTATTGAAGCTTGAAAAATGTGTGTGAGCAGCATTCAATTTAAGTGATGCAAAACATTTGTTTTAATTCATGCCAGTGGTATAGGGTGAACTTTTATATGTAATTTACATTTATAATGACAAATAATTAAGAGTTTATCCATAGTTTTGTAATTCTTAAATGCTTTATGCAAAGACATGCACCTCTTAGTGTATCTTCTGCTAAAATATGCTAAAAAGAAATTCAATAAGCCACCCCCCCCCCATTCAAAGCAGATTGTGTTGATCGGCATGTTATCATATAGGGAAAGTCGAACATTGACATCAGTAACTCTGCCAAATAATGAAAATAATGAACAGCTGAACAGAGTGGAAAGAAGTTTTGAAATGCACTAAGAAAAACAGAGGAGCTGTAAAATGCAGCCCTGTTGTGATCTAAATAAAGACAGAGCACTTAAGTTATAAAACTATTGCACAAAGTCCTGTTATAATACAGCAGTAAAGTCTTAATAGTAAAGCCTGCATTTAAGTAAATAATTCATTGTACCTATATTTTCAAATGGGGCGGGTCCTCATGTAAATATACAATAAATGCACTTTGAGCAGGCTCAAACTAGCTACCATGAAGCACCATTAGTCTAGAAACCAGCTGGTGAGGAGCTGCTGCAATTGTATACTTCAGTCTTAATGCCATTCAGACTGTAAGGTACAGCCCAATGTGTTCACATTTTACTGGAAATTTTCTCCTGTATATTCAGCGCTTCCTGTAGGATTACATGGCACTCAAGATAGTCTGCTTTGATCAGAAGTTTGGAAGCCAAGAAACTCACATATTGATTTGTAAAATTTCAGCTATTAACATTAAAGACAGGTATAGCAGCTGCAATATACAATTTACCCTTAGAACACAGTAAGAGACTAGTTAACACAGTGCTTCAAGGTAGGTGGGTAAGTAGGACAATGCTTCACTGCCATGTACTGTACTAGTGGACCAATACAATGCAAACTGGTATCCTAACCAAAAGTATATTTTCATGCATGTGCAAACCTTGGATTGGAAGATCACAAATTAATATTTATCTGATTGTGTTGTTTGAAAAGAGCAAGCTTGCTGCATCCCTCACATGGGAGACTACATTTGCCAGCCCTTCATCTGTGTATTATAGCCATTGTTGTTGTTATAATTACTCAGAAAAAATGAACGCCTTTTTCTTTTACTTGTTACCTTTGCTGTATTTTAAAACAATGTTGCATTTTTTTTTCTGATTTTTAACACTTGGGTGTTACAAGAAAGTTAAGTTTCATAATCAAATATGAACTTCTGCAATAGCCTGCTAGTGGCTGGGAATAAAATGAGAAGGAAAAATAGAAGTCTTACTTTTGAGTTCTAATACTTGTTATTAGAACCTTTGGGTTTCAGGGTGGATAAAATAGATAGATAGATAGATAGATAGATAGATAGATAGATAGATAGATAGATAGATAGATAGACCTTTAGACACACTAATAATATATGAAACACTTGTAAAACCTGAAGAAGTAGCCTCACTCTTTTTGCAAAGTGCATAACTGAGACATTTTCTGTTAAAACCTGGCCTGGAAAAAAAAATTAGATCTGGTACATACAGACATTTTCTGTTAAAACCTGGCCTGGAAAAAAAAACTTAAGATCTGGTACATACAAACTGGATGAAGACATGCTGTCAGACATCAATGTGTGAACCACCTGGAAGGAAGTGAGCATTTAATAGTGTCATTCTAAATAGATCCAAAAGAAAGTATAGAAGACAGTCAGGGTACCAAAGGAGCAAACTATAAAAAAGAATATTTGTTAAGATGGAATACAAAACTATGCAGATACATTATGGAGCAAAAATGCAAGAGGTGTAATCTAAGACTCAGCAGTGAAAAAAAATGTGAAGTGTGAACAAAAATCAGGAGACAGGGATAATGTATCTGTCTCCTGAAAGAATACTGAGGAAATAGAAGAAAAAATATTTTTTGTAGAAATGTTATAAATATGCAGTCTACTGAATGAATTATTAAATTTAAGTGTGGAAAAAGCAATATGTCTCAATGACTTTCATCACAGAATTCTGGAAGAAATTTGGGTAAAATAATATCACTGTCTGCTTTCTTTATAAAATCATGAAACTTGATGAAGGCAGACATAACTTGTACTTCATAAAAAAGGAGAAAGTGAATCCAAGAAAACTTTATACCAGCTAACTTGTCCACAGTTACTGGAAAAAATGTTGCACACATTTATCAGGATGTAATGTGGTAAGTTCATAAGTTCACAAGTGCAGAGGTTTAGTTGTAAGTCTTATGACTTAATTATTAGCTTTTATGAAACTTGATTGCTGTAACTTCATAGTAATATTTTCTACTTCAAGTACACATATTAGTTTTATTTTTGAAAGAGATTAATGGGTGACTTCTTCTAGTTGAAAGAAGCAGGTCATTTTGTATTTTTCTTTCTCTTTTTGATGGTTACTTTTAATATTAAGTCCTCTGATGTATATCATCTTTCTCTCTCTCTCTCTCTCTCTCTCTCCCTCTTTCTTATCAATGTTTACTTTTAGCTTTAGAATCTCTAATTTATTGCTAACTCCCCCAGTAGCGCATTACAAGCACATACATTTAAATACAACTGGATCAGACATTGAGTTAAATCCCTGGCAGATGTCACATCTTTTTTGTTTCAAACACCTTTATTGAGTTATCACTTGTGATGTAGGTAAATTTACATTCATATAAAAGTAATCAAACTATATTAACATGACAAACATTATACTTCACATATATTGCTACATATCATATAACCTAAGCAGTATTATATAAATTATTCAATTCCTGCCATTTTTTAAACAAGAAACATCTTTAGTAAACCATCACTTACTACATAGACGATCATGCATTTATATAAATGAAAACAAACCACACTGCCACAATCCTAGTTGCACGCATTTTACATAGCAAACCATACTGACATATTCCCAGTTATAAACATTATATGCCACTTATAATCTACCCAATTTTCTTTCACTCAAACATTACATAGCTCATTTAAGTCCTGTAGCCTTTTAAACCTCATTCCTCCCTTGTATGCATTGTTCCCACAATTCCCATTTTTTTTCTATGTAGTTTGCTCCTACCACTTTCCATAATCTCAGTTCCAGTAGTTTTATCTCTGTTGCTATATTCATTACTTCCACTATAGTTGGTTTAGATTTTGATTTCCATTTTCTAATAATTGCTTTTTTGGCAGCCACCATTATGAGACACAGGAAGGCCTAACCTTGTCTAGGCAATTTCAATTCTGTACCATAGCTCAGACAAATCATCTCCATTGTCAGAGCAATTGGCCCACCCAGCATCTCTGACAGTGCATCCCACAGGGAATCCTTAAAGTTTGCTAACTCACCATACTCCCAGAAAATATGTTCCCAATTACCTCTTTCTTCTCCTTTGCACCTCCAACATTTGCTATCTGCCTGAGGAAAAATTCTCTAGAGTCTACTTGGAGTATAAAAATATCAATGTAAAAATTTCCAGGCAAAAATCCTAAATCTTCCAGATGTTGTTGCATATTTGGGAGACATACATACATACAGTATATCTTCCCATTTTTTTTGTGAATTGTATATCCAGTTTTTCTTCTCAATTCTTTCTAACTTCCTTTGATTGATTCTTATAGTTTGATTCTTATAGTTAACATGCAATATTTTATATTCTCGACAAATTATTCCTTTTTTAATGGCAGATTCTGTTCTAGATTCTATTATAAACTCTACCAGTGTTGGTCTTTCATTTAAAATCCCCCTATTTATTTCTCTTTGCCTATACTCTGATATCAGTCCATGATAGGGAAGGCAATCTCTAAACTGCACTCCAAAAAAAATCTTGGCATCTTCCCATTCTATCATCTTTCTCTCTCTAGTTATTTGCACATTCCTTTGGCAGTTTTTTCCAATAAATTCCAGCCCCCTCTTGCCTATTGTCTGGATCCTAATTGCAGTCATCCCTATCAGCAGAATTTCCTTTGTCCCGGTCCCCTTCAAGAAACACATTACACCGAATGACATTTGACGACCTTTATTAAATTTCCATAAACATAAATGTTACTCAATGTTCATTCATTTCAACCAAACATGATACAGATGAAATAACATCCATGTAAAATTATCTTAGGACAGGACAGCATAAACCTGCTCATCCTGATCAGTAAGCAGCGTCCATACCTCCACTCACTTATTTATGAAGCAGCGTACCCGCTCACTTCTATTACCATTTATCGGTACTTATCAAGCAGCGTAACATTAACATTTATTGCATTACACCATCAATTCAATAAGCAGCTTCACCCGCTTGCTTATATAACTGCTCACTTTCTTTACCATTTATTGCATTATACCATCAACCAAATAAGCAGCTTCCTCCACTTACTTATGTACTTGTCAAGCAGTGTAACCGCTCACTTTCCTTTTCCAACTTATTGAATTGACCATTCAGCACCAGAGGGGGAACAGTAGAGGGCAAGCCTGCTCCTCTTCCCTGCCCTGTCCAAACTAAACCTAACCAAATCCCAACTAATAAAAAGAGGGAAGGAGGCCGGGTAGCAAGTTCACGCCCAAATGTGACTCCTGATCCAGTTACATTTGCCTAACATCCTTTAAGCCCCTCCCTACCCCTACCTCACTTCCTCCTAAACCTCATCCATTCCTCTTTAACCCTATCCCTAACCTCCCAAATGCTGCAACTCTAACTAACCCCCCACCTTGAAGATGTCCCTGGACAAAATGGTCTGTTCCAAACCTCATTTGTCCTGGTCCCCTTCAAGAAACACATTGCACCGAATGACATTTGATGACCTTTATTAATTTCCATAAACATAAATGTTACTCAATATTCATTAATTTCAACCAAACATGATACAGATGAAATAACATCCATGTAACATTATCTTAGGACAACACAGCATATACCTGCTCATCCTGATCAGTAAGCAGCGTCCATACCTCCACTCACCTACTTAAGCTTCTTCTGCTTACTTATGTACTTCTCAGGCAGCATAACCGCTCACTTTCCTTTTCCAACTTATTGAATTGACCATCCAGCACCAGAGGGGGAACAGAAGAGGGCAAGCCTGCCTATCTTCTCTGCCCACCAGCCTGACCAGGCTGTTCCCCCTCTCTGCAGCACACTTCCAGGAATCTAAAAACCATTAAGGCATCTGGCCAAACATCATTCAGTGTACCCCATCCCCACTAACCAAGGTGGATATAGTTAACTCCTAAAACCCTATCACATAACAAAAATAACCAGTTACCAAAACTGCTGAAAACAAAATGCTAACCCTTCACCTATGCTAAGATAACCTAGCATACCCACTGGACATGAGCTAAATAATCCTTACTTCATGACCAATGGCAGCTCCACAAAGACTTCAAGGGCATTATAAAAATCATGCAGAGTCAACTACATGCCATCGTACCAAATTGCAACCCCATTTACCACCCAATCCAGTAATAACCAAATAAGCTCTCCTTAATGCCAGAGCAATAACAATTTTAATGACACCCCATCCTTACCCTTCAACTGGACAACCAACACAAAGCACACCGTCATCTGAAACCACACAGAAACCAGAACAAACCATGATGCCTAATCCCAGCCCCATTTCACTGCTTAAAATAACCAGAATAGTATAATAAAATCCCGTTGTCTTGCAATCCCACCATCACACTAACTATCCCTTATAAGCAATAAAACAGCTCAACAGCCATCATGGCATTCTGGCAACTCAACAAAACAAGCCATACTATTTCGTTATTAAACCCCATTGCATACCATCATACTATCATACCAATGAGATCTCTTTAAAGTAGGTACAATATCTTTTTTTTTCTTCTTCTACTCCTGATGCTCCCCACCCAAAACAAGCAAACAAACTATTACATTGTAACTATTGGTAAGAAAATATAACAATTCCATATGTGACTGCCTTGCTGAAAGACCATGATCTCTTTTCACACCACTCCATCAACCGACATCAACCTCACCTTCCTTCTACCTACTTCCATCAGTAACTGTTGCCCACTGGTGCTCCTCATGTGTAATCTCCATCTGCTTCCATCATCTGTGAATTCAGTGTGTATCACCAACACTGGTACTCGGCACACCACCATCTACAAAGAAAAGGAGAAGAGTAAACCCTCTAAAATGTAAAGAAAAGGCTCCATCTTATACCCACCTATTCCAAATTACAGCCACAGCATTCCAAGACCCCATCTGCAAGAAAGAAAAGACATGCAAATCATCCAAACTACATAACACCCATTCCAAGATATCTTCAAGTACAACCTATCCCGCCAACATGGGAAGGAATGTACCACCGCCACTCACATCAATGACAAAGCAGCCATAACTGACGCTATTCTTCCAATGACCCTAGCAATGACCCTAGCAAATACCTATGATAAATTTAACTACCCCATCTAATCATGCTTGTTTTGTTATAGGTTTTCCATATTGCTATTCCAAACTCAAGTCTGGGTCTAATGTAGCTAACAACAATGGCGTCCTTATTTGATTACCTAACCTTATACATCTTCCATAACGCCTGTAGTTCTATAACTATCACTACCCAATTGGTTGATATGAGTAGAAAAACTTATAGCTGAATCTACCTTTACCCAGGTCCCAATTAAATTGCTTTTGCAAACTCAAGTCAATAGCATGACAAGTTTTTGCCTTAACCTGCCTTCCAGCGGGGTATGATGTCTCAAACTCAGATGTCTGTCAATTCATAAAATTCAGTCTGCTATTGTTGACACTAATCTACCAGAAACACAATGTATACAAAACTGTCCAAATATGAGCCAAATCTGGCCTTCTGTGAAATCTGTACCATTGAAATATGGTCAGTACCCTTCTAAATAACCCAATTGATTTGCCCCAAGTAGTTCCAAATATAGCTGCCCCCCCCCCCCCAGGTATAACATATTATCATTCACCCTAGTGCTTACCTGATGAGATAAGGGTAAAATACACTATTCTATGCCATTTAAAAGTAATAAAGCAAAGTTTACCCATGCTTACTAAACAAGGTTTCCAAGGGTAACTGCATGAGACACCTGCTTTAGTACTTAATTGTACAAGCACACACCCTCACCACACATGTAAAATGGCTGTAGCTAGAAATACTTTGCTGTGTTTCCAAGCAGTCAGTACAAATCATGCTCATGTTACAGGTGGAACTAGAGCTGCTTTCAACATATACATGCTGATATATGGTTTCAAGTCTAGACATTCTACGAAAATATGTACACTGTATTAATTCACAATCTCTCATCCTGTCAAAGACTCAAGGAAATGTGGTTTCTGGAAAATGTATGGTAAAACAAATCCTGTTACTCTAGCCACTCTACAAATTTAAAAGAGAACAATATTTAAAATCATAGCTCTCAACCTTCCATCTCCAAAATAAGGAACACCAGCCCTCACTCATAATGTGGAATAAATGGGCAAAATGCGGCTTACTATCAACTTCAGCTAGGAAGGTCATAGGATAGTTAAAAAACCTGACAAAGCCTAAACTAATGGAACAAAGATCCAAAATTAGGGACAGACTTGCCATTGCTCCTATAATCTCCATAAGCTACCAGAATAACAGGATTTGCATCAAGACACACTCCCTGAAGGAACTGAAGCCTGAAACCCAAATACATGTCATTATTCAGTGATTTAATCCAAAGTAATTTGCCATAAAACTACAAAATATATGAGGAACAGACCCAAAACGTGAGGCCAAAATCTGGACATTCTGTGAAAATCTGTACAGTTGAAAGGTATGCAAGGGTGATTTTTTTTCTTGTCTTTGAAGGACATGAAGTCCGGACAGCTCCGCCTGCCAAATAGTCAGCCCTGCCAAGTCTCGAACCCGAGAATGCTGTCCTCTACAATCAAAGCAAAACATCACTATGCCATTTGTCTTTTATTATTTTCATTAACTCAATATATAAGGAACCGGATGTAACTGACTCATACAACCAATCAAAACAAGTGCAAAAGTAGTAGCAAAGAATGACTGAGGCCAGTAAAAGTACCCAGACTTCAAAACAAGGAAAACAATATGTAACAGCTCCAGCATTCAGCTAAAAGGCTTCACTGACCCAGACCTCTGAAGTAGAATAACTTTTTTTTTTTTTTACATAAGTATCAAAGGAAGAGAATTGGCAGGCTAATTCAAGACTGCGCCGAACTCTCTACTACTAAAGTGAACCTCCGGAACCTTTGACATTTTGCTATTATAATTTGCAGATACATTTACCAGAAGACACCTCTGGAAAGATCAGACTCATAATGTGTATGACATCAGTATGCAACCCATGCGCATCATGCACCCTGCTGACAGCATAACTCCAAGCCCGTGAGAAGAAAAAAAAAACGTGGCTTAGCTGGCACCCCTAGTCAGTGGTTAGCCCAAAACAAGGCACCCCTAATGTTAGCAAGCCCCCAAGTGCACCAACACAATACCTCCAGAGCCTTGACTCAGTACTACATCAAGCAAATGACTAGACTACTTATCATGCTTTATCGGCACATTAAAACTAAGAGAAAAAACTGCAAGATAGTGTTCCTTTTTTTTTTTTTTTTTTTTTTTTTATATATGGGTAACTGAAAGCAGCAGTCTCTAGATCTCTTGCTGCAACAGGTTGAGAGGAATGCCTGTACATCCTAGAGGAATATGAGCAATTGAAAGGTATGATAGCCACAGTCCAACGACCGTCAATGCCCCATTTTGTGAGCAAAAACTTGGATCTTCTTGACCATTAGTGCGTCCCCACCCCCCCAATGCCTAACAGTCCTCATAATCATGCCTAAACTTGAAACAAGGGAGCCAAAGTCTAAACTAGCAAGATATTAAACTCAAATACCGGACCAAAGAGAAACTACACTGCATACCCCCTTCCCTATGGATCCCCATTAGTGTGATTAGTGAATAAAACTTTAATTTAGAGCCAAACAGCAACCGATTTAATCGGAGCTAATGAAAACCTAAAGAATGACCCAGACTAGACCTGAAACTCCACTCGAGCATCCCAAGAAGGTTTTTTTTTTTTTTTTATTGTTTATTTCTTAACACAACAAAAGACTGAGGCAAACTCCAGACATCCATGAAACTCACCCATCGCTCCACTCCAGAGGGCCTGCAGGCAATCTTTCCCCAGCCCTGTCAGCCATTAGCCATGCTATGCGCATGAGCGACCAATGGCCATCAGTTGTGCAGACCCACCAGAAGTAACGATTTTCACAAAATGCATCTTAACAAATTACATTCCTATTACAAGGAAGGCAAACTTCACTTGCCAGTATTACTTCATCCACATTTTTTTTTGTTTATTGAACCTTTCCTTAATAAACTCTGATACCAAAACAAATGCCCTGCCAAAACGACATGAACAGTCATGTTCATCAATCCAGCCTTCACTCCCCACAATACCAGTCAACCCCTTTAAAGTAGTACAATTCAAGCACAAATTCTCTGCAGACATCCTGTGAAAACAATGTCCCTAATGAGGTCCTCAGTCATGCAAACTCAACTTCCAAGCACAAGATAGCAAAACAAAACCCAAAATAAACTTTTTCAACTCTGACAAAAACAACGGGCAAGTTATCAAGTACTCACACAGTCCATTTGTACAACTTTCTGATGTTAAATATAACATTTCACACAAGACCATGGAACTTCCCAAGGACATTGCACATACAATATCCTAGTACCAAAAACCTTGCAACACTATAGTCATTAGTCTCCTAATCTCAGTCAATACAGCATTTGCCAAACTGCAATCAGCAATTCCTTATTTATTTATTTTTTTTTTTGCACAAAAACCCTGACCTTGCATGGACTCAATCTCAATGAACTGTCCCCCCCAAGACCCTCTGAGGATGCCAGGACAATGGGAGCTGCACACCAACTGCACCACCTCCAATACACTCACAGGATGACAAGTGAATGCAAAGGAAACCAACAAGCAACAATACTGCAGAATTCCCACGCTCCGTACCAACCACTCGAGACCCCACCAAACCCACTGAAAACTTCCCCAGCCAAAGGAACCAAGAAAGAAACCTCCTCACAATTAACAGAAAGGAACTCCAACTCCCAGGGTCCCAACAAAATGACAACCATTAAGCAAATTGGGGGACAATGATGGGCCGCAAAAGAACTCCCAACAACCCCATATAACTGGAAGAGGCCACCGCAAAGACAGCCATCAGTGTGCCCCAAAAACTCATGAAACTCCCCATCTCTCTACGTGAAAAGTGCACCCATAAAATATGTATAAAAAAATAAAACACACACACATAACCATCATACATATGACCATACCCTGTACCCTAGGTATTCACCTCCTCATGCCGACCAGTAAACCAAGGCCTACCTGACCAAAGAACACAACGGTTGTCAGGACATGAACCTGCAGTATAGCAAGTTCACACCAAAATGTGACTACTAATCCAGTTACACTTGCCTAACATCCTTAAAGACCCTCCCTACCCCTACCTCACTTCCTCCCAAACCTAATCCATTCCTGTTTAACTCTATCCTACCCCTAACCTCCCAAATCCTGCAACTATAATTAACCCACCACAGTGAAGATGTCCCTAGACAGAATGGTCTGTTCCAAACCTCATTTCTCCATTCCCATGTTGGTTTAGTTCTTAGAATACTTTCTGCAACTTTATGGATATAATACTCTGTATGATTATTGTATTCTTCTTAAAGACCTGCAAATGTCACATCTTAGTAACCCATACAAATCAATATAATGGCTATACATTTAAGAATTTTTGAACCATGATATAAAAGGTTAGGTGCCAATGGGCAGTGGACCAATGTGTTATTGATGTCTGTCAATTAAATTGTAATATACATCAAATACTAAACACCTCAAAAGGCATTTTCCAAATAAATCCATACGGCCTCCATCAGAAAAGCTAGTGATCTAATTGAAAGTAAAAAAAACTGTTTAATGCATTTGGCAAAATATGACATACGGTCATCACATTACTTTTTCAAAATTCTATGAACCCTGAAAATTAGCAAAGTGTGTGTGTGCGTGTGTGTGTGTGTGTGTGTGTGTGTGTGTGTGTGTGTGTATATATATATATATATATATATATATATATATATATATATACATACATACATACATACATGTACACACGGAAATACCTGAAAACATCAACATGCAAAAACACCGACAATGAGATCACTGACACCACAAAACTGACAGTTCAAAAACACGACAGTTTACATGCCCGATAAACCAAAATCCCGACAGTCAACAAAACAAAACAAATCCCTTTTCCGAAAAGCACACACACAACACAAGCACACCAGAAACCTTACAAACCTACACTAAACATTACATACACAACTATCTATGCACTAACTTTAACCCAAACCCTAACTCTAAGGTCCGTCACTATTGCACACTTACCTTACCCGCACCCTAACCCTAAAGTCTGTCACTATCACACACTTACCTTACCCGCACCCTAACCCTAAAGTCCTTCACTATCGCACACTTACCTTACCTGCACCCTAACCCTAAAGTCCGCCACTATCATACACTTACCTTACCCGCACCCTAACCCTAAAGTCTGTCACTAACGCACACTTACCTTACCCACACCCTAATCCTAATGTCCATCATTATCGCATCCTTACACAGTTGCGTTCGTTTCACATGGTGTTTTCAGTGTCGGGATTTTGAACTGTTGATCATTTCCATTGTTGGTCTTCCTGTGTCGGTGTTCTCTTCATCAGCATTTCAAGCTTTCAATGTTTTCAGGTAGATCCATACACACACATATATTTGGCATCTTTTAAAACTACAGTGGACTGTTTAGCTTAAACATCACTTTTTTCAGAAATTTATTTTATTTTACTTTATTATGAATCTGTTAATAAGGGTTGAGCACTGAGTTGTTGCTTTTTATAAAACTATCTGTTTATAATGGATATTGCTGAACTATTTTTATTATTATTGTTTGGAATAATGATCTCTAGCATTCTAATGAATATGAACATAGGAATAATGCTACACAAGTAATCACTGGGAACATAAGATACTTTGTTATATATAACTTAAGTAAATGCACTTAAAAGTTCTTGTCACTCTTTTTGAGGACTTAAAAGTATTCACCTCTTAAGACAAGCAAGGCCATACATGATAACCCTAAGTAAATTTGTGTCTCTCAATCTAATCATCAAAACTAGCTTTAATGGTACCCAAAGTAGTACTTTGACCTGTAGCCATAAGTTGTTGTATTATCTGTGAATAGACTGAGTTAAAAAGTATCCTTCCAGCAATTCTGGTTTATTTGCTGGTACATATTAAGGTCTCCAGTGTGGGTGTTTTGCAAAGAAACAGGAAGTCAAATAGGACAGGGACATCTATGGTTTAAAAGATGAGACACAGGTCACCTTTGGTCAACTATTAAGCTGCAAAGTGTAAGGAGAGTCATGTGATTCTTTTAGGAGTGTATTAAGATTTAAGCCTTTTTACTTTCTTGATTAGAAGTTCTGTGGCCTTTCCAGATTAGTGATACACGTTGATCTCCACATAAAATGTACATTTGATTCATCACTGTGTCTAATAAGGGAGCAGTACAGAGGTAGGATGACTTCTCCAGATTTTAGGAAATTCTCTAAGAAATTAACTCGGCCAGATAGAAGGATTTTCAGACTGTGACTGAAACATAATGATCAAATGAGACACAATTCTACACATAATTACCAAAGTTCCTCATGACAATGTTTGTCTGAACATATTAAAGAAAATAGGCATTACCTAGACAAAACTACTTCTACCTTACCACCATGACCTTACATTAGCAAAATGCATAATCCTATTATACATGCAATGACTGCTCTGGCTTTTCATTACCTGACTTGTAAAGGGATGACCTTTTCCCTTTCTCAAGAACTAATAAAACAATGTTGCTTTTTTACCACTCACTGTTTATGTGGTCATAAGTTTGTAAGATCTTATATGAACTTGTATGTTTCTTTATCTGTAGTCATTACTTGAAAATTTTTGTGTTGACCATTTCTGGATGATTTTTATGATCACTTTATGTTTTTTATACTACTATATAAATTGTTTCTTGGAGCATTTCTCCTTAGGCCACTGCTAAAAAAGGGATTTCTCCCCTGTCAGACTTACCCAGTAATCAACTGCTAATAATCAATCAATCAATAAAAGGAATACCATTTATAATACATAAGGTGGGAGCAGTTATTTACTGCTCTTTTTCATTTAGCTTGAGACCATTTTCAGTATACCACGTAAGTACAAGTATGGAGTTACATAAGGTTTGTCTCATTTTTAAATCATAACAGTATAGGGGATATTGTCAAAAGCCTTGGCCAAGTTGAGACAAACAGCACACACTGAGTAGCCACTGTTCGCAGCATCAGTAACCTTTTCAAAGAAACTTACTAGGAGGAAGACAGGACCTGCACTTGCCAAAAACAAACTAACTGGGTTCTAGATCAGTTAAGTTGCTTACATTCACCTACATGGGTTCTGCTATAATATGTTCCTTGTTTGTGTGTGTAAGACTGGTGAGGCCCTTTACGTACATATCTGCATAAATTGGGAAGCAAAAGCAGTGTGGAGAAGCAATACTACAAAGTTGTAAATATTTGGAACAAACTAGAAAATTTAATCGTTCCTTATTGTTATGCATGCCAGTTGTACAACTCATTTTAAAGGTGAACAGTCTAAAGGACATGTGCAATTTCCATTGTGCATTTAAACATTTACTGAGTCCTTCAAACAAAGTCATAGGTTTTATAGTAGTGTACCAGCATTTTCAAGTTATGGAGCAGGCTTAGTGTCTGTGTTTCTTGTTGGTTTATTCTTCTGTTGCTAAGGTAGACTCAAAGTATACTCATGTGCTGAGTACTAGCTGTAAGTAGTCTGCACCTCCAGTACCAGGTTTTCATACATTTATAGTATCTCGGCCAAAAATACTCTACTCATCTTTTGACTACTATTTTATGTGTCTCCTGGTTATTATTACAGTGGGATTTATTCATTTTCAGTGTGCAGCAGTAGATACTTTGCTGAATGCCCTCGGTGTGAAGGGATCAAGGTTATTCAAGGTATATTTTTTCTTACTATTTGTTAAAGTATTTTGAGGGGACATGGTTTTGATTTTCTCTTCATGTTCATTTCTACATATCTGATGGTTGCTTGGATTGAGATTATATATATATATATGTACTTATTTATTTATTTATTTATTTGTGTTTTTTGCTTCTATTTCTTTGTTTATATTTGATTTTGTCTTTGTGTGTGTTTTGTTTTTTGTTTTTTTTTTCAGTATTTGTGTTCTTGTAATTGGGGTGAGCAGGAAGGGTTGAGGTGAAATTTAAGAATGTATGTATATCTATTTATCTCTATCTAGATAGATATAAAGAGATAGAGCAAGTAGAAGTTTCTCTGGTTGTTCCTATTTGTCATTTCTTGCATATTTGGCAGCATGGTATACCAACTTTAGGAGCAAAACTGGGTTCAAGATGGTTAGACAGTTCCATGTTATGGCTCTACATCTGCATGCATTATTATTGATGGGCATGTCTCACTCATCGATGACTTGATAAGTTTTTTATTGGTCAACAGAAGTATAGTATAATTTCAGGTGTCAGGACTGTTGTTAAACGACTTTATGATGCATGCTTAGAAAATGTATGTTATATGTTCAAGTTCTATACACAGAGCTAAAGACATGAAAATATGTATCTGTTTATGTTAGTTTCCTGTATCAGATATTCCACTTGGGAGAAGGGATGATGTGTGTTATATGATCCAACTCTTTACAAAAAGCTACAAATATGAAATATGTGTCTGTATATGTTAGGCTCATTTATCAGGTATATCACTTGGAAGGAGAGATGAAAAGGATGATTGTCTGCATGCATTATTTTTAATATGACATTTATTATGAATGGGATGATTTGTTTTGTGAATATGTTGTTGATTTTTGATTTTTGAATAGGTCTGAGGTTTCCTAATGCATTTCAAGTTTCTTTCACTCTTTTTAAACCTCACTCCTTTTTTAATTTCATGTGTTTTCATATTACAGAAGATTCTGATTTTTAGGTGTTGATGGTTTATGTTGGTGATGTTCTTTCAGTCTCTACCTTCAGTAATGGAAGACATTTTGTGTGACTTTCTATGAAGTTAGGATATCTACTTTTTATTTTTTTTTTTCAGTTTATGTTAATGAAATATGTTTATCTAATCTGTTATTCTGATGTTTTATTTTGTGTTAGTATTGAGTTTGCATTTGCCTTTAGATTGTCTCATTATTCTAATATTTAGTAACTTTTTTATGGAAAATTATCTATTCCTTATTGACTTCATCTTAAGTGGCCTGCAGAATTATCAATGTAAACTGTCTATATTTCTGTTGCATAACTTAAACATCTGTTTTCTTATACTGGCATATATTAGATAATAGTATATTTAATTAAGTATAGTATAGTTTAGCACAGTAATGTTTAATGGTTCTGATTTATCAATTGTTTCTAATTGATTTCTATATTTTGTCAAAATTTGCATGGTGGTTGAACTCACATAACAAGCTTCTTAACTGCTGCATTGCAATGCATTATTGTTATTTTATGATATGTTCATTTCAGATACTGCTTTGACACTGCTATTTGTTTTTCTTGTTTATGTATTGGTTTCTTTTGGCAATAAAAAGGATTGTCTATTTTTTTAATTAGTAGATAGTGGTGTAAATGTTTTGCATATTTTGAGGTTAGGTAATATTATGATATGGATTTTTTGGGTCTATATCAGAAGACCGAACTTTCAAAATTTTGAGTGTTCTAATAATGAACCCTATTAAACAAAAATTTAAAACAGCAAACTTACAGAACAGGGAATTTTTCCCTAGGGAAAAATATTGCTGTTCCAAAACACATACACACAACACAAGCACACCAAACAAATAGCAATCCACACACATACACCTAAACTCTTACACATAACCCTACACTAAACTTTACATATATCACTAACTATCCACTTACCTTAACCCAAACCCTAACCCTAAGGTCCGTCACTATCGCATAGTCACCTCACATGTGCCCTAACCCTAACTCACCTACCCCGCCCTAACCCTCATGTCCACACAATCGCACACTTACCTGATCCACACCCTAACTCACCTACCCCGCCCTAACCCTCACGTCTACACAACTGCACACTTATCTGAACCCGACCTGTAACTTTCCACCACAACGCTGAAAATACTGAAGCAACAGAAACAGACAACCAAATTCTTTCCCTAGGAAAAAATTTGGTTTTCAGTTTCTTCGATATTTTCAGCATTCGCTGAAAACGGGTCAATATTAGAACACTCGAAATTTTGAAAGTTCTGTGTTCTAATATAGACCCGATTTTTTGTACTGTTTAAATGCGTAGAGGAGATTGAACATGGCTGATGGGTTTTTGGTTCTGATTAGAAGAAATAGTTTTGACTAACTGATGGTCTGGGTGGTATTGAAATAATTTGATGCATTTAATAAAACAATAAACAAGTTAGTACTTTTGCTACTATGTACATTTTTCTTAATTTATAATCCCTTTCTTAATCTATAGTTAGCATATGATATTAACAAAACTTTTATTTGGAAAGTGTCTCAATACATTGAGTTAGTGCATATCTTTATTAT
The DNA here is from genome assembly GCF_019279795.1 of Protopterus annectens. Classification (NCBI taxonomy): domain Eukaryota; kingdom Metazoa; phylum Chordata; order Ceratodontiformes; family Protopteridae; genus Protopterus; species Protopterus annectens. The sequence continues at coordinate 1,829,911,180 of NC_056739.1, forward strand.
CAATTTGTTTCCCTGAAAATTATGCAAACTTACGTGAAAAAAAAATAGAGTTTTTTGCTGAAGTGAGCTGCTGCTCCTGAGTGACAGAGAAGTGGAGAGCTGGAAAGAAGGAGGGACAAGTGAGAGAGAGAGAGAGACAAAGAGATGCAGAAAAAAGAGGATTAAAGATCATTGAATGATTCTCAGCGAGTATCCCCACACAAGTCTTACTAAATCAATCAATGTTGGCAATGCCACATAAAGAAATGCTCCCTGAATTTCTCTTCACACTATATATTTTGCACTGTACACTGTCATATTGCTTCCGGGGTATGTATACTGTCCTGTTAACACCTGACTAGCATCATTATGCCTTGCCAATGAAGTAAACTGTGATACTGATACCATGGTGAAGGAGTTGAAGGAGACTTTACACCAAGCTGTCCATCTGTCCTCCAGTCTACACAGTGATTGCGCATAAGAAACTTCCAGTCCTTTCAGTTGTGGTCATGAGGTAATGAGTTCAGTGGATGATCGAGAAACAAGGCACCATGAAGACTGATGGGCCTGTGCATCATGCAAAACAGTTTTCTGGCAAGTCATCAGCCAAGCTGGCTACCACTGCATGGGCATTTGACTTCTTGAATTAACAGATAGCTAAGAGACATGGTAGCATCCTTACAATATGCAATAAAATGGCCCTGCATCCAGACTACATTTTTCAAGGCATGTCTGGTCCCTAGCTGCTATTGTAGGTTCATAGATTAGTACTAGACTAACTGCTCTTGTGTGCTATTTTAAACCTAGACAATTAACCCATGTGAGAATCAAACCCTGTAACTTGCATCTGCAAGGCAAATATGTTAACCATTATGCCAACCTCTCTTCTTAAACAGAAGAGATCCCTAAATGATATGTCACTGACTGTAGACTGGCTAGCCGACAGCAGAATCATGTTTATGAAGAAGGGGACCCAATTGTTGGCTACACTGCTTAATGGGTGATCATGCAGAAGCCACACTATCACAAACTGCAAGATTATAATGATGGTAACTACAATACCCAGTACACATGGTTTTGTACTATTTCTGTAGTACTGCTATTCTAAAAGTATTTAAGTCAGTGAGCACTTCAAAGAAGCTGCGAGTAGTGAGTGCATTTGTGTCTTCCTTGTATTTTTATTTATTTATCCTTTCTTGATTAGGTTAATTCCATTAGGATAGTAGAATCTGTTCAGGGGAGATGACGTATCATTTACATTACTAAGGGAAATTTGGTCATGACATCACTGAACAGCCCCTACTGTTTTCAATAGGTGCCATGGGTTCTTTTACATCCACCTAAGTTACCACCATCTTAAGTAAATGGGCCTCAGTTTAACATCTCATCCGAGGGACAGCACACTCAGGAGTGCAGCACCCCGTATTCTGCACTGTAATGTCAGCAATTAATTGAGCTGGTTTGAGAATAAGACCCAGAGTCTTCTGCACCAAAGGCAAGTGTGGTTCTTGTTGTGCCACTGACACTGCTTTAAATGGGTCTACATCATATGAGCGAATTGCACAAATTGCGAACGCTCATAATATCGAACGTACCGGACCTCAAACTTCCTATTGTGGGTGGCTGCACCACCCCCCCAAATATATATTCCAACTATGAGATTGCACTACAGTGAGGATAGGGCAAATATCCCATTCTTCACTGTAGCAAACCCAGAAAAAGCACTTCGAGGTCCGGTATGTTCGATATTATGAGCATTTGCAATTTGTGTGATTCGCTCATATGATATAGACCCCTTTAAATTTACATGCATTAAGTACTGTAGTAAGTCATAGCTTCAGCTCTGTTAAACACTAGCTTTTATTATCCATTCAAATTACTCCACAAATGACAAAAAAGTGCAGTGTCTCTGCACAAAGTCAGGTCATCTACAGACCCTGGAAACTGCAGACCCATAAGTCTCACTAGTCTTATATGCAAAGCCATGGAAATAATTATCATAGAAATGATTAATAATAATATAGTAAATCCCCTGAAACTGGATCCAGCCCAGTTTGGTTTCATCAAGGGCAGGTTGTGCCTGCTTAACCTGGTGGACTTCTTTGAGAAGGTCACCAATGCCATGGATGAGGGAAAAATGGTTCACACTGCCTACCTTGACCTAGCCATGGCATGTGACACAATCCTCCACTCAGGCATTGTTGACAAACTCAAGAGGTTAGGTACAAACCTGTATATCACCTGGTGGATATCTAAATGGCTCACAGACAGGACCCAGGAAGTTAGAATTGAGAATCCACCTCTACAAAGAGGCCAGTCACAAGTGGAGTCCCTCAGGAATCAGTCCTTGGACCGCTCCTTTTTGGCATTTACTTCTCTGAAGTCAAGGTCAATGTCAATTATCTCTGGCTGATTAAATTTGCAGATGATTGCAAATTAGAAGCTGTCATTGAATCCCACACTGACAAAAATATTCTCCAGGAATGCCTGACAGATACAAACAACTGGTGTCAGAGCCATGGACTAAAATGAAATGCCAAGAAATGCATGATAGTATCCTTTGGGAAGTCATCCACACTTGGTAACTATCATATTGACAAGACACCCATTAGAGTCGATCCAGTAGTTAAGACTTAGGGGCACACATAGACAATAATCTAGCATTTGATTATCAAGTGTCTACAGCAGTGAGTAAATATTCTTTGTTGTGCAACTTATTAACAAAGGTATGGCATTTCGGTCCAAGGAAGTCATTATTCCACTGTATTTGGCATTCATCGGACCTATCATTGAGTTCAGTACCCCTTTTGGTATGTACCTCACTGATAGAATACAGGGCATAAGTAAAATGTCCAATGCAGAGTGCCTCAAGGCCCTATCCCTGTATTCTGTCTCCCACAGCCTGTTGAGGTGAGATCTATGCCTGGCATGCAGGGCATTGTCAGACCCAACTCTGATGGACCTCCTGCATATCCACAGAACAAACAGCACCAGAATTACCCATTCTAAAGACTTAAGCCTTGTCTGTGATATAAATAGGACATGCTGGAGAGACAGGTATGTATCCCAGAGATTACCCCTTCCCTGGAACAGGCTCCCCATCCATGTGAAGCAGAGTTACTCCCTAACCCAATTCAAGTGCAAGGACAATTGGATGGGCAACAGGAAATTTAGCCCTGGTTTGGCATCTATGTCTCTAATAGACAAATGCAACCTGTAAATGGTTCATCTCCCAAGCCCCTGCATACCCTTATCAAGGGTACCAGTACTTGTCAGAGATTCAGGATGCGTGGCTTGGCTTAAAAAGGCCCCTGTGGTCATTAGCCTTGTTAACAGCTATGTACTTATAACCAAAATACATAAATGCACCCAGTTTTATGTACCCCATTTAAGCTGATAAGTTTATATGTATATACTAGGCAGTGAGTTCATAAAATATTTGGACCTATCCAATGATTCAGACTTAAGAGCGTCCTCTTTTTTCCAGAATTGCAACTTAGAACAGACTTGGGAAGAATTTATGGATGCCAATCCAATTGTCAAGGTTTAATTTAAAAGTGACAAGGGTAGAACTCTGTTTGACATGTAGTGGTAGTTTATTGCAGAGATGCAGGACATGTTGAGAAATTAATGTATTGCATTGGCTTGTTTTATCAGTTTGTTAATGGAAATATATACCTTTTGTGTTTAATGATATTAATGGTTATCACATTGGTGCCTTATTCAACCCTACTTTTTCTCTCTTTCACACACCTTTAAAGTAAACATGTGTCCCATGAACTAAGTAGCATTACTCAAATTTTATTACCCCACAATAAAGAAATGCACATCTAACTTTGCAATAGTGGCTTCAAAATATTTAACATTGCATTATTGAATGCTTATTTTTGTATTCAATATAAACAAAATAAATTTGTCAATAATAAAAAAAATATCTAATCATTTTATTACATAGATAAAATAAATGATACAAGTTTTACTGACTGACAATGCTTAAAATATGAATAATAATGAATGAGTACTCCTCTGTTAATTACTTATTACTTAAATTTCAGAGATGATAAAAGACGGACCATTTTGTTGCTTTTACAATTAAATCTTTAAGTAGTATCTTATCCCAGGTGAATAACAGTTCTACGTATATTAATTAACCTTTTAGAATGCACTTTATCTACTGAAATTTAAACACACTCCTGCTCATAACAGTTCTTACTCAAAAAGAAGCAGTACCGCTCTCATACATCTTTACATTGACGCATTACATAAAAACAGTCTACCTTAACCATTCAGTTCCTACTGATATTCCCAATTCATATTATCAATCCCTGTTACACAAAATGAAAATATTGGGAACTCCTTTAACTTGGCAGTGGCTTTCACTGCACTGGTTAAGGTCAGCATACCATCCTTATAAATAAATAAAAATAAATAAATAAAACCCTTTCAACACTCCTAGGGAGGTCAGCCAGTACATCCAACTGCATATCATACATACCTTAGTTGCAACCATGAACTATCGTTTCTGCTAAAAAGTTCACTTTGAGCAATCATGATCAACATATACTACCCAGGCATCTACAGCAAATTCTTTCCACTTTTTGCACCTGTTGCCATAACACATTGTTGTTCTTGCATATTTACTTATTTTATTTATTTAAGCTGTTTTTCCAGGGGAGGGCACTGATAAAAATAACTGAATTTGAGAACCGGCCGGGGTTGTGGACTCACTGTTAGTGAAATTAGAATGCAGTATGTGCAACGTTTTGAAGAGAATGCTTATAATCAATAACACACAGAATACAATATTTTGAAAGTATTGAGCATAGTTGCAATCAACATAATCAGCAGCATACACAGTAAAGGAGAAGTAACAAAATATATACATGGGAGAAAAGTAACAAAAAAATAAAAAACAGGAACAAGAAGGGAGGAATTGATCTCAAGCTGTATCAAAATCAATTCAGTTTGCCACATGTCTGTTCTGATATAGTCACTGGTAACTGACATGTTTTCTTTGTTCCCAAAGATGATTACATGATACCTTCACCATCTTTGTTTTGTAAACTCCAGTAAATCTATTTTTTTTCACCTTTCAACACTCTTGATAGTCTTTGATTCTTTCTACAAGCATGATCCTTCATTGTAACTTGTTGCTATATTATGCATATTCTGTTTGGTCCATGTAATTCTTCCTTCTGTTCTGTACTTTACCCCATAGATCGATTGTTTAACCAGCATCATGGTGACCTCTTTAGCATACAGAAGCTCCACTTGTAGTTCCCATGTATAGGTATCCACTGAGTAGTCCTGAAATATTCCACAGACTAAATTTCAGCTCTCTCTCTTTTTATTTATTATTTATTTATTTATTTATTTATTTGTTTTGCTTAAATGTTTTATTGATTTTACAAAATGAAAATAATTTCATAACTTTGCAATATAAAACATAAACCATACAGGTTAACAACTATATACAGTCAACAACTATAAAATCTAAACCAACAAACTATGTTTAAAAGATGTTACACATTTTTACATTTAAAACTTCATTCCATTAGGCATTACAGTCATCTATCTCCATTATTTTGTTCACTTTCTTCCATGAGTTGTACTAAGATGTGGTTCTTTCCGTTCTCAATCTAATGGTTCTCATTTTCATTCACGATCCATTCAATACACTGTTTCTGTATTCTTTAAATGTGGGTGAAGTCTCACTTTCCAATTTGTAGCAATGGTTTTGTGTGCTATAGCCAGTAGTTTCCATAAAAGTGAAAACTTTGTTCTAGCAACACATTGAGGTATGGAGCATTAAACAAAATCAAAGATTCAGATAAATGGAAATTATATTAAAAACTGTTTGCAAGAAAGCATTAACTTTATCCCAGAATGGTTTAAGTAAATGACAATTATAAAACATATGCCTCCAATCTGGTCCCAAGCTCCTTATACATCTCCACATCCTATATTTTGTTTATAAACATTACTTCTGTTTTATGTGGTATATAAATGACCTATGAATAAATTTCCATCTGAACAGTTTCCATTGCAATGAAATAGATGATTGCTTTGTAGAGAGAAGTATTAATTTCTTGCTATTGTCATTTGGCATTTGATTATTTATTGTTTTATAGTAGTCCCAAAGCTTCTCTGTATGATATAATTTATTTTTCTTTGTGTTGCGGAAAAGACCAAATGTTTTGTAAATTTAGGTATGTATATTTTGTTTGAGTTTTAATTGCATTGTCTCTATGCTGTTTAAAATATACTGTTGGGTCTACGTCTAATCACCAAAAACACAGTTCTTTGAAGATTAGAATGTAGAGATCCAGTTTCACGAAAGTGCACTTAACCGAAAGTGCACTTTTGTGAAACTCAGTTAACCAACTTACGTCAATTAACAGAATCACACTACAGTGACAATAAGGAAATACATCCTTTTCCCCACTGTAGTGCAATCTCAGAGTTATATTAATTATATAATGCCTGTCCTCCATTGTAAAAAAGTATTTATTCAATTTTTGAATGAGTGTTTTAATGTTATCTAGAATATTAGAGTAGTTTATTGTTGTTGCCTTATCTAGTTCATCTGTTAATGTAACCCTTAAGTATTTTATTTTATAGTCAGCAGCTATATATTTAGAAAAATCCTTATCTACATCTTTCTTATTAGAGTTTATAAGCAATATCTGTGTCTTATTTTCATTGAATTTAATGCCCAAGAGTTTCTGAAAGTGTTTTATTAAATTTAATAGAGTTTTAGACAGGTATTATCATCCATTATGGTTAAGAAAATACCATCTGCAAAAAACTGAACCTCCATTTCTAGACTTTTGTCCATTTGTATACCCTCAATATTCTTATCCATTCGAGTATAATTTGCAAAAGATTTGATTACTTAGGCAAATAATAATGAAGACAAGGGACATCCCTGTTTTGTACCTTTAGTAATTTCTAAAGATTTAGAAAAGCATGATTCAAGCTTTATATATGCTAAGAATTTTTCATATAGTGATTTAATTAATAGTATGAATTTTTGAGAAAATCCATATTCTTCTAGAACTGACCATATCTCAGTGGACAGAGACAAAGGCACTATTCTAAATTGACTACATTCATGTTATTTTTGTTTGATTAATGTAATCAATAAAATATATAATGCTTTTAATGTTATCATATGTATTTCTGCATTTTATAAAGCCAGTTTGATCTTCGTCTATTAATAATGGAAGTAGTTGCTTGATCCTAGCATGTATTACCATAAACATTTTTTAACTAACATTTAGTAAAGATACAGGTCTGTAAGATGAACATTCATTTGCATTTTTATCTGGTTTCAAAATAAGTGATATTATTGTATATTTCCAACAAGAAAGAATATTTTTGCTTTCCTTTACTAATGTAAACACTTTAATAGTAATGCCATAGCTTCTTTGGTTAATAATTTGAACATTTTTGGGATCATATTATCTATGCCAGGTGCTTTGTTTGGCTTTAGAGTTTTAATTTGTGATTTAAGTTCAGTGATAGTTATTTGTTTGTCTATTAATTTTATATAATTGTCTTGTTAGTTTGGTTTTGATATGTTTTCTAAAGAAAAACTTTAATATATTTTGAGGTTCTATTATTTTCTTTTGGGTATTAACTTTATGAAAGTATAATTTGAATGCTTCTAGTATCCCTTATAAGTCTGATACATATCTCCTTTATTACATTAGCTTTTATGATACTTTTAGTTCTATTTGCTATTCTTTTCTGATTTCTAGAGTTCATCAAATTACAACATAGTTTGATCTTATGTAAATGTATCATTGTCTTATGTAGTGTTTCTAAATATTTTTTATTCATGTCATCTAATTCAATTATTAAACTTATTTTTCCCTTCTGAATGTCTAACTTTAGTGTATCAATTATTTTTTGTAATTCCATTGCCTTTTCTTGTTTTTAAACCGTGTTAATGCTTTCCCATATAAACATGGCTTCAAAGAGTCCCAAATATATATCTCTGACACGTCTTCAGTAAGATTTATGTCTAAAAATGTTTGTATCTTTTGAACATAAAATTCCTTAAAATCCTTTTACATTTGTTGTGTATGAAGCAGTTCTAGTTACAGTTATTCTTTGTTTTGTATTTAAATGTAAATCAAAAGTAATTTTATTATGTTCTGACAATGGACATGAGACCACTTTGACTTCATCCAACTTTGTAGTTAGATCGTTTGATATGTACACTATAGCTATTCTTGAATGTGTGCCATGTCATTGATGTCATTGAGAGTCATGTGTAAAGAATAATGCATTAGGATCAACATATTCATTAATGTCTACAATATTAACAGTTTCAGTAAAATCAGATAGCACCTTTGAAATTCCTGTTTTCTTTAGTGTGTTTTTAACATCAGCGTCCTCATCATTCATCATACAATTACAATCTCCTGCTCTGATTATTTCCCTTTAACATGGTGTACAATGTGTTTTAAATGCTGCTTGGCTACTTTGACACCTAATCCAGGTATCCAGGTATCCAATAAATGCTTACTAGAGTATATATCTTCCCATTTATTGATATTACTAAACAGAACATCCCTGTTTTGTCATAATATGTATTTAAAATTTTTGACATTACGATTGAGGTTTTAAGACTGCTACTCCTCTATTTTTTTTGTTTATAGCATGAACTTACTAAAATTTATAGTTATCTGTATTAATTGTATTGATGTCTTCTTGTATAAGGTGTGTTTCTTGCAAAAAATAATCTATGCATTAAACATCTTCTAATACTTTAAGAGACTTCTGCTTTTACAATTATTGTTCAGACCATTTACATTAATGGAAATACATTTCATAGTTATATTATTACCACTTAAACTGCTAGTCATGTGTGTATATTTTAACTACTAAGTACAAAGATTTAACTAAAGAGAATGACTTATCTCATTTGATGTAGCAAAGTAGTTACAACTCATATACACCCAATAAAAAAGAATTAAACAATAAAACCTTAAAGACTGAGACAAAAAACAAACTAATCCTCCTATGGTGAAACAAACCCCAACTTTGAATAGACTAGCCATTCAAACATACCCTTTAAGACCCCTTCCAAGAATAATTTCCCAACCCAATTATCTAAACATTTTTGTCTAACAGAAAGAAGTTTGCTATATCTTATATTCTAGTCTTACAATACATGTTTACATAAAATTTGATTTTAAATCCAAGAAAGAAACATTTAACACAACCATATTACTATATTAAGCATTATTATTATTATTATTATTATTATTAATTTGATATTAAAATAATGCAAGTTACAATGACTTTTTGTGTTTGCTTATAAAATACAACAGTTGTCCATTAGTCAAACTCCTTTTGATAAGAATTGATTAATATTTGTGATTCAGTTTAATCTAACTAATCAGCAAAACAGTTCAGATTTAGAAAATGTCATAACAAGGTTCCAGCATTCTAATTAAACCCAGTGAAGCTGTTATTATATGTTGTAGTAGCACAGTCTGCTTCTCATCAGCCTCTTTATTTTATACAATCTAATTACAACAATTTCCTGTCTGTTTGCATTAAAATCAAATATATTGTGACTGTTTAATAAGTTCAGTAAATTACTTGTTAATAAATCTGTCATTGCTTTTACTCTTTTTCAAACTGTACAATTGTATGTATTAATAGGTAAATATCCCTTTATGAAGCTGAGAAATTGTTAACTTTTTACTCAAATGCTTATATAATGCTTGAGTCTTTTACTTTCATTTTCAAGCATTTGCGCAATCAAAAAAGGGGTTCTCAGCCTTCAAATAGGCTGACAATGGAAAAAATATATTGGGAACAAGAAAACAAGCTTGTGACCTTATTGTGAATCCAAGAAACAAGCAAGTAAGCAATCTGAGTACTTCTAAACATGCCCCATGCTCCAGGAGTGCTTGAGAGTTTCCCTCCTTCTAAATGACTGTAAGGCCCAAACATTCATCTGTAGTTAAATCAAGTTTACATTTATCTCAGACAAGTTTTATTGTAACTGTAATAAGCCTTGTTTATTCCATATGAAAAAGAAAGAAAAAAACATACATTTTTTCTGTTTAAGCATGTAATAATTATTAAATAAGTTAAGCCACAAAATATTTATAGACAAACATTTAAAAATAAAAACAGGTACAGATCTTCTGTTTCTTAAGGTTTAGAACTTATTAAGAAATATATATTGAAACTGTATGTTCAAATACATATTTTAAATGTTTAATTGCCCTTTTAAGCTGTAACTGTCTATGTCTACACTACACAGAAAAACATGTAACATGATGTGTTACTTAAAAGTTTTCATTTTCTTTAAGCTTCTTTTTTCCTTTTTCTTTTGTTTAAGAGTAACTAATCTGAGACTATGCCACTAAAACACTCTAACAAAAGGTCTATGCTGGTAAAGCATTGTTTTGTTTCATGTATTATGCTACTGTTATTTATTGTTATTTACTATACTTTGAGAGATATTAGTATTATGCAGATTTGTTCAAGCATTACCAATCTGTCAAATTAGTAAACTAGAAAGACAATAAAGAAGAATAAAATATTTTTTACCTTTTTTTTTTCCTTTTGGGATTGTAGTCTTTTATTTAAATGGCATTATTGTTGTTGTACATTTTAGGGAACTTTGTAGATTTGCCATCTGAATAAAGTTTGGTTCCCTTTAGATAATTTGTGTGTGTTATAAAAGGAAAGAATATGTAAAATGATTATTTAAAAGTTACTTGTCATTTAGTGTCTTCTTCTTTTTGTCTGCTTTTTCCATTTTTCATTCCTCTCTGCTTGGCATTTTAGGGTAAAACCAGTTCAATCCATGTCATCTGTTTGATTTAAAGTTTTGTTAGATGATAAAAAAGGGAGAGCTGCATCCAAGATGTTGCAAGTCTTTTCTCCATCAAGAAAAATATTTTATGTCTCACAGGAAACATTACATGAACCTTGAATTGATTCTTCTTCAGTTCTTTTATTAAAGGTAAATATTCCTTTATTTTAGAATTTACCTCTGATGAATAATCATTGTCAAATCTTATTATATTATCTTGGTATTTGACAAGAGAGTCTGACCACACACTTTTTAGCACCAGTTCCTTGTCCTGAGAAGATATAAATCTTGCTGTTATTGATCTTGGACTTTTATTTGCTTTGCTGGAAGATGAAGGAACTGCCAGTGACCTATGGGCTTTTTCAATTCCATAAGAAAAAAGACTCAGGTATATTCAGAACATTTGGAAGCCAGGATGTGAGAAAATTTACCATATTGCCTCTTTCAGTCTTTTCTGGAAGTCCATAAATATGCAAGATGTTTTTCCTTGACGTATTTTCTGGGTCATGTAATTTGTTTGTTAGAAAAGTATTTTGTTTTCAGAGAGACTCAAGCTGATGTTTTTGTTCCATAAGTCTGCCTTCCATGGCATTTAATGTTTCTTATATGTCAGCAATCTGAGTCTTATGTTGCATTATTAATTCTTGTAACTGTTCCATTTGTTTTGAGCAATTTTTCTTTAAATGAGGCATGTCTTTTTGTCCATTTTGTCAAACATCAAAGATAAATCCCGCATGGTAGATAATAAAGTTTGTAATTCCCTCTTCATTGTCTGGTCCTGTGAAGTGTTCTTTTGATATCTCATTCTGTGAAAAAATCTGAGTTCTTTCTACTTACATTTTGACAGAAAAATCATAGAATTTAAACAAAATAATCCAATGTAGACTTCCAAAGATTGTAGTAGAAGATATTGGTTAAGTTTAAGCAGTTCAGAAGTCTTGGTTTCTAAAATTTTCTGTTAGAAATATAACTGAGATAAGAGAGCTGAGAAAAGTGCTGTCAACCTGTCAGCATCCTGGCCATACCCCTCAACTGCAGCTCTTTTAAATCTCTTGCTATTCATTTAACATTTTAAATCTCTTGTTGCTTCATTATCTCTCTGACATATCCATGTTTTATCATCTGCAAAGTACTGTCACAGTGCCCTTTATTCCCTATGATACACATCTCTGTGTATTTCTTCTTCCCCATTCACATTTACAGCTATGGTTTACCATTTTTCTATAATCATTCAAATATCAAGACTGTTACACTCAAAGGTTTTCTTGTCTGGCATTGGATGACATCTGCTATTTACAAAAAGCAACTTTATTTAGCTAGGAGCATAAAAGCAATCAATGGAGAAAAATAACCTCTTCAAGTACTGCAGGACTTTTTCCAGCATTTTAGTTCGGTATACTGAGCTCTGTTTAGGAATACCATATTATTTGTCTATATTAATATAGCTGTGGGTAGCAGCATACCTACACCTGCTAACTATGCAGTAAGAATAAAAAATGCTCACTATCTTATGCTATTTACATTGCCAGTAAATATTATTTGCATACCTTTGGATTATTTGAACTGACCTATGTTGAAAATGTTTTTTTTCTATTAATCCTTCTACATTTCTGTTTTCTCCTTTTTTCCTAAGTGTCCTTATTGCAGTATGCAAGATTAATGACTTTCATTACTGCAGCACTGGAATATGTCATGGATTTTCCTATAATCCATTCAACAGCCTTATTTGGTGGTTAGGTGCTTTTGATATATCTGATGCCATTTTTGTAACATTGCTTCTTAACTCACTTAAACTTTGCAATACATTTGCATAGAAAATATCACTTAAATGAAGGTGTCAGTAAAAAATGGTCTCATTCCCACGTGTTATTACTGGAATTTACCAAAACATTTTCTTTGTTTCAAGAAGTATTTGTTTCTCTTAGAACAATTATAATGTTGCATATTAAGGATTAATATTAATCACATCACTTGCCAAATGTATCTGATACAAATAAAAAAGCAACTTAATTTCAGCTTTTATAGAAATACTCTAGAAACTAATAAAAACGTGAAATGCAAATTATGAAGGAACAAAAAGTGTCAAATGAATCATGACTTAAGTCAAGCATTTCCTCTTAGGCTTCATGGAATACAATGCTATGAACAGAAGCTTGTTTTGTGTCTGATGGGGTAAAACATGCAATGCCTCTAGATATAACTTGGCTAAGTACCTCATCAAAACTACAATAAAGTTTGGCATTAGTCATGTCTCAAAGTCACTGCACTACAGCACAAATAGCATTTTTTTTCAGTATTCTACTGACCTGGAATATAATTCATGAAGAGCCCAGATGCTTCTTATATACTTAAGTAAAAGCGAAGTCTTTTGCAATTTATCTATGCCTGTCTAATTGTTCGTATGAAGTATATTCCTCACAAGTTCCATAGCCATCACAAAAAACACTTAGAACAGCAGTACGGAAGCTCTGTTCTCTTCTTACACACAACGTAAAAGCAAGAAGTGAGACAATTAAAGGTTTCTGAAACTTAATACAAAACCTTCTGGAAAGTTATAGACAAATGGTCATGAAAATCTGTCTGCTAAAGAACAACCAGAGTTCAATTTTTTAATCAGTTAGTTCTAACTTAGAATTATTTTTAGGGGTGGTAGAAGAATATCATTCTGCTATATATAAATATCTACAAATATAATCTTGTTAAAGAATATGGGTATTTATGTACTGTTTGAAGTTTCAGAGAGTTTAAAGAGAATATATGATTTAAAATAAATAAAATATATATGCCTATCTCAAAGTTCTGTCACAAGTTGCCTAGGTAACTTCACTGCATAAAAACAGGAGCATTTGTGAATGAAAATTTATGAATGACATTTTGATAGAATGCAAGTAAATGCAGGAGTAGACTTAAAATTTTCAAGATTGAATGGCACATGAATAATTTAGAGCTGAATGCATCTGGAATTAGTTGCTGGATTTTTTGATAGTTTATGTTTGTATACAATGTCATTGTTCTAGCTGTTTGCTATTGTAAAAGGATTTGTTCTGTCTGTTGGTCAGGACTGGTTTGCTGTTTCATAGTTTTGCAGCATAACAAAAGGAAGGGTTTATGATTGCCCTTCACTTTAGATGCCAACGTGAGTTAATAGCCTGCTTTAGTAGATCTAATAATCTTCTTTAGTTAATCCTGTAGACAGATTCCAAAGATCTTCCTTGACTTGGAGATCTTAGGTTTGCTGTACACGCTAATGATTTTTTAACTTTTACTGCTGATTTTTTCTGTCAGTGGACTAACAAGTGGTTTGCTTTTAAAATTTTCCATTGTAATTGGATCTAGATGGCACTGACAATTATATATATATATATATATATATATATATATATATATATATATATATATATATATATATATATATATATATATATTATGTGCCTCTGTTGTGGCAATGTCTGGTGTGATGCTATTATAAGTGAATTTTGAGACTTCATCATAGAATTGATGAGATTCGTGTACTTGGAAGTCTTTAAATTACAATACATTAATTTTAGGGGGGTTACATAGTTTTTGTTGGATAAGGCTACTAGCTTATCGTATAGGTCTGACTTAATCAGAAAGGGAGTTTTTGGTAGATTTGCATAATACCAGGTCAAGAATATTTTGTTTTCTAGTTGGGCTTTTAACAATCTGGTCCACTGAGTTTTTTCTTTGTTTACTAGATTTAAAAATGTCTTACATTGAAAGTATACAGGTACACTATTTAATTTACTGGTAGTTAAAGCCTCACAGAATGATGGAGTTCTACTTTATGAGGAGTTAATCATCTGTGACATTTAGGAACTTGAAATTAATTTCTGGGGGTCACAGAAGATGTCCTGTAACAGGTGACAAACTGAGGGTTAATTTTTGTTTATTCTGACTTGCAGTTTAATAAGTTAAGTTCAATTTTGGGTCTCTAGAAATCTGTCTAAAGATGATAGGGTCTTTGAAAAACCACTGCAGTTGCCATCATGAGTGAATGTATGAAAGACACTAAACCTCAAGATTTAAAGCATGTTTCTCTAGTTGGACATAAATGTATGTTTTCCAAATGCAGGAGAGTCTCAAGTTTGAACACTTTTTTGTTAAGACTTCTGGTAATAAGCAGTGTCACCTTAATTTGATTTTGTTTTGATATTTATACATTTGCTACATTAAAATGTTGAACTTTGCCTAAAAAGAAACTATGGAGGCAAAAATTACTTTAGCCAGTTTGCTGAAGCCTTTGTACAAGAGGTTTAGACTCAAAGGAAGTAGGACTGTTAAGCATCTTATTCCATGTTGACATATTTTGGACCCCCTAGAATGATTTGAATTATTTAGCGGACTGTTGAAGTCAATGATGTTTTTCTTGTACCTAGCCATAATTTGTGGAAATGGGAGAAGACTGCTCAGTATCTGGGTATTACCTGCATTTGTTGTAAACCAAGGAA